>NC_068278.1:42367504-42691591 GCF_025860055.1 Xyrauchen texanus | reverse complement strand
CTGTTTTAAATGTACATCATCACATAATATATACCATTACACACTGTTAAAAAATAAAATAAACATTTATGCAGCACAAAGTATATGTTCTGCTATATGCAATAGGCATAACTATAGGACTCCATTCCAAACATCTTGGGCCATGTCCATACTAATACATTTTACATTGGAAATGCGATGATTTTGCCATGTTTAAACCTCTCATTCACATTAGACAGTATTTTCCTCCACCAAAAATTGACACCAACAAAAACACTCTCTAGTACTGCATACATTTGGAAAATTATGACATTAGAACATTGAAAACAGAGTAGCCTTAGAAGCCACTGGCAAGCAAAGTTCATATGAGTGAGTGACACTAAGTGACAAACATGGCGTAACTCATCAATTAACACAAAATGTGCTCAAATGTATTCCTCATCGGCTGCAATTACAAGTTCCAAAAGTATATATATATTAAAAAAAACTTCACACACTAACTTCTAAATTCTGTCAAAGTTTCCTTTATATGTTTTCATTATGTCAATAACTTCAGTGAGGACATGTTTAAAAGTCTTCTTTAAAAGAGTCCTTCAGAGCAGCATAAAAAGTGACAATAAATAATGCAAAAACCACATGTTGCTCAACTTTCAGCAGTTGTTAGAGATACTGTATTTGAGGAACTTATTTTAACTGAGAAGACCAATTCAAAGAAGAAATGGTTTTCTAAGAACGGATGGATTCTTTCCTAACTCCCCTGTGGATGGGCCTGAAGCAAGCCTGAATGAGAGTCTACTTTCAGACAGGAGACTACACTTCTTTTGTGAGTTGAATCCACAAAGTAGCAGGAAGTTCAAATGCCAACTGGCTAAGATTGTTGTTAAGTGTTATTTGCCTTTATACCAAAAGACAGAAGATGGTCACGGCTTACAGACAAAATCACAGCATCTGTGACCATAAGAATAGCCCGTGGAGACAGGAAGTGGTGTAGTCTGTAGAGCATAGGATACACCAACAAAGCACCTTTCTTTTTATGCTCATGCAAGTTCTTCACCCCTCCACAGGCTATTGGAACCAGAATGGACAAACCTGTCGACTTTTTGATTTCCCCTGGAAATGGTTCTTTATAGATTGCAAGCCTCTGGCCAGCTCTTCAATTGCTGTGGTTCATTCCTGAAAGTGGCATCATCATCTTCTCTATGCACTGGCTGGCCAAGCTCCACTGTGACATACCCAAGTGCCATGGGGCTGCTGAAACCAGTTTGTCACTGCTCACCCGAGGAGGTCCTCTTGCTTTTTTGTTTTCCACTTGCCCTCAATAGCCCATATTATGCGGATGTCAGTCTTCAAACCTCCCATTCTAAAAAGAGATTTTATCTCTGTTCATTAACACATCCCTAACCTTTAATCAACGACTCCCCACATTTATTTGATTTTCTACATTAACAATGTTGAGACTGAGACTCTATACCTAAACCTAGTGAGCTGCCAACCAAGACAGCATTTTAAAGCATCATACAGTAGGCACGCCCCAATGCAAATGCAGTTTGAAATGGTATGCAGCAACATTATGCTGCCTTCTAAGATACCTAATTTTGGTCGGGAAGATGTTACCAATGTAAAGTTTTCCAAAATGGTCCCTTATGATGTTCCATTTTTGTAATGACGCAGCCTTTGAAAGCAGCTTCCTATTTATGGAGTAAACAGCAAGGCTCTCCAAGTTTTGAAACAGAGCTGCTGTGTCTTTCTAACTAAGTTTGAGATGTTCAAAGTAAAAGTGTAGAGTTTATCCACGCTCTTCATCCCTATCCTTCCATAGACAAAACCCCACATTTTTTTTATGGTTTAATATAAATAAAACTGAGACTTCTGTTGTGAACTAGAAGATACTATCCTTCCCAGGGAAGGCTTACCCAGTAATGGACAGGAATAATGCATTGCACATCATTTTTCAAGATTCCTTTAGGTTTTAACCTCTATGGACCTCTGGGAGAAGTGGGATGTTTATTTGAAACACTGAGCTTGCCAAGAATAAATTCTCAAAAGCTGTGATCTGAACCTTATCTATTAAAGTGGTTATCTATTAAAGAACTGTTAAAAAATACATGGAGAGAATGGATGAATGACATTGTGGAATTCATGTTTATATCCAGAGAAGGTGGTAGAACGTTTACTGGCATGACTTGAAAATCAGACCCAGAATTTGATGGAAAAGAAAAGACCAACTTAACTTATGAAAAAGATATCCTTTATCTTATATTTTTCTGTGGTCATTTAATAAATAACCTGACAAGTTCAATTTGTCAAAAACATGATCAAATATCCATGAATTTCACAGCTAAACTGTTATAAAAAAAAAGCATCTGCAAAACGAATACAGATTCATTGAGATATTGGTGTGAGCGAGGGGAAAATTAAATGTGTTATTGAATAAGTAAAGATCTAGAGGTCAAGATTAATTACAGACTTAACCCTGCATTCTCTCAAAACAATACTACAATTAACTGCCCAGATGTAATTGTAACTGCCCACAAGGATTGTAAAATCCCAAAATCTTTGACATTGTGAGGATCACTCAATGGTCCCCCGCAGGAAAACAGCTATATAAACATACTAAATAATGTCTTAATGACAATGTAAAAATGAAAAAAGAAGAACAAAAAAAAAGAGGGTTAGGTTTAGGGATCAGCGATAGAAAATATCATTATAATAACAGAAGCAAATGATAGCAAAACAAACATGTTTGCATGTGTGACTGAGTGTGTATTGCAGGGGTGGGTGGTGACTAATGAAAATAAGCAGTTTTGTGAATAAATTTGAATAGTAGAGCTAGAGTAGGCTGCAGATGAGACGACCAACTGCAAGTACTTCAAATCAGCAATCGCCTCAATCACCCAAGCAACCAACCCTCTATCCATACTAATAGAGCTGTTTGTTAAAGGATTAGTTCACCCAAAAATACAAATTCAGTCATTGGTTACTCAGTCCTGTATTGTTATAACCATATATGACTTTCTTTCTTTTTCTTAAAGAACCCATTTTATGCCCATTTACAGGTTCATAATTTTATTTTGGGGGTCTACTAGAATAGGTTTACATGCTTTAATGTTCAGAAAACACATAATTGTTCTCATACTGTACATTACCGCAGCACCTCTTTTCACCCTCTGACTGAAACTCTCTGTTTTAGCTCCTTTCTCTTTAACCATGTCCCTATGGTAACAACGGTGTTGGTTTTGCCCTTAGGTGGCATCATGCAAATGTGTTACATAGTGACATAGCTAAGTCAAAGAAGTAATGGCTGGACTGCAAACCAGGTGTTTCAGACAGTTCAGGAGCAGTGTTTTCTGTAAGAGAGAGAGCAACTCCCTTTGGTGTGTACCTTGTGTGTTGTAACTTTGCAGATCTTTTACATGCACAAACAGCTATATTACATATTAAAAGAAAGGTAAAATCCAAAAAAGCATAATAGGGCCTTTTTAACACAAATGGGGAAATTAAAAAAAGAAAATGTGCTCAGGGATGTCATACAATGGCAGTTTATGGTGACCCCCTCTTCAAGCTTTAAAAGAATGCTAAAGTAGAATTCAGAAGTCTAACAAATAATTCCATTAGACTAAGATTGTTATGAAATCAAACGATATGGCTTGTGAGAAACTGAAACCGAATGTATTATTTATTTAAAATATTTACTGATCTCCTGTGCGCGTTCATGATAGGGCACGAGAGCAACTATTCATGCAGCCCCCTCGCGACATTGGGGCATTCAAGCGAAAACTTGTTTTGCGTATCTAAAAACAGGTCCTTCACAGTGATAGTGACAACAGAACACAACACAGCAGCACACAAAGCATAGAACAGAACATACTAAGCATGTCTGAGGAGTTTGTAATCAAATAATTTATGCATTTCTATTCCCAGCCTTATTTTTTAAATGGAGTAATCAAACAGATACATAGAGGAGGCTACAGGCAGCCAGTCACACCATGCCAAACCTGAAAGAAAATGACACACAAAAAGGTATATTTTCTATGGTAATCAGAGTTTTTGTGCTATCCAGCAGTGACGAGAGATGGTACATTCTACCGATCGCTTGTTTCGCATCGCACAGGTAACTCCTTCCACTGTGGCACCGGTATCGTACGCTTTCATTACAATCATACAGTCTCATGGAATCCTTTATAGACTTCTGAATTCAACTTTTGCATTCTTTTGAAGCTTGAAGAGGTGGTCACCATCAATTGCCATTGTATGACATCACAGAGCACAACATTTTTTCAAAATGTTTCCCTTTGTGTTAAGAAAAAGATCATATAGGGTTATAACAATACAGGGGTGAGAAAACAATGGGTGAACTATCACTTTAACAAACTTAAAAGAAAGAGTTAGAGAGCAACATTATGCAACTTTTAAAGATACCACGTTTTGGTCAGCATCTATACTGTATTCCTCATGGACAAAACAATCCTAGAATGCATTACTATTAGCGCTGGGAAAAAAGAAATGGTACAAAATGACAGATACAAAGTAAAGTTGACTATACGGTAAACATACACATTTTATTCAACACTACAAATTATCAATAACAGATTGACTATTTGACCCAATATATGTGTGTTCTATGTATTTCTTTTTACTATTCAGCGCACAAATACATACTCTAATGTGAAATAAGTTGTCCAGGATTTGTAAGTCATGAATCTTCAGTCCATCTTACCTTTTTAAAAAAGGTTGTTATTGAGCTCACCTTGAATTCTGCCTCATTTCACCCTCACACACAGACACAAGTGGCGCCTTGTGCGATCCATTAAAAATGATGGAAGTTAGAAACAGCATGCAAAAGCACTTAACATGAGGGCAATGTGCTGCAGATACACATAGCACAGGTGTCATGATCTCACTATATGAGAATAACACTTATAATTCAAATCGTTATATGCAGATATTGCCCCGGTGAATACCAGGCGGATAAATCTGACAGAAATTAAATAGGATGGAGGTGGTATATTAGGAACTGATTACATATCAGAAAGCAAAAGAAAGAAACAGAGAGAAAGATATGGCAATAGGCCAAAAGCACATGGAAACTTTAGAATTCGTTAAAATACATATCTGTATCTGAATTATCTACTGAAAATATGTTGATTTTATATTGTCTATCTGGTCTGAAAGCTATCTTCCACATTACTGAAATAAACTGAAATATTACCGAGTTTCAATCACAGGGTTCAACATGAAGGATTTTTTTTCTCCAACATATTTTTATCATGCCAAAACTTATAATGTAACTCTATGAGAGCTATAAATTCACAAACAAATTTGTGCTGGAAAAAAAATACATCATATGGCGTGAAACATGACTGATTTGTTTATAATACTCAACCAATTCTAACTAATGCTTCCAAAATATCACAAGTCATTCATGTTCAATTCATCACATAAATCAAAATGTTTAGTTGTTGTATGTTAAGGCATAAAAACACATGTACATGATCATTGTAAGAATGCAAGTCGTGACAACATCTGATGGGACAAGTGAAACATCCAAACTAGCCATAAGCATCAGGCTGCCATTATTGTAGAGCCTTGAATAGTACAAAACGAAAACCAAACATTTTGTTAGAACATTGGGAATTGCTTCTGTTGGTCATTGATGCTGTGTTTGCATACACACATATGGTTTAATATTGTGTGTATGCACAGCAATTCCATTCTTCCAATTTCCTCTCACTCTCTATTTCTTGTTTACAATCATCGTCCCCCAACCTTCATCCATTTCTCTGTTTTTCCTTCTCCTTCAGTCTTTCTCTGGATAACACGCTCTCTCTCTCTTCTAGCTGCAGAGTGTCTTTGTTATGCTTGTTTGAGTCAATTCTGGGATGCTGGAAGCAGATGATATGTCTGATCTGCTTTGCCTGGAGAAGGATGTGCCTTTGCAGGCTTAATGTCATATCCCATTCTTCACAACCCACCTTCCTGTCGTCTCATGCTCCGGCACATGCTAAATAATCATACGCTCTCTCTCACTCACCTGCACTACATCTTTGTTTTTCTCCCTGGGTCTTCATGTAACATTCACAACCCTCTGACATCCCATTCTTCATTGGCACAAAAACCCTGTCCAGTCTGTGCCATAAATTATAATCTTTGTAAAAATGTTTTAACACACTGTAAAACTGTTTACTATTTAATAAAATAATATATAAATGCTACTTTAGAAACCTATTTGCCAAATTGGCAAACTGTAAGTTTAATTAATTTTTTTTTTTTAAATATTAGATTTAGACAAAACATGAAATTTGACTGTAAAATAAAATATTTGGGGAATTTCAAAGTATGAATTATCATTTAATCAATATTATATTCAACAAGAAAATACATTTGCTTTTACAGTCATATATTTTTTGAAAGGCCCGCAAATAATGATAATTCATATGATTAATGTATAATTATACAAATTCAGTTTGAAATAAAGTGCATTATTGTGGCAGATGAATAAAACATTGAGTAGACAATACAAAACTTAGCTTAAGAACACACTATGTTGTTTGTTTTATTGTCATATCATTGAACAAGCCTACAGTTGACAGCAATCTGTTTTGTTTGTGTCCAGTTTGTCAATGTGTCCATTTCTCACAGTCAGGGCCATAGCAAGGTAATCTGGGCCCCCTGACTGTATATTGCTCTGGGCCCCTTTCCTATTAAAACATACAGTTTGGAATTTGTGGTGGGGCCCCTTGGACCCATAGAATCATTACCACCTTTCACCCCACTAGGTATGGCCCTGCTCACAGTAGGCGTTCATGCGTTCCGTCTGTGCTATTTTTTAGTGTCGCTCTATGTACATGTGTGTGTCGGACACATTTGGAACGTCTCACTGGTATTCTGTGTCATAAACAGCATTTTTAAGACGTTTTCAAGTTAAAAGCAATGGAAACTTTGAAAATCACGTCTCAAATTCCTTTATTCTGTTGTGCTTTGCCCACCTGTTGTGAGCAGTTCTCATTCTGTGGCTGTCCTCAAAATGTGTCCACAAAATGTGGTTGTTTCAGAAATTGGGTTTTTCATCTCACATTTTCTTTTCTGACACTATCGGTTAGTTTTAGGTTTACGTTTTTGGGTAGGGAGGTAGGTAGGTTTTGTTGATTTAAATCTCAAAAGAAAATTAACCTTTAAAACCTCATCTGTTTGGGAGAACATTTAACTTACTTTTAGCTCCACACAGTGGACAATTTCACTTTGGAACTGACCTGAGACTTTTAATGAACCACATAATTTTATTTAGCAAAAGCATTGCCACATTCACGCAAAGACCACCCAGCCCCTAGAGACAAAATAATTCAAAATAAGCTTTGAAGAATGTTAGTAATGTTGTTGGCCTTGTGAATTGTTTTCTGAGGTTTGCTGCCAAACATTGCTGTTGAGCAATATTTTATTTATATTTTATATATATATATTTAATTTTATAAATTTTTTTCAACTTGAATGATTATTTTTGACTTCATAACTGTCCAATCTGTAGAAGTAGCAGGCATTAGATAAAATTGACAGGTCTTTCTCACTTGATGCTCATAGTTTTGAATGAATACATCACATTCAGTCAGGCAGTCACATATGGTCTAGTTGCACAAATATTTCAACGTATCCAATCTCGAATCAGATGTCGCCACGTGACACTCCATTTGAAATGACTGACCTCTGCTCTGTCATTTTTCAGATGCAGTGAAAAGGCAGCTTCAGTCCAGTAAGACGAAAGAAAATTACCTACAAAAATGTAATCAGTACTTTTTAAGTTTAAATAAAATTGTAAGGGGTAAAAATAACTATTTTTTCTTTGGAAATGTAATTAAGTAAAAGTACAAGTATTCCATTTAAATTACACTCAAGTAAAGTACAAATCCCCCAAAAAACAATACTTAACTATAATACTTTAGTACTTTTACTCAATTACTTTACACCTCTGGCACTCTGGCAAAGAAAGTTTATGTTCACATTTTGTTCACGTCTTGGACTTACACTGACACCTAGCCACGTGGATGCTGCGTTATTCAAACTCAATAGTTTTCAGTTACAGATGCTATTGCAGAAATTCACTATTCACAGCCAGCCAGGATTAATTAAATCCCTGAGTGAAAGTGTCCAATAACAGGACGTTTACTAAGATTAAGCAAGTAGTATTCGGCTGGTCATGTGTTTTTAACATGGCAGCTCCCATGAGGGGACCGTCTCCATGTATAATAAAACAGCTTTAATAAGGTTACCGACATGATTGAAGTCATCATCTCGTGAGTGCTCATGATTGGTTTCAAAATTACAATTAATTTCTTTAGAAGAATTTTTTTTTTTAAATGAGTACAAAATAACCTTTAAATACTGTAGTGCTGTTCAGGTTGTAGTCCACAATCCCAGAAGAGAATCCGCCATGGGTTCCCTCTGGATTTTCCTATAGGTTTTTATAATGAGGGTTTTCAAGTTATGATTAAAATTGAATGTCTGTGATAAACACTACTTGACAATTTGTGGACGTTTTGCTCTACAACATGAATTTCACACTTTCTTACCCTAGACATGATTTTTGTAGCAGTATTGAATTACATCCTTGTTTTTTATTTTTTTTAAATCACACGGCGGCTTAAAAGTTTATATTTGAGGTATGAAAGTGTGTAATTTATGTTGTAGAACAAAACGTCCACGAATTGTCAAGTAGTGTTTATCACAGACCTTATTTTACTCACAGGTTGAAAAACCCCATTATAAAAACCCAAAGGAAAATTTTGACGGAACAAATGGTGAATTAGACTTCCAGGTTCACCTACAAATTCAAGTCATGGCTGAACAGCTCTATTACTCATATTGTTAGTACTTTAATTACATTTTTTATTATGAATTTACATATGCATCAGTGGGCATAAATAATTTGTAACGCATTGTTTTGATAAATTAAAAATTGCACTAAATCAACAGCCCTATTTGTAAGTAAATAAATAAATCAAAATACACACACAAAAATCAAATTATTATAATAAAAATTATAATCTATGTCGTATTAAACAGATGTTCTCAGAAGTTCCTGTGTGACCATTAAAAATTAATAAAATTTTATATGAAGAGTTAAATAATGTGGGCAACACTGTCTAAATGTTTATTAACCATTGTTTATTAAAAAAAAAGCTAATTTTGAAATACTTTGATTCATGTGTCCCTAGTTTACAACTTGCCTTTTTACAGTGCTTACCAGAATTATTAGTTATAAGGTACAAAACTGATTTTTGTCTTTAAATAGTGTTGGTTTATTAACATTGTATCAGTTAATGAAACATATGGTTATGAACTGTAAAAATATAAAGGTACCAAAATACTATCCAGTAATGCCTGACAAGCCTCGTCACCATATATATAATAAAGTACATTTCTGGTAACCACAGCTGCCAGTTTTTAACAGAAAATTTCAAAGGATGCAATAATGTTTTCAATGTAAAACGTTAATTTATAAAATAGCATGTTTGCGAAACAGGAAACAATAAACTCTACCAGCTCTTTGTGTAGATGCCACTGACGGCTCTCCTATTAATCTGTATCTAATTGCATTCAAGTATGTGTGTGTGTGTGTGTGTGTGTGTGTCTGTCTGTGTACAGCATCTCTCTGAGACACAGAAACATCCTCTTCTTGCTGAAAAGCAGCACACAAAGGCCCCAGTGGGAGGGTAAATCTCTCTCTCTCTATTCCATCCCTTAGTTTAATTTAGCCTTTTAATTATTGCTTAAGCTATTAAGCCAGTGAAGAATAGGTTGCTGTATCATGTACATATGCTCAATAATGATACACTCAAATAAATGCACAAGCCCTCTTCTATACAGCCAGGCTCTACAGAACAATAACTGCACAGTAACACTAATAAACAACTGTTATTTATAAGCACTTGTTAAATAACAGAAATGAATTAACAGAGTTGGTATGGTACTCTAATCTGATTGGACAAGTGGCATTGCAAGAGTGCTGATATTTAGCTTACTTTTATCACTCCACTTGTTTGCTTGTAGCCTTCCTGCAGTGATCCTACTTTGGCATTGTTTGGAATTTTTTCATTGGCGAAGCAAAAATAGACAAAATAACTAGCTATACAGTGTGTGAAATGCAAGTTACCCATATTAACTTATTGCTTACACTATAGTGTATAAAAGCAATATCACACAAGCAGCAGAGAGCTGTTATACTGTATATCATCATGGCTTTGTTTCGGCTTTCAGAGCTTTCAAGGATTTACAGTGGATTAAGTCTACTTAAACAGGCATTTTTTCACATGAGTGTACCTGCAGCCCATCACGTACCCAATTAGACACTGTCTGCCAGACTTATTTTAATAAACAGTAACATATGAGTTATGATGCATTTCATCTATTTCATCCATCACTAAGCTTCCTGTGGCCTTCTGGCATTACACACTATTTGCAAGCTCCTTCATAAGATAGATGAGTGTAAGCATTTCAGACTGGTCTGGGGTCAGATCGCTTTCCCAATCTAGTGAAATCCAAACTCCTTCATTCACAAAACTATTGACCCAGAACTCATATCACTGGCCCAGGCTCATTATGGATGTGTCTAAAATGAGGGCCATGACAATAAGACCTTTAAAATCAATGCCATCATGTTGGGCTGCTCTACCAAGTACAGAGTAATTAAACTTATCCCAGCTTGCAGATACTTTTATACAACTTGTTTATGATAAAACACATTTCATACCTTTCTGGTCCAAAAAACTGAACCAAGATCAGCACTTCTAATAAGATAAAATCTTCATTCTTCTCATGGCTCTAGCTGTGCTACAGTGTCTCATAATGCCCCTCAGCATCAAACCACATAAAAGCTGCTCTTTTGTTAGTAGTGTTTGTTGTGCTACAATAGAATCAATATTGTCAGCAGTGTGTGTGTGACAATGATCGGCAGATGACAGGGTGGCACTGCCAGTCTTCTTTCACAGACTGGCACCTCCATTGGAAGCATCACTGTCTCTGGCATACAGCCAGAAAATTCTAATTTCATTATCACCACAAACACAGACCAACACAGGACAGATGGCAGGAAGACTGCATGAATCTTTGTCAACGTGTTGATATCTTGATGGGAGGAAATGGGTTAATGTTAAACCATATCGAGACCACCTAATGAGTACTAATGCAAGCCATTTCTGTGTATATCTCCAAGCCGTCTAGGATGATGAGATGGCTACAGCCATCTTCGTGTGATATGTGGTTTCACTCTCAAGGGTGTGTGATTTCTAACATGAGTGATTAAAGAAGTAATGGAGAGATTGCATGTAGGGAGGATGGAGGATGACAGAGTGCTGTTTGTGTGACTATCTGGGTGCTACATTCCACATGGGTGCTGCACCATGAGTCATTCACCCTGTCGTCTTTACTTATCCTGGGATTTTCCATCCCACTTCTAATTCTCTGTTCTATTTTAAAACGCCTCTGAACTACGTAAACCAACTCAATAAATCCATTTCAAAGTCATGTTTTAGTCATACTTTGGTGCCCAAATAAGTTTGTTCTTCGTGTTTTTGTTTAAAAGTGGTGGCAACGTTGGCCTGTCCCACCTCAGAGGCCTTGACCTCAACTGTGTCCAACAATCAAAATCAAGGCAAATCAACAATGTCACAATTTTGCAGGACTGGTTTCACCAACCACCTTTAAGAGACGTATTGTGAATTATGACATGGTTCAATACATTCATATGGGTTTCATAATGATATCGAGGAAAAAAGTGAATCAAGCAGGTTCATTTTCAGTCTCTCTGTAGCCTCAAAGGAGCAGCTTTGACTGCACTGAGGAACAGTAGTCTCAGAGTTTGCACTTACTTGGATGACCTACTTCTTTATTATTGAACTGTTTGACATGATATGAATACACAAATAAAAACACTGATACAGGGATCCAAAGTATGTGAGAAATAGTATTGCATATATCTATATGTGATTGCTAAAATGGCAAATCTATTTAAAAAAATTTGCGCTGAGTCGATTAGAGGTTTTATCGGAATTAATCGCATACTTGAATGTAATTAATCGCAGATTTTTGCATTTATTTCCTTCTTAGGAAAGAAAAATAAACTATATATAGCAATATAATGCTTTATTACAATTTTCGAAATAAAACCATCCACAGTATAAAGATAGAAATATGTTAATAGCAATTAAGAAAAATGAATACTATATATGACACTTATATGTTATTTCATTTTACCAACTTTTTCTGAAGGCTAAGCATCTATTTTCACTGATTTGTTCCAGGCCCCATTTCGTACCCTATTCATGGAATGCACAATTTGATATTTAGAAGTTGTGAGAAAATGTGTTTTATTTTTAATCCACAGAGGCGTCTCACAGCACGTGGGAGAGAGACAGTGTTGACAGAAAGCAGGCCATATGAGGCATGTCAGTGTAAATGTGAAATGTACAGCTCTGATAAACAGGGATGATGGTAAATAGTTTGAGTTCATTAACAAAACATATCAGGGAAAAAAATTGAGAGCTTCAGTTTTAGAGCATAGGACTTAATCCCAGCAGAGACAGTTTCCATTACACTACTAATGGTGGACTCGAACGGATAATACAAATGGATCTCTCAAGGGTAGATTGCTGTAAAACACCCCAATTATGAATATTGTTCCTGTTGTTAAAAAGCTTTCTAAATGAATTGAAGAGGTTGCAAACAATGGGAATATTCCCTTAGTAAGTAAGCCATCTTGTTTCTATCACTCAGCTCTGTTTGAAGGATAAGTAAATCTCCATACCAGGCAAGCTGTCAACAGGAAACGCAGGCAGATTAAATGAGATATGGAGCAATGCAAACATCTATTCAGGAGAACAATAAGAAAATATATTATCTGTCTGAATCAGAGTAATATTATCTTGGGAGAACTTGTCCAGTGTACAAATAAGCAAATGTACTTTGTGATGATGACTAATTAAATTTCTGTAATTAAAATGTTCTAGAACAGGGGGATCCAGTGCAGTTATTCCCACAGTTTTAACAATCTAACAGACTGACACCAAATCTTTCCAAAAGGATTCTGCAGAAGAATATTAATGATTATATTCAAACGGCTTCAGGAGTAAGGCAATAAATAGCTTTTTTATCTAAATTAAAATGTTGTCCTGAGCAGGTCGAGCAACTGCCATTGAAATGAATGGGAATGGTAATGGTTAACTTTCTTCAGGTATAAAGACCTTCATAATTCGCATAATTAATTGAGAAATACAAAGAGAACAAATGTTATATCTTCGTCAGCTCCAAAAATTTGAATAATGTGGTGAGATGCCTTCAAATTCTCCATAGCTTGTAGTTTTTCAACAGATCCTCTCTGAGGCATTGAAACCAAATGCTAGAGGCATAAAATGCAATAAACATGCTCAGTGAATAAACAATGGCTACATGTCACAGCTTCAGTTAAGCACCCAAAATCCCTCTAAGCTCTCCTGTCACAGCTGCATCTAAACCACATGGTTGATGATCAAAGAATGATCACTCAAAATGAGACACAGAATGGATGATGTTCTAGTGCACAGTAAACTCAGTTGCCCCTGGTCTTTTCATTGGATATTAATCTTAAGGGTGCCGATCCCATCTGACATCAGATCACAATTGCAAATCATCTGATCTCATTTATTTTCTCAGACCTAATAGCATCTTTGTGGACAAAGGTGCATCAAGGCAGAGTTAGAAATAAAGTCATACACAGTGTACAGGAACTTCAGTGAACCTTTTGTTAAAATAAAAAAAAAAGCCTTTTAACACTTCACTTAGCGTTCATAAAGGATTCATCAGAGATGACAGGACATAATTAGCACCTCAAAAAGTAAAACAAGTGTGAAGTGGATGAAGAGTGGGGAATTTTTCATGTGAGTCATATCATAACTGTTATTATTATAAGTGGTGGTGCAATCTAGAGTGAAAAATGTGAATTATCATGTTTGAAGCTCAACTGCTTGCATTGATTTCTGTCAGATAAACCTACTGCAATGAATTGTATTCTAGCTCAATAGCATCCCTCTTCGCATGATAACGTGGCTAATTGAAGAGAGACAGAAAATGGTATTGACTTTGAGCTGCCATTATACCTTTATGAAACTGAGAATGAGTGTGTACTGTAAAGCTCTAGACCAGCATTTATTATTTACTCAGAATTCTTGTGATTATCCACCAGAAAGCAGAAATGAGTCAACAGATTTTGAACATGTCCACACTAATACGTTTTCTTTGCTAGCTACGCTTACACACCTCATCCACACTGGAATGCCGTTTTCCTTATCCAAAAACAAAAACTTTTGAAAACTCCCTAGTACCCTGTACTTTGGAAAACTATAAAAATAAGATACCAAAAAAGTATTAGTGTGGTTGTAGCCTCTGTCTAGGCCTACCTATGAGCCCGCTTTTTCTCTGGTGAGCAGAGCATTTTACAAACAAAAAAGCTTTAGTCATTTTTGTGCCTCTGTTAAGTAAGCTTCCCGCTGATTTCTCCAAACCACTCACCGGCTCCCTACAAAAGCTTGTTGACCAAATTTGATTTCACTGTATTCTTCCTCTTCATTTACATTCATCTTGCACGAATTATGGTGGTCCTCAAATGAAGGGCAGATCAGTAAAACGGTATTTCTCTTCTTTAATGAGATGTTTTCACAAGCAAATATCTCACACAAACTAACTTGTAGGAAAAAATCAGGTCATTTTATAATGATACATTTTCCCTCCATCTTTGTGGCTCATCTACAGTAGTACATATAAATGAAGCTCAATAAAACCTTTTCCTGTCTCATTAAGTGGAGCTCTGAGGTAAAATTATCCTAGATCAGTCTTGTCTAGCAGTAGGAGAGAGGTACTGATTTGGCTCAAAGATGGCTGTTCACTTGGGGGGCTACAACAAAGGATTAGTTCTTGTGTTACATATGTGCTACTTCTTTCTTTAATGGTCTATGTAGACATACACCAAAAATGTGTTTGTTACCGCAGCTTGCAGTTTATTCAACGCCTTGCACCATAAGCTTTGCGTTCACGTAAAGGACACGTTTAAAACGGTGTCCTTTAAAAATGTTAAAAATGCATAGAGATGCCCTGTCTAGCTGTTTTTAATGCAAAAATGTGCCAAAGTTAGGCTATTTAGCTTCGGCAGTTAGCCCCTGCTTGGACTACACCATATGTTTATGGCCACTACACCATCTCCATTGATGGCCATTCAAAAGTAGCCATTGACTCTGATTAAGGCTGTTGATTTATCACTTTAATTCAGTGCAATTAATTATATAAAAAATAACAATTTAAAAAACATTAACACAATTAATCATGTTCTCGGACCATAATTAGGAATATTTCTACCATCGGAGCAAATCAAGCTTGGAGTACCACCTGTTTTCTCCAGGGGGCAGTGAGTGAAACTCAAAACGTCCAAGAAATTAGGTGCCCATGAGCACTTTTGGGGCTACATGTGTCAGCAGAACAACTCTCAGGCAATTACTAGCAAAAGATTTGAGCCCCTCTCAAAGAACAGATTGTATAACTCACCAATACATCTAAAATCAGGCTCAACCTGGCCTGTTACTGAGGGTAAATCAACCTCATTCTAACTAGATATACTTGGTCAAGGGTATCGATCGTACTGAAATACACTCTGCCTATTTACCACTGTGTAGGGATGGGTGGAAGTACTAAAGTATCGATACTTCTGATACTGATGTGGGACCAAGAATATCGATCCTCACATAAAAATATTGTTTCTGAAGGTTTTTTTTTCTAGTGATCTTATTATTTAGATTAAATGAGTATTAATGCATCTCATAAGCTTCGAAGTGGAACAAAAATTATTATATGAGCAAATTGTTAAATGGCACCAGGACAATTTTTTTCCGCTCATCTTGACATGCAGAAATGCTGAAATACACCATCAGTCACAGACAGTAATCACCCTTTCAGTCATAGCGCTCATTCAAAGAGGGCGCAGTGCTTTTCTGAGGTAATGACAGAAAAACAGCATCTGGAGTTATTCACGCTAAGTAATGACAAACCTAAACATGACAAGTATTATAATGGGCTTGTTTGACCATTTTTACAGGCTTATTTCAATTCAGATTTGTTAAAACACTGATAATCTGTAATCCTTGTTAATTAATGATACCCTCATGAAAACTACACATGCATTTACTGTAGTAATATTTTATTAACCATTACTAGTAACCATGACAGTAGTAACCATGTTTTTTTTCTTCTTCTTTTTGGCAGTAACCAAAGTTTTGATACAATTAACCATTGTTTTGCTACAGCATTACTGTAGTATACATATTGTAACTTGGTTTTAGTAATAGTAACCATATAATAATATCTATGGTTAATTTTGAGGTTTTATATGTGGCTTATACAAACTAATTTTTAAAGGGTAAACAAAGCAGCCTAATGATTTTCTGTTTAGGCCTAGAAATATATAAAACAATAAAAAAGTAATAATTTAAGTTACTAATATTATCCAAAGAATTCGTAAAAATTCAATTCATTAGAGGTATCAGTATTGGTATCGATATCAGCGACACTGGCCTAAAGGTTTTTGGTATTGGATCGAAAAGAAATAAGTGGTATTGCCCATCCCTGCCACTGTGCTTCTGAGGATTCTGTCGGTGTTTTGTCATAATGATAAAATGCTCGAGCAGAGTAGTATTGTTATGTGATACCAGGGACTTTCTAATGGATCTCTGCATAATGACGAGCACTCGATGCACTTAGGACAAATATAGAATATCATACTTTAATACACATCTTAGTGAAAAGTGTGTTCTCATAGCCTTTTTCACATCACACATTTCTATCTGGCGTACGTATGTTCTGTACGCCGCTGTGCATGGTGTTTGTGGCAAAACGGGCGGATTTTAGGCTATTATATTCACATCCTCAGAGCAATTCACCCACCTTTAATGACTAGATTTCTGTCTTTCAGAGAGAGAGAGACCAAAGAGTCAGGCCTTATCCTGTCGCTTTTTCAAAAGAGTGACAGCTTAAAGATGTAATAATTCGGTGGTTCCAAAAGGAAGACATACCTTTAGTGGGTTCTGTGCGCTTGGGTAGGTCCAGCGTGTCATAGCTTTTGTCATGCTCTCCATTTTTCCTCCCTAAGTGAAGAAGGGGAAGACAGATTGAGAGAGTGTGAGGGACAATGAAAGAGAAAGCAGTTGCAAGTGTCACTCTATGTGAGACAGAACTATACAGGTATGAAAATGTCAAGTACTCCTAATATGCAGACGCACAAAGTCACAGACACATAAGCCACACATAAATCTAGCTACTACACAAATAGGTAAGGGAAAATGTACGGTCAGCCGGTCATCTTCGCAAAATAAACCCTGACAGGTGATCAGGGTGATATAATTACCAGCAGACTGTACATTATCCTGCTTATTACATGGCTTCTTACCGTACATAGGTATGTTGAATTAGACAACATTCAAATATACAAAATTATCGAAAAATATTTGACAGCTCAATGTCAGAATCAAGTATTCCAGAGCCGTGTAATAAGCACAGAAAATCTCTACCCTCTTGACACCAGCTCCCAAGAGTGGGAACCTCCATTAATAATGCAGAAACCTTTACGGAGGACAGCTGTTTATAATACAGCAAAGTAATGAATACCACTCCACCATCACCCACAAGAAGAACATAAGCGTTAGCACAATAGACAGAAAGATATGTGAAAGCCAGGCCTCATTAACAGATAACAGCACAGACACACAGACACACAGACAGTCTATGCCAGCTGAAAGTGGCTTTGAACAAGCTAAATTGACACAAGTATGACATTTCCTTTTAAGATGAAACGCTGGCCAGTAATTCAAGGATGGAAGGTGAAAAGGTGAAAGGGGTGGTGATGAAGAGTTAAGACTGATGAAGACAGAGGGAGGTGTAATATGAGAGTATGCTAAGAGAGATAGAGAGTCAGACAGGCCGAGAGACTCACCTTGATTAAACCATTCCTCTACAGTTAGCCAACGCAGCGTCAGCAAGACCAATATGAAAAAAGCAGGCAGGGGAAGAGAGTGGAAATTCAAAATGTGTGTAATAAAGACGACTGATCTTATTTGTGAACCACTTTAAAAGTGCAAAGGAAAGTGTATAGAGTGTATAAAATAAGTACCTAGCAAATACAAAGTTGAGAGGCGAGTCAGTCATATTAGTTTCAGGTTAAAAGACCAGGAAGGAATTAAAAGATAGTTTATGTGTGCACAGCTTTAAACATTTAGTAAGAGCCATTTTAAATTGGCAGCAAAGGCTGGTTGACCATTCCTTAAAGAAAGACTTCACCCAAAAATTATAATTCGCTCATTTTTTTCTCACCCTTGTGCTGTCTCAAACTCATATGACTTTCTTTTTGAAGGATATACATTTTGAAGGATATATGACGCTTTTGTTATTTTGATTTATTTTTACATACAATGCAAGTCAATGAGGTCTAAAACATTGAAGCTCCAAAAAGCACATAAAGGCAGCATAAAGGTAATACAAATAAATCGAGAGGATTAATCCATGTCTTCTGAAGTGAAGCGATCGGTTTTGTGTGAGACACGGCAACATGTAACACTTTTTCACCCTAAATCTTGACATCTGCATTCTCCTTGGTGTGTTCATGGGAGAAACTCATTCACACTTCCTTGCACTTGAAGCTTGCAAAGAGCGCTTGTACAGCACATGTTGGACCCCATTGACTTAAATGCAATATATCCTTCAAAATATCTTTGTGTTCTGCAGAAGAAAGTAATTTTAGTTTGATGCGCCATAAGGGTGAGTAAATGATGAGAGAATAATTTTTTAGGGTGAACTATCCATTTAAGGCCACCTTAAATGCTAAATTGTATTTATGTTATCAGCAGGCCAACACATAATCTGTAGAATCGGACTGCTCGTTATTCATAAAATTCTACAGAGCTTGTCTGTTTATTTAATATTTTGGCTAATTTGATTTCAGCAACCAACAAGAATGTAAAAAGAGTCTGCAGATTCTGTGTTGGTCAGTTAATATGGGGACCACACCACAGACATTTTCCAAGACGCATACAAATTCAGTAATACTAGTTAAAACAAAAACTATAAAAATGCTCTCAGATCTGTTAAAAAGAAACCTCTGCATATGCTGTAATAGTCTTGTAATTGCCTGTATAAAACCATAATAAAAAGTTATAAACATGTGGAACACCAAGAATTAAAGCAGCTTAACCAAAGCTCTAAATGTACAGCACAACTTTGGTTTGGTGTAAACAAGCAAAGCAGCATACGCTAATAACTCCTTTGCTGTTGATAGTCAAACTGTCATAGAGTTTTGTGAGCAAGACTAAATCATGCCTTTTAACTCAAGTAAAACTTTGCTGGGAAAATAAGTTTGTCCAAATAACTTTCTGGAAATGAGTAATGTTTTTTAGGGCCATTTTCTGAAGTAAATATAGGTCACTTTCATCTTTAAAGCAGTAGCTTATAGCTCCAGGGCCATTGACAAATAAACAAACCTCATTAAAAAGGGTCCACGAGGCACAGTGTGCCATCAATGCTGTCATCTCTTCTGTTTACACACACATTTAGTTTTGCTCCATAAGGTAGTTTAATGACTTCTCATAAAGGTCTGTTTAACAATCAATAACTAAATTTATTAACATATCCAAGGGGTCTCTTTCTTTTGTTAGTTTGAGTTTTTGTAACTAATGCAAGTAATTAATATAAGCATTGAGACCAGTTGGACCTAGAAAGTAGTCAGTACTCTTGGCATGATTTAAAAACTTGTGCAAGATTTCTCAGACACAACACTCTCAGATTCAACTCTCTATAGATCGATACAATTTACTATCACAGATGCTGAATGTACACCCACATCCATTTTAAGATAAATATTGATTCAACATTGATACCCTAGACATACAGTACACTACAGTTGTGGGTCATAAGCCACATAAGAGAGCAGGCCAAACAAATAGTGCCCCAAGCACTTTTTTGTTTCCTATTGTCTGCCCAAACTGCTATTTATGATGTTGTCTTAGCTATAGGATAACAATACATACATGAGATGACGAATCAGATGAAGGATTCAATTCTGACCTTTGGCCTTCTTTCCTCCAAAGCAGCCTGCGTCATCTTTCTTTTTCCTCTGAGTGCTGGCAGAGCCGGGGCCCTGAAGAGCCGAGGACTCCTGGAACTTCTCAGCCCCTGGAATCTCCTTGTGCACGTGGTAAGACAGGTTCCTCATGATGCAAACACAATTCTCAACAGACTATAAGAGAGAGAGACCTTTTATTAGTACAGCCATTCTTGCTAAAAGAGGACTATTTAAAACACTGGCTATTTGTCCACTAAAGACTATATTACTAAATATATCATATATCAAATCTGTATTTACACGGATTGGTCAATTGCAGCATTTAGTTTTTCCTATCACAACGCAGTCTCCTTTTTGTATATAATAAAATATTAGCAACTCAAATCAATATTTCCTTCCATTTATTTATTTTTTATAATGAAAGTAGCCATGTAATAAGAAGGATAATGCAGAGCCAGCCAGTGATTATCACAAATTAAAACTCTTCAGGGTGATACAAGTCCTGATCACTTTTTTGTTATAGTGCATCCTTCAAAGACTGAGACTCACAAATAATTAAGTGCACATTCTGATAGCATGGTTTATTTGTTGTCTGTGTTATTTAAGCACTCAATTCACTAGCACCGACTGAGCTGTTACATATTTATCGTAGTGCTCCATTCAAGGGGATTAGATTATTTCCATACATCAGACACCATATAAGACAAAACTAATGTAAACTTAGGACACAAGTATATTGGTTAAACAGAGACTGATATACGTCCTAGCAGCCCTCATTCTTCTGAAGAGACTCACCTTGTTGTCCATGTCCTTCTTTCCAACGGCAGACTGCAGTGCGTGCAGCAAGGCATCTACCAGCCCCTCACACTCTCGCAACCGTCTACGTGCCTCTGCTCCATCTGAACTCACATTCCTATGGCAAAAGATTGAGAAAGCAAAAGCAAATTTTACAAATAACATTTAAAAAAAAAATTAATAGGGCTGTCAATGTAACACTTTAATTTAGTGCAATTAACCATAACACAAATGATGCGCAAATGATGCGATAAAAGATTAACCTAATGTAACAAAGTTCACAAGATGGGCAAGGAGGAAGCTGGGACTGGCTTGACAAACACTTCAGACACTTAAATGTGGCACTTTTCAGTGTACATTAAACACTACAACACAGCTTCTTTTCAGCAGCTACAACACATTTTTCTTTTCATCATAACACTGACACGCAGACAGACAATTTCATGCATCTCTCTCATCTGCCGCTGTCTCCTCTCTTTAAATACTTTTGCCGCCCCTAACTGGAACGTGAGACCAGTGTGACACGCAGGTGGGCCTCATTCACCACTTATCTTTCCGGCCTCGCTCTACCCAGACGGCGCTCGGCACTGCCCTTCTTCCCACATACCCCCTTCACCAAACTCAGGTTGGGGAATTCTCCAGCCTGTGACCTTTCTAGGGAAGGAGCGTTGGCGTGTCAGGGATGCATTGAATTTGCAATGATGTGATGAATGATAGCCTTTGTCTGCCACGAGCCAGCGGATGCTTTGTAAGAGATGTTTAGAATGTGAGCTGCTATCTGAAGACTATTTATTGGAAGACCAACAGGTATAAGAAATTTTGTTATGGTTAACTGCACTAAATTCAAAATGAGAAAATGAGTTCAGAAAACAGCGTTCACATCATCCAAACGAACCAACTTTTTACTTCGTTCGAACCTCTGTGTGCACAAAAGTGCTAGAGTGAAAGCACCCTAAGAGCCAAGACCGGCAAAGCCCGACAAAATCAGGTGGACCCAGGTACAGTGAGCAACAGATCAAAAGGCAAGCTTACTTCAGCTACATTATGAATAGCAAAAAAACTGGAATCAGCTGACCTGAAGGGTAACTAGCAACTCTGGGCCAGAATTGCACAGGAAAAGTGCAATGTTGCCCACTTAATGGCCTTTTGAGAATATCACATGCACAAAACATCTGAGAGCAGGGAACTAACTGAAAAAAAAAAAAAGATTTAATGGTTTCGTGGTCATCCAATCCAATTAAACCCACATTCAAGCCTCTTTCAGCCAAGGTACTTTCAGCTACCCATCATTAATGATCTCAGACCTGCTCTTATCATACTGATTTATTACAGGACAAAATACAGACTGGTCTCAGATGTACTAAAGTGCAAAATTGACCAGTGATCCTTTTGAAACACATGAAGGGCCAATTTCAAAGGTTAGCGTTACAAAATAAAAAATAAAAAATGTCATATGTGTCCACAAATGAGCAGACATTATGAGCCATAAGGGTTCTTCATCCTTCACCCCAAGATTTATTTCCTCCCAGTGGTTCAGCTGTAGTTCTTCATAACTAGATTGCAAAGTTGAAATCCTACCCATAAAAACTCACTCCAGAGCTATCACTATCAAAAGACAACTGGAGAAAACATATATTAAACAAACACCCTTCCAAACAAATGGATCCCTTTCCAGCAAAGGAATTTTAAACCCATTTGCAGTAGAACAACCATACGGAATGCAAAATTTTCTAGCTGTACATCTGTTGTGGCTATGGTCCATTGATATTAGAGAGATGGATTGTGATTTTAGGGATACCTGCCTTTATCATTCTTAATGTCTGAATGAGAGTCTGCATAAAGCACATTGACAGGCCTCACATTTTTTTTAAGTCATTCTTAAATGGAAAAAAAGAAGGATTCGTTATTTGCACTATTTTTGTTGTATATAGCCAACAAAAATAGTGCAAATGGAGGGAAGGAATTATGAGGGAAGGAATGCAAATTCCTTCCCTCCATAATAAAAAGGTATGCACAGTATGTAGGAATCCATGATTCACTGGCTGATGCATGCAAATAAAGATACTGTGAAACAATGTTAATATAATGGCTATGGTCTATTGTTTATATTTTATAATATTTATACTTATGCAGACAATACATTCCACATCTCTTCTTAGGTCTTAGGCATACATCTATCATATACAGTATCCAATGTAAATACTGTCTAATTGTGTAAATGTTGCCCTATTGTCCAATTCATTGCTTGTAATTTACAGTTGTACCTATTGTAATCACTGTTAATGATCTGTAGGCTTGGATGTATGTTAGCCCATTTCCACGCGGGAGGATCACAGACGGTCTCATGATCGGTGTTAAGTTATGACAATTAAACCGTTATAAAGATCCACATACCTATTCAGTAATGTAAACTCCTGTTGTTTTGTCCCAAGCTGCCTTCAGTGTACAACATCCAATAGAACATTTAGTCCAAAAGTTCTCGTATGTTTACACTGTTGTTTCCTGAAGGACAGACTTTCAAACATCTCAAGGTCAAACAAAGTGCTAGAGCCACTGTCAGCAGGAATTGCAAACTTTTATATTTGTCACAATAAAATAAAATGTGCAGAAACACTACAAATAAGACTCTGCCTCCAAGCTGCTTACTTGGCAACAGATGCCATCGGAAACAGTTTCCATGGCTACAGCCTGAGCTGAGGCTTGAAAGACAGGATGAAGATGGAAAGGATGGATTTTCACTGCTAGGAAGAGCATTAGCAAAGGAGAGCGAGCTAAAAGAGATAAGCAGGTTGAGAAAAAGTGAGAAAGACAAAGATATAGAGACAGATACAGTACCAGAAAGTAAATTATCCCAGGTAATTTCACCTTCAGGACACGTTCCAGGAGGTTTCCCTCGAAATTGATGAGAAAGAGATAGAAAGATAAGACTGCACTATATTATACAATAGTTAGTTCCGGTCCTAGAATCTGATCGGACAAGCAGTTTCTAAGAGTGCTCATATTAATTGTAAAAGCAATGGGACACTACACTGTGTGTATCACTCCGCTTGTCTGTGAGATGCTTGGCTACACTAACGGTTGATCCTATGTGAGATGCTTAGATATGTTCTACTAGAATAGAGAGGGAACAGAAACATAGAGACAAAGAAGAGTGGATGAAGGCAGGGAGGAAGAGGCAAACATAGGCAAGCAAACAGAAGTTGGACTTGGCCCAGGAGGTTGCAGTAACATCACACCAGCAGCAGGAGATTAGAGGCCTGGCTGCTATAAAGGAAACAGAGGGTGAAAACACAGCCCAGTCCCTCAGTAGTGCAGTGCTTAGCTCTCACACAACACGGGACACAGTTTGAATTAAAAACTGGCTACGAGATAAGAGAGAGAGGCGTAAAAGAAAGGAGACAGGGAACTGAGACAGAAACTGACATGTTTTTATTATTATTTTGAGTTTAAAGTCTCTTTAAAAATACAGGAACTTACATCTAAATGAAACTGGACAGTGGGTTTCTATTTCCCAACATGTTTTGCATGGCACTGAGAGAATTTATGATAAAATTAAGAGCTATATAATGTGTTTTTGCACAAGATGAAAGGGGAAGACTTGCTAGTGTTTAATGTTTTGATGTGTTTTATTTAGAAGAGTTTCTGTTTTGGGGGTTACCATTATGGTGAATAGTGGAACGTGAGTTTAGGTCGAGGACAGCTACAAGTAAAGAATGTTCAACATTGCTTTGCTCAAGACACTCTTGAGATGATGCTTGTTGATTTTAGAAAAGGTCATGAAGCTTCAGCATACTATTCTTGGCTAATTCATGAGTAATGAGTCTAGGGGATGGGGTTTTAACATCTCTTAAGAAGACTTAAGACTTTAATTTAGTACTGGAAGATGGAGAATGGGGTAGGACTTGTTAAGGAAAATGTTGTCTATGTCTAGGGATGCAAGGGTGCACCTCATTCAATTTAAGATTCTGGATCGTTTTTTATTGGACTCCCTCTAGATTGTATAGGCTTGGCTTTAAAGCCACACCAACTTGCTGGTGATGCCAGTTGGAGGATGGGGAAATAGCCCATTTTTTTTGTTTCGTTCGAAGATTCAAGTGTTTTGGTTGAGGGTTCAGAATTTTATCTGTGAGGTCTTGAGCAATCAGACTTTATTTTGCCCCAGACTTTGTATTTTTGGGTGATGGGGCAGGTACTAACATAATGAATATATGAAAATAACATTGCTTTTCTCAGTGAGCAATTGCTATGCTAATCAACACATTACCAATCAGCGTGCATTTAGCATGCTAGCGTACAATGTATTAGCTAATTCTTGCTGTAGTACTAGCTAGGTTTCCTCTAACTGAAGTACTTAAATTGAGATTACTTATTCATTTTAAGTTCAGCAAAAAAAGTTACATTTAAATTGAAGTTTACTCAATATTTCAAGTTAACAACAAGTAACATGCATGTGTAATACACAATTTAAATTTAGTAATTTGTTTTAACCTTATCGGGATTTATGGTGGTTTTGGGCAGTGTTTCTCAATTTTATTTATATTTATTTTTTGGTCACATCCCCCTTTGAAACTGGAAAATCTTTTGCACCCTCCCCATCCCCAAATCTGATCTAAAAAAAATTATGAAAACAAAAAACCATGTTAAAAGTTTTTTATTTAAAAATAAAAGAAAGAAAGAAAGAAAAGAAATACAGAAAAGTGTTATTTAAAAACTCAAATGTTTGCTGAATAATGAAAACGTAAATCTGAACTTTTTTGTCACTAGGTTATATTATTATTAAAGCATTTTAATTATACACTTTTTCAAACATTAAAAAATTAAATATAAAAGAGATACTGCCTTGCAGGAGCAATGTTAAAGGAACAGCAGTAAATTATGTCATAATTTACTCATCCCCTCAAGTCCTTCCAAACCAATATGACTTTTATTTTGGGGAATGAAAATAAATTTTCAAGCTCAAAAAGCACATAAAAGCACCACAAAGTCTTCCATATCACTCATGCGCTATATCTTCTAAAGCCGTACAATAGTGTTGTGTCAGGAACAGACCAAAATTGAAGTGTTAGGCTAATTCACTGAAAATCTTTCCCTTCACCCATTCGAATCAGATATGCACTCAACAACGTCCTCGTTTACGTAAGCGAAGTGAGAACACCTGCCACCATATAGAGTGAAGGGAGAGGAGAAAGTGAAATTGCAAAACTTCATGGAAGAATCGGCCAAGCAACCATGGCATTTGTTTCACTCAAGTGGTACCTATGGAAAAGGGCCAACATCTCTGTTAAGACCAAATTACGCCTTTTACGGGTGCTGATCCTGCCAATTCTCCTATAGGAGTCAGAAATAAGGACTCTACTGAAGGAAGACCTAAACATGTTCGAGGTCTTCCAAATGCGAAGTCTGCAGCAGATCCTTAGTATCTCCCTCCGCGACCTCATCAGAAATGAAACCATCCGAATAAGATGCGACCACCAGCCAACGGTCGAGGAAGCAATCCAAATAAGAAGACTAAGATGGTTCGGGCACATCTGCAGAATGAGCATCACCAGGACACCGTATCAGCTTCTCTGGCGAAATTGTCCATCAAAGTGGAAAGTTCAAAGAGCAGCTCCCAAGAAGACATGGTCAAAACAAATTGAAGAAGACCAGCGATCCACCCTCTATGATGCAAAGTCCATTGCCATGGATCGGAAAGCATGGGAAAGTATTCTGAGCAAATTCCGAAATCCAGCGGCACCCACAATAGCGTATGGGCTTCGGTCCTATCGTTGACTAGGGATCAAAGAAGAAGAGGATTGTCACAGTGGCAAATTTGAAAGAGTGAAAGTGAAGAAGATTTGAGAAGAAGGGCAGTCTTCCACACCCCCCTTGCAATACCTCTGCCACACTTATTTGGGCTATGTTCAGTGGAACCACTGGTGCATTTGGAGTACAAATTTGATTTGCACCAGGTTATTAGGACAGGTAATGACTACACTAAAAATCAACATGGACCGCTATTAGACCACAATTTTCTCTTGCCTTTTAGAGACAGGAGTGCCAGGAAGAAAAAACTGACTTCATGTATTGTGGTAGGATGCAGACAGGGTAACCATGGATATGTATAAAGCCCTTTAGTGACTGGATATCTAAATCAAAAGCGGAGCAGAAAATGACCCCCTGAGGAATGGATCAGATTTTTTTTAAATTTTTTTATGAGCAGAGAGGCTCATAACATTGTAGCAAATATTTGTATATATAGAACAGATAGAGACCATTGATTTAGCCTTTAGTTATAATGTGAAAAAGGAACAAACACATAATGTGTTTCTATATAGATTCTGTCAGAGACAAATAAGGTCAACTCATACAGTCTCCACAGCTGTAGTCCCACCGTACATGTATAGAGGCCACAGTCATTCAGTTTAGTTTTGACTGCTGTTCCCATAGGCAGAAATAACCATATTTTCAAAGCTAAACAACTGTATTGCTCTTCTAGTCAACAATGAACAGAAATCATATATAGTGATTGGAATATGGTGGTGTCCCAAAACAGAACCACTTGACAATGGGTTAGGCCACCACCTGGTTCTCTAGTCATTTCAAAAGAGCTAGACACAATGCTTATATATGCAAATTAATTTATTCTTTTTTTCATTTGAAACATTTTAGTAACCAAATTATAATAGACTACATGGGAAAAAAGCTTTTTGCTGAAACCCAATAAGACTTTTAAAACAGGGTTAAATTATATCGCTATAGTTCTATTTAGGTTTACAACGATAGAGAAGATGCTTTAGCCATTAGCAATTAATCTCCTGCTAAAGTAAGATTACCATACCTTAGACATCCTGATGTGTTCTTGAAGACGGTGGTCCACTCTGCATCGCGTGGCTTGGAGTCCTCATTGGGCTCATGTTCCCAGCCAGAATGAGGGATTATAACCTCGTTTGTCATCGTCTGAAGCCCGTGGTTAATTATGATCATCTTCAGAGGCTCATAGGAGGATAAGTTCCAAAGTGTTCCTAACAGGTCGAGTGAGAGATAGAAGAGAGAAATTAAAGGAAAAGCAACAGAATAAAAAGAGTTAGAGATGGTTTTATCTCTCATAAAAAGAGCTACTAACAAAAGAGAGACAATGAAAGAGGCATTACTGTTAAGCCAGGTGTACACTGTGATTTTTCCTTTACAGTTGTTGCTTGTCAAAATATACAATATGCCTCTGATGAAAAATTGCATAAACCCAAGTCAGATTGTGCATACCAAAGATCTTTTTTGTCAGACTAAATAATATAAATTTTCATGATTGTGTGGGCGATCAATAATGTCACATTTTGACAAACTCATTGAAAGTGTTTACATGCACATCACACTGTTTAAGCTTAATAACACTACAAATTGTATACCTTTTCTACGGTTTTCCTTTATGGGGTAATCAAAGTGGAACACGTAGATTTATGCCAATTACTCCAATTTTGCACTGCACGTAAACACCTTTACCAACATTGTTACCGGCATATCCAATGTGCACAAGTATTTTGTGCATGCTTGTTTATATTTTAAAATCAAAAGCAGAGAATAACCGATGATTTCATGTCTCATGTAAACACGGTTTTGGTGTGCTGTTGAATTATTAGAACAAAGCTGTTTTTTGGTAGTTTCCAGCATATTGGTGTGCACATAAACACAAACGCATTGAGACGAGAAACTGTAAAAGTACCATACAAATCCAAGCAAGCCCTTGTGCTAATATTGGCAATGTATTTCTCAGAAAAGAAAAAACTTCAATTAGTTCATATTTAGATGGTTATCTTAGGAGATATCATAATGCAGGACTGTGACTCAATTTCAGACATAACCAGAACTTCAAAGGATGCTAAATCCACGTCCACACTAATGCGTTTTTGCTTGAAAATGAATTTCAGTACATTTAAGCCCAGGGCCGGCGCTACCTATAGGCGAACTAGGCAGTTGCCTAGGGCCTCAGCCTTGGAGGCGGGGCCTCCAAAACATACACATGCTTATCCACCAATCAAGAGCAGCAAAATACTATGCTGTTTGTCCATTGGATATAACAATTGTCATTTACCTGTAGTTAAACCAATTAATATCACCGTTTACATGCGAGTCACTCCTAACCTCTGGATTTATGAATGAAGATCTTGTAGATGAATAAAATCCAACTTTTCTGCAAATTTATCTGATGGCGCCGAAACAAACTCATCCTTCAGGGGCTGCTAAGCGTAAGGCTAAGCAGGCACACAAAGAAAGTGCAGCTCGTGATTCAGGTATCATCTATTTTTGAGTGATTGTAATGTATTGTAAAAAATAAACTGATTCTAACGATCAGCGTCATTTTGAGATAGATAATTTGACGGTTATTTCCAGTTCAAAAGAGCGCGAGCACCGTTGATGGACTGAATTCGCTTCTGACACTTTGAATCTTTTGTTAGAAAAAAGAAATACGTTCTAAATGAACCGTCCGAAAGAGTCTGATTCGCGGAAATAAGCAACTGCAGGCGATATTTCCAAACCTCTGGATTGCTCTCAGAATTGCAGTTACCCTGCCAGTAACCGTAGCAGCTGCCGAGAGAAGTTTCTCAAAACTGAAGCTTGTAAAAAATTACCTGCGCTCCACAATGACTCAGGAACGGCTTAGTGGACTTGCTTTAATCAGTATTAACAGAGAACTCGCACAGCAGATTTCTTATGAAGTAGTTATTGATGAGTTTGCTTCAAAAAAAAAAGCAGAAGAGTGCCTCTGTAGGTGGCCATGGAATAAGAATAATAAGTGCTGGTCCAGATGACTTTTCAGATGATTTTTTTTTTTTTGTTTACCTTAATTAAAGTTACATTAATATGCACATTTAAGTACAAATATAAAAATACTGATAACAGGTTTTGTATAAATAAAATGGTTAGGAATCATATTTGTTTTCAAGTCTTTTTTATTAAATGATGTTTTATTAACAAAGTTCGGGAGGAGCACATTCAGATAATCAACGAGATAAGAGGTATATATACTGCAGACTTACCTCTGTTCATTGACAGTTTATCAGCATCCCTCCACCGCCCCCATCTCCTCACTTTGATTTTGAATAATCTCTTATTGGATGTAAACAACACAATCCAAAATACAATGCAATCCAATGTAATACTGTGTAAATCTGGCCAAAATTCATTATGCATATTTGGCATGCTGTCCTCCCCTGGACAGCATGCCAAATACGCATAATCTTTACTCTATTTAATTTGATGTAAATGTGAACTCGTGAATTCTGAAAGATGGAGGAGAGGAGGGCATGGCGGGGGGCCTCCAACATACATTTTGCCTAGGGCCTCCAAATGTCTAGAACCGGCCCTGTTTAAGCCTCTTTTCCACATGGGAACAGCATTTTCCTCCACAATAATGAAGCATTTTTTAAAAGCTCTCCATTATGAAATAATTTAGAAAACAATGACATTAGAGAATTCAAGCGATTTTTTTTTTTTAATTATCAGAAAACTGTTATTAACTGTTAAGACAATAAAACAAGAAACCTTATTCTATAAGCCAGTAGACGTATATCTGACTGCCCTTTATTTTATTAACTTGGCATCCCCTATACAGCTACTGCCAACTTTGGAAACCTAGAGTGGATAAATAAACGGACTCCTCTTGTGTTAGTGAAAAATAAAGTCCAAGGACCACAGGGCATTCTTACTAAAACAGAAATAAGAAGTGCTTGCAAATAGTTGAATACCAATTCATAAAATTCTGAATCTAATATCTATGCTTTTCACATTCATCATCACCACACATCATTCTCACTTGTCAATTATTTCCAGGTCCATCTGCTTACAAAAGCTACAACAGGAGACAAGAGGTCTAAAAACACATTGCAACTCCCTGTAATGTGGTTTAAGGGTTTTCAAGCACCAAAAATAAATACATTTAACCCCTGATAATAACAGCATCTGTATTTCCATCTGCGAGCAGGCGCCATCACCTCTTAGGCTCTGAATAGCCATTAGAGAATGATTAAAGCCTGGATAACAGACATCGTGCAAATGGCTCTTGCCGTACATGGGAATGTCTATTTAGTAAAGTGGAACATTAAGGAGCACGGATCATTACTGGCCATCTCATGTGCTCAAGCACGCGTTATTGTGTTGAATGGACATGTCGATAGAGGAGAGGTCGAAGTTTAGAACATGTTGATTAACATTGTGTAAAGTCACTCTATTGGCTTTAACAGGAGGCAGACCACGGGAGCAGGTTGTGTTGCAACAGCATGGTAAAAAATGCATTAGTTCAAAGGATTTTTATAACCATGGATTACATTTTGTGTTCTTTAATCTTGCATAATGTACAAGTACATTTTTCCCACTTACACAAAAATGTATTTTTACCACAATAAATGAAGAGTACAGATGTTTAAAATGATATAGGTGGCCTAGAAAAATACCTAAAACAAAAATCAGCCAATTCAAAAAATCTAACAATGTGTTTCCTGGGAATCAAAACAATGATATATATATATATATATATATATATATATATATATATATATATATATATATATATATATATTTATATATCTTTGGTCAAGGAGAAAGCAGATTTAAAAAGAGGCCAGAAATGTGTTGAAAAAACATAGTGTTATTTTGGAAAGGCACTGGTGTCATATCTAGTTGGCTCCTCTGCAATCTTTTGCCGGTTCCTAGATACCCCAAAAATCTAATACAAAAGAAGCCAATTAAATCAACATGAGGCAAGCTGAACCTTGTCAGAGGTGCAGCCTGATTGAGTTTTCAACTTCCTGCTTGTCATTGGAGCCTCCTTGCTAATTCAATTTCCTGGGAGCAGCAGACATGCAAGTCTAACAGGCCATTCACTTAGGGCTGCTATTATAGTCCTACCCTGCCCCCTGTCATTTATCATACACTGATTGGACAGGAGAAACAGAGGAAGAGAACAGAGGAAGGAAGAGTAAACGAGGTAATCATCTCAGAAATACCATCAGACTCAGGACTTTGAGGTTCTGAACAAAGGTCAATGTGTAAGCAACGTTTCGTGGCTTTTTTCTATCTTGCTTAAATGCAATTGTTCAAATATCATCAGGTAATATGAGGATAGCATTCAGGACAGTACATGGAAAAGGAACCATTCTGAATGTATTGTGTGGATGCAGCTGGAAGTACGTGACCTAGATGCTACCATCTTTGCTCTTGGGCACTCAGTTCCACATACAGTATTTTAGAGCCAAACACCTGAGCCATAAATGCCATGAAACTAATAACTCTGGAGGTACAGAAATGTTTTGTCATCACAGCACTGATCGGCTGATGGCACCACAAGAAAGTGCCATCAAATAGAAATGCCAAGCCCTTCTCTAGCGACTATCCTGCCAGTGCATAAGCTATGATGTCAAAGGCAGCAGACATGGGAAAGTCTGTGCTAAGAGCCCACCAAAAAGCAATTGGTCAATTGAAAAACATCTACAAAAATAAATATTTTGACGCTAAATAAAAATTTACCTCAATAAAGAATTCTGCTTTTTACCCCAGAATGGTTAGTTAGTTAAACCACCTACCAGCAGGGGTTGACTGGGCCATGCTAACCAGCCAAACTTTGACCACTTGGGATCAACAGCAATACAGCATCACATCACACTAGAGAAGCTCCTATACCGCCCATCTCTGACCCCTTCCTCTTTGGCCTCAGCTAGAGTAGGGCTGCTCCCCTTCCCATTGCAAATCTAGAGCCAGAGTCAAACAGTATTCTTTAAATAGCTTGATCCGTTCTTTTCTATGAGAGCTACCATGCTTTCCATTTTGTTAGATACTTACTTGCCTGAGACCAGAGCACAAAAAGGACACAAAAGTAGAAAATGCAAGGGGGACATACTGAAAATCCAGAGGTACAATAAAGAAAGTCAGACTGCAGAATAAAAAGGAGGGGGTCATGGTAATGCAATAAACAATGCTGTAGCCACTTTAAATGATAAATTAGTTCAAAAGACTTGACATTCAAGATAAGGAGCCCTGAAAAGTTAATTATAATGTTTTGAAATTGTATCAGTCTTGAGCACCTTGATATAAATGCATTAAGATGAACTGCTAAATATGCCAAGCACACGTAACATAGGGTCACCAAATAAAACTGGCAGTTTAATTAAAAATAATGCTAACAAAAGGAAAAATTCATGAAAAAAATTCTGCAGTTGAATAAATTATGAAACGAAAGCAAAACGAGATGGCAACATCCACACAAAAAGGTTCAGGCATGCTAGGGTTGAACAGGGTGGAAATGGACTGCAGACAATTCGATGGTACCAAACATGGAGTGCCTCCAAGAAAGTAATGGTGAGCTGCCTATTTTTAAAACCCTGCAATTATTTTTAATTGTAGATAAACATACTTGGTTTTCCAGGCTGCTGAAATACAACTGACTAATGTGAGGTCCATGTTTTCATAGTGGACTTGCAGATAAACCATATGGCTGTTGAGGGCTTGGTTTGGAACTGGCAGACTATACTCCCTCCTTCTTATAGTAGTAGAGCTATTTTTAGCAGAGACTGAAAGCAACATTGTGCTGCAAAGGCTAAGGTACGCAGGGCTCGAATTGAGGAGGGATGCGTGGGGATGGCATTCCCTTTGTTGCAAGAAATACCAAAAAGCATCCCCCTTGTAAAATCACCATACCCCCTTCCCATCTCCTTTAGTCATGTATTACTTAGAACTAATCATGCAAGTAAAATATATATTTTTTTACATTTGATAAATAACAGACTTTAAATAAGGGAAATTTCCCCAGTCAGAATTAGATTGACATGTGTAAGGTTGCCAGATTTCTATATGTGAAATCCCCCAATCAGATCTTGACACTTGTACAGTTTGGATGACGCTTTAGTCAAACAATCTGGCAACCATAAGCACACAAGCTCTCGCTCCACTGCGAAAAGATGGCAGTTTTCTGTTTTCTGGGTTGATTTGTCCTTCCATGTGTTCACATTAAAGTTATGTACTAAAGCTAAAGCAAGTTTTTAAAAGTTTCACGCACTTTCAAAGATGGCCTTTTGTCTTTCTTTTGAAAAAAGAGAACAGAATATAAGATATTGCTATGACAAGTGTATAGATAAAACATGTACATGTTTTTAACCCATGGTTTCGCCCATAAAACAATTTTGTGTGTAGAACAACTTTTTTTACACCACTGTTTAAGCATCCTTCATAGAAACAGCCCAAACTTCTATTAGGTTATTGGAGTAAAAAAACTAAAAAACGTGTGTATGTGACAGTGGGCAAACGATCTAGAGATCAAACCTTTTTCATGATCATAACATGAATTCTTTTCAATGCTTTTAAAAATGCTTTTGTCCACCAAATCAAAGTCATGGTGTAACCAACATGTAGCTATTTTTTTATTTACATTGACCATTAAAACCATAAAACAGAGTGGACACCTTTAGACCATCAAAACTGAGCTTGAAGTTTTTATTAAAATTGCCATTTTTATAAAAAGGCAAATTTTTTTCAAGTTATGTGGTGTAACACTGAGAAAAAGTTATATTGTTTACTTAAAAAAATATAATATTTATACACTCACACACAAAAAAATTACCTTGAAAAAGGTATTTGAAAACTTTTTTGGAATTAATGATGAAGTTTATGCTCTCATGTATTCAATGTGCCAAGACAGGATTATAATACTTTTTACTTGATGGTTACACCACATGGAAATGTAAAAGTTTTAAATATTTTTGTAGAAAATGCTATAAAGGTTTTTTAAAAATGTATGAAACCAAACTGGACACAAAGATTACATTTCTGAAAACTTCACACAATTGTTTTTAACGAGATTTTTTAAAAGATTTCTCATTTTAATAACTTGGACAACCTTATTTGTCAATGACTTGGAAGAATTAGACCAAAAAAACACCATCCCCCTTTTGTTACAAATTGACCACTGGTTATACGTCACTTAGTTGTCTCACACAAGATTAACAAAGGTATTTTCACACACCAGAATTTATTTTCTCTGTGGTCTGTGAAAAAAGCGTCTGGAAAACCATCAATGTCATTACAAGAAAAAAGTTGTCTTTCAGTAGATGAATTCACCAAACCAAATAAAAGTATGTTCCATGTTTAAAATAAGTTGTGCTCTATTGACAGCATCTGTGGCTTGCTGTTAATTACCACAGACAAGAAATTTGACATATCCTTCATTTTGTAATAACAAACAGAAATGTTGAAGTCTATCACCTTATTCAGCTCCGCCCCTTTTCAGCACTCCACTTTCAGATTTTGTCATCTAACTTCCTGTTTGTATTGAAGCTACTAAGAAGAGTCAATCAAAATGGATTACATGTGGGCAGGGTTGGTAAGTAACGGAATACATATAATTACTTATTTAAAATACAAAATATTAGTAATTGTATTCCACTACAGTTACAATTTAAATAATTTTATACAAAAAGTATTTTGATTACTGAAGAGATTACTTTGCATTTTTTTGTCATTTGTTTCATTTAATATTTAGTCCTTTCAGATGGAAAACATTTTATACATATAAATGATGCGATCCAAAGTGCATTTGAACAGCGGTGAAACACTTTCTTATGATGTGTTACATTCATTCGAGCTGACAGAGAAGTACATTTGAAGTAAGTTTGGAGAAGAAGAAAGATAGTAGCACTCCTTCCCTCGTCCCGTTTTAACACTCAAAGAATCTGATCTCCTGAAGAACAGAGCGATGGTTGAATGACATGTGAAGTTTTTCCAGAGGTGTCCTACAGAGATATTTTTAATGACTTGTGTTATCTTCTTGGAGTTGTCTCTTGAAGGCATATCAGTACATCCACAGTGTGAAGGAAGGATCTTGTGTATTTATGAATCAAGTACTCTTGTTTTAAAATCTCCCTGCTCTGCTTCCAGTTGTTATTACAACCCCTGAACACTTTAAAATACACATGATAACTTTTGGCAACTATACAACCCGTAAATCCACTTCACTTGCTTATTACACTTAGACATCAACACCATAGAATCTATATAGAATGCGCTAGACTGGAAGATCAAAGACAACATTTTCATATGGCTGCATGCTAGTATCTCTAGCGCATAAGGTGAATAGGGCCAGTAATTCCATTGGGTTTTTGCAGAAGTGAAGCTTGCATTGTTGTGAAGCACTAACAGTAATTATTCTGTATAAAACGTTGTGTGTAAAATGCTGAACATTATGCAGTGGGACTGTTGATGGATGAACTTCTGGTTATATGTTACCAATGTGATGCTGTGTGTGGAGTATGATCCAGGTAAACAGGACTTTGCACACAGTTACGTCCTGTCCCTTTCTTGTTACTAGGTATGTGCAATACCACCAATTATAGAAAATCGACTAGTCAGTCGGGTGTTTGAATGACTAGTCGAATAGTCATTGTTAAGAATAATAATGTTTAATTAGGCTTCGGTATGTTCACGTGACACCGATCAGATGCCTTTTAGAGGGATACACAGATGCTAAGTGCAGCACTTCAAAATGGTAACTAACAGATATTCAATAAATACATAGGCTAAATAACTATAACATCTTACAACACAAAACTATCAAAGTAAGAAATACGAAAGTCTCCAATACAGAGTAACATATAACCGCTTATGCCCATACTGAACACAGAAGGATGCACTTCATTGTAACCAGAGTGCTTCAGGGCGATCCTTGCTGCGCATTAAACTATTTGTGCACAAAATAATATTGCTGGTACACATCTAGTTCACGACATCAAGCAGTTCAAACTTTTCACTACTTTTCAAGCAGTGTCAGACAGAATCACAAATACAGGAACATTAATCACAGCAGAGGATGTATCATCTGACATTGATCGTCTTGAAATGAATTGTTGATGGGGCACTTTGATGAAACAACAGCCCATAAAAAGACTAAACTTTAATCAGAGGGGTTTACTGTACTGACTTTTAATCCCTATTAAGCACAGCAAGCTATTATCGCTCAAAAATGCTCTCTAAGAAGTTGCATCTCTCAATTAATTTGGGAATTGCATCTCACATTAAAACCACTCCACTAAAAATATTACTGTTAGTAGTCGAACCCACTAATCGAAGAAGACTAGTCAATTAGTCAACAACACTGGTACATCCCTACTTACCAGGCCATCTGAAACATTGACCTGGATTCAGTCAGTCCCACCACATCTGGTATTGAAACGTGCAAAACTTGGCATGAGGCCTATGGCTAGTATTAGCATAATGCCTCCCAAGCATGACTAGATTAAACAATAATAATACAAATTAATGAATGATGCAAGATGAACAAGTTAAAAAAGATTTATTGAATTTCATTTTGGGGGAAAGCCTGATGAATTTGAAACTGAATTTCGACTTGGGCAGTAACCACAATGGGGGGAGGATTTGTATTTCAGAGTATTGTGATATCTTCATATCCTCACAATACTGTATCCATATTCTTAAACAAAGAAGCAATATGTTTTTCGGAACAAGAACCACCATTCAGAGGAATCAAACCTTACTGTAACTTACTGCATTAGTGTAACAGTTTTCAATAACTATACACTAAATAGTACATAAAGAGCCGCAATATTATCACATTGTGATCCTGATATACAATCGTATTGCCAGGTCTCACCTCTAATAACTACCTAAACATTCTCTCCAAAATGTTCCTCCCAACATTCCATTAGTGGTTGATCAATATGGGTTTTGTCAATGACCTATTCTTCAAATTTTAACTGTTATCCAATATATTTTCATGTTAATTGGCTTAACACTGTATTCTATTATGAGATGGAGCAGCTGGAGAAAAGTAACATATCATACCTGTGATAAGTTCACGAACTTCCATGTCGTTGGTTTTCCTCAGCAAACGAATGAGAGCAGGAATCCCATCACAGTTCTTGATAGCCACCTTGTTATCATGGTCCTTGCCATAGGAGATGTTCCTCAGAGCTCCGCAGGCCTTACGATGGACTTCAGCTTTAGGGTGATCCAACAACCCTACCAGCACTGGAATCCCCTTCAGCTGCCTCACGTCATTCTTTATTTTGTCATTCTCATAGCAGAGGTGCTGCAGGTAGGCGGCTGCATTAGACTTGACGGGATCAATGGGGTGACCTAGCATGGCAATGACCTCGGGCAGGTCAGGGTCCCTCCAGCGAGGGTCTTTGCGGATACTGTCTATCGAGGGGGAGCGACGGCCACCCATGCGGTCGAGACTAGCCATGCTGCCCCTCTCAGGTTGGGCAAGGGGAGCTGGGAACATGCCATGGATGTAGGGGTGTCTTTCATCAATTAATTCAGCCTCTATTTGGTCCTCGTAGCCTCTGTAACAAATACACACAGGGAGAGATTTTAGTCAAGTCCTTACAGTAAATTGTCATCCAGCAAAAAGGATAAAAGGCTAGAGTTCACCCAATTAAATTAAAATGTTGTAGTCATTTACTCACTCTTGTTCCAAACACATTAATTTTTTTCCTCTGTGGAACACAAGAGAAATTTTGAAGGATGTAGTTGCAGTAAATGTTGACTGAGACTAATATTCTACCACTTTTCCAGATTGAATGTCATATGGGCTTGGAACAACATGAGGGTGCATAAAAGATGACATCATTTAACACCAGGCATATTGCAGTAAAGAGTGAATGATGTTTAAGTTAGGAAATGTTTCAAGATTCAACAAGATGAATAGTTCTAAAGTTCCTGCATTAATGAAAAGATGCTCAAGGGAAAATAAGATGAGAGCGAACAATGAAGGATACGTGACAAAGAGATTGAAAAAGATAGAGCTAGAGATTACAGACAGAGAGAAAAGGGCTTATTTCAGTTAATAACCATAGCATCAAAAAATCTGCAGAAAATCAGCTCCTTTCAATAAAGGATGCAGGACAGCACAGTAAAACACCCATCCCTGGACTTTTCTGAGTGTTCCTTCACTAGTTACATGCAAGCATGGTGTTCAGTAACATTCCAACAATCAATCTCTGTGATCTCACTCTTCCTAACAGAAATAAAAGGGTTTTACCCTCTGGTGCCTTAGGAGTTCCACCAAGAACTTTCTGGTCTTCTCTTGTTTTTTAGAAAAACAATCTATGCACTGGTCAGGGCTCAACAAAAAGTATGGCCTGCAGACCCGGGCCAGTGTGAGCGAGTTTCACAGCTAGTTGACGGAACTGCCACTTGCCCTATCAGGCCAGTGCTGTGTTTTCACAAAATCTTACAAAAGCTGAAATTGTTCATGTATTTTTATGTCTATCAAACTTAAAGCTCAAGTATGTAATTTCTGCGCCACTTGCGCCACTGAACGTAATTTCAAAAATAAACAATGTTTTCAAAACAGGTTTCCGAATAAGCCCCTTGTCTGCTGTTGTTAAAACAGTCAGATAGTCCCAACCCCAACTCACACCATTGCTCAAGAAATGTTGTTGGGGTGGGTCATAGAGGGTCTCCCAAAACAAACAGGGATTTTTATAGCACCACAAAGACAGTTTTTACAGTTTCTGAAAAAATTAACCTCTTTATGGCTTATTCATATTTGTCTCTGCATTTCAAGTTGGGACAGAAGAAAGTATTTTAAGAGTAAAAAGTTACATCCTTCAGGTTTAAACATTTTGATTTCTGTTATGTACTGAACTTTGCTATTGTGAATTTTGCCAATATAAATCTATCACTAGATCTATTTTAATAATGAAAACAAAATTTAATGAAAAATATAATAAAATATAGTGGAACGCGGCTTAATGTGGCCATGAAAACAAATAAGCAGCGTTCTAAAAGGTTGTTCAGGAGTGTGCATGTGCGTGAACAGACCGGAGAACAAACGTCATAGAATGGAGCCCAACAACAATTAAACACAATGGAAAGAATTCAACATTTCTGGCAGTACAGAGGGAAAAGTACAAAAAACAACTTGTTGCAAATATGTCTCTTTAAATACAGCTTGGCATAAAAAAAACTAGTCAGTCAGTGTCTTTTTGAACGATTTATTATAAAATAACTTCATAAGAGTCATTTTTGACTACACTGGATGTCTGTTTTGATTCACTAAAAAGAATCAGTTCATAAGAGTCATTTGTTTGTCGGACTACACTGGAAGCTCTGTCTGTTATGATTCACTAAAAATAATAGATTCATATGAGTAATTTGTGTGTGAATTGAAATACACGTGATGGATGTTGTTGTGTTTCACCGACGAGCATAAACTAATTTCAAAGACATGTTTCCTTCCCATTATTTTGCAACATACAGTCTTTTTATCTTGCCAACATTCAATTCAGATTGCAAACGGACATTCACAACTCAGTAAAATATGTTTTCTTTTGCCGTGGCGGGGCTGTAGATGGGGGAGCACCACTGCTGGAAAATGGTGCATGGAACTGCTGTTTTACATGAAGATATGGCATGAAGTGCAGCTTCTTCTTTTTCACGATGTTTTTGAACCTGTGCTTTAGTGGAACATGATCCATCTGCAGGTGCACTTTGGTCAGAGTGGACTATGTATGGACTTTTGTATTGGAGACACAGTTGCACTTTGGTGAGATATATGCTTTATATATCTTATTGTGATTATCATTTCTCTGATTATAAGCATAATCGAATATCATAATCTGTTTACATGAGCTTCAGTTTAATCACAGTATTGCCTTAATCACATTATAATCGCAGTTTGAGGGTGCATGTAAATGTAGCCAATGTTACCGTCTTAGGGTGGCCTCTTGAGTCAGAAAGCAACTACCTAGAAACAACCCAAAATGGCTAAGCAACCTCATAGCAACACCCTAGCAAACAGGTGGTGACTTAAGCACAAGCAAGCACCAAAAACATTTATTTTCTTTAAAGTTGTGTTTTAACTTTTCGGCCTCATTCTTGTTTGGTATCTTATTTCCGATCAGTGATATGGAGGCTCTCATGAGCCCAGTTCTCCCTTTGAGAATTCCGTCTGCTGCTGTGCCATGTCTGTCAGAGCGGTTAAATCAAGCTCAGACAGGAGTCTCGGCATGCTTCATTATCAGTGTGACCACAACAGAGATGTCCCTGTGCTGTTACTATTAAATTGGCATAGAAATACTGACCCTGTGTGTCATCATAAGGCCTTCACTCTTTCTCTCGCTCTCCATTTACAGCTAATTTTCAAGCTCTATGCGGGAAAAAAATATGTGTACTAGAAATCCAAAGCACAAGGAACAGTGGCAGCAAACACGGAGGCCCCACTATAATCTAAATGCATTCTGGAATCCAAGGAGAATTTATAGAACATCTTTAAAGTTATGTTTATGCAGGTTAGATAACTGTATGAAGTGAACATCTTTGATGTATGGCTTCACAAAATGGGCCACAGCTGAGAATGTTGGCCATTTATGAGGGGTGCACTTTTAATGAGAGTTTTATGATAATGATGCACCGCAACTTTGGAGGTGGTTTGGGAGCACATTACAGAGTGAGGAAATCTCAGCAAGCTGTTATTTGGCAGTGTATGCACATACATCTGACATTGTAAAGACTCTGAGGTTTGATGATATTGCTGTGAAATGGGACATTAACTCCATGATGGTACAAGAGGAACAAATCATCTGATTGGTCTCAGAGGAAACAGTGAGTGTTAAGCACACTTAAGCAATGCACTGGAAGAAAAAACAGGTGCATAACATGTTGTCAGACACCTACATTAAAAGACCTATACAAAGTCCAAGACACAAAGGTAGACCATAGACCACGTGTAAAAGGCAATGAAATGCCTAATTACACAGTATGTCAAATCATATCAAATGTATGTAACACCTACCTTAACGGTCAAAGTTGTCTGTGAAGTGCATGTTTACATAGAAAAACAACTGAAAAGAAGCACATACGGACGAAAAACTCAGAATATTACGTATAACTTTTTCTAATTTTGGACAGTCATATCTTCTATACGTTTAGTCATATAATGCAAAAATTCTTTCCCTTTTCCATCATAAAATAAAATGCTACTTATAAATAAATAAATAAATTAGTGTAATATCCATTAACCTCGATAATCACTCCAAAAACATCTGGCCCTGGTCACCATTTATTACCGTCACCATTTGTTTTACTATTGTAACATACAAACAAATTTCATATAAATGAAGTGACTTGTTCCTGACCAAATTTTGAAAAATTTTACTGCTTTAGAAAGGCTTAGTAGTTAACTGCCATCCAAGTGCCCATCAGTCAGAATGATTAAATGATCATTAACTGATTTAATGTCTAAATGGGAACCAATGCCAGACCTGTTGGCAGGGTACCACCTGGAGAGCAACATTAATATGGCTGGCACTCGGCTACATTACTTCTTCTTAATTAAACAGTTCAGAACTCTTCCCACCAAGTCTCATGCTGATGCAAATAATTAACCTAAGCAACTAATATAAGGAAATCCAAGCTCAGCAAATATAACTCATGTTTGAATGTGTGTGTGACCATGTATAAATAATATTTACAGAGTTAGTATCTTGCTCGCTTAGACAGTTATTGGCAGAGTTAGACAGTTCAATTTCTTCCATACTTTATTGCTGTTAATAGAGGCCAAAAGTCATCTCATCTGATTATTCACACCCCCAAAACACCTTTCTAAAGTCTTTAACAGCTCCATGACAGCTATGAGCCAGACACTTCTGCGGTTCGAATGAAAACTAGATGAATCTTCCATCCAAATGTAGCCAAGCTTTGGACTAAAAATTATTCTGAGGCAGCATCTTCTTTGAAATCCTTTTTCACACTACTACTAATCTTAGACTTTCTTAAGATTAAAAAGCTTGGTCTTTAGTCTTACCACTAAATGGTATTTATAGAATCAATTCCATGCCACATATATTTGCAAAAATATAAAGTATTGCAAAATAAAATAAAGTTTTGCAAAACAAAAAAAGTATTGAGCAAACAAAAAAAAAAAATTTAAAACAGAAATTAAGTATCACAAACGTAAAATAAAGTATCGAGAGAAAAAAAGAAAGTTTTGCAAACAAAAATAAAGAATTGCAAAATATAAATAAAATATAGCAAAAACCAAGATGTAATTAACTGCAAAAATCAATGACTGTTGTAAAATAATCTAAAGATCTTTTATCCTTTTTTATCTCTGCAACAGATTTTTAGGCAGCAATGATTTTGCCACACATCTTTTTCTTTGCAACGCTCCTTTTAATCTGCATTTCCATCACGTGTGAGCTCGTGATACCGTTTTGCCTTTGCGCTTCACTTTTCTCTGCGTTTCACTTTATGGCACTGTTTTGACGTGGGGGTGGAGTCAGGGGATTGGGGCGTGTACAACGGGCTCAGTGATGCCTCTCTGGAAGTTACGTCATTAGCTTGAGACACGGATCAAACATCATGGCTGAGCACAGGCGTGCAGGTGGATCTCAGGTATATAAAGTTGATTGTTTAAGGAAACTCATTTTAAAATATTCAATGGGGTATACCCGTCAAGTGAATTTTTAAGACAACGGTATAATTTTGAAGAAAATGCCTGTACTTTTTGTCAAATTGACAGAGACGTTCTGATCATCTTTTTTTTTCGTTTTTCTTCAAATACTTTTTTGGAAAATATGTCTTATTGGTTGGAATCAAAGATTCACTCACTGCCCACTTTTGCTAGGAAACATGTTATGTTTGGAATGCTGTTGGACGAGAAAAGAAATGAATTTCTTATTAATGTAATGTTGATACTGGGCACATTTTTCATTCATAAGTCCAAATGTATGAAGACGAAACCTTATTTTTCTGTATTTAAAAGAGAATTGATTTGTAATTTCTTTCCAGCGTTGGAATGTATGTAAAGTAAAAAGGCCCAGAAATTGGCTGGAATAATAAGAGACCTTGAGCTCTTAAAAGAGGAATAAAGAGACCCCTCTGTATTTGTATTTTTTATTTTATACATTTAATTTATTTATTTTATTTTAACTGATATGTGCCTTGCTTAATACTCATTTACCTGTACTTACCAATGCCATTGTAGATGTACATTCTGTTTTTTGTTCTGTTCTTGGTGTTCAATAAAAAAAAATTGTTTCCTTTTATTTAATTAGCATTAAATGTGCTTTAACAGCGTTTGCTTCAGATAAAGAAGTTAGAGATCAGTTAAAGCGGTGGATTTATTAGCCATACTCGCTAACATAGCCAGCATCCGCAGTTTATTCTCTCTCAATTGATTGGACTATTGATTGATTCTTATGTTTACTTTATAGATTATAATTGTCTATACCATAGTATGTTGTCTTCTAAAAAAATGTAAACTCCATATTTAAAAATATATAAATAGATGTTATTTTATCACTGTTAAAGGAGACAATAAATAGATTACAAATAAAAAGTTAAACGATCGTAACAAATAAGCATCCCAGGAAACGATCTACAAACAATAAAAAGAACATCACTTATAATGTTAATTGTGCAAAGGTGACTAAGATGGTCAAAACAGTGACAACACGGACAGTTCGACAGGTGCCACTGGGTCCAGATGGCCTCCCTGTTCCAGAAGGTTCATCTCCACTGGGGAGCTACACTGACTCCATTGATCGCCGCTACATGAAGAACGGTGAAGGCTTCATCACACCCCAGGCCACCTCCACCCTCACACGCTCCTTCAAAAATTACAGCGATTCCTACAATGACACTCCAGACAGCCAGTATCGCCATTACGGCCTTCACGATGGATACGGAGACATGCCTGACAACTACGGAAGCCTCCCTAGTGGAGTTAACTACAGGCCCTACGGCCCTACATGCCAGATCCACCTGCATGCCTGTGCTCAGCCATGATGTTTGATCCGTGTCTCAAGCTAATGACGTAACTTCCAGAGAGGCATCACTGAGCCCGTTGTACATGCCCCAATCCCCTGACTCCACCCCCACGTCAAAACAGTGCCATAAAGTGAAACGCAGAGAAAAGTGAAGCGCAAAGGCAAAACGGTATCACGAGCTCACACGTGATGGAAATGCAGATTAAAAGGAGCATTGCAAAATAATTAGTAGGCATTGCAAAGAAAAAGATGTGTGGCAAAATCATTGCTGCCTAAAAATCTGTTGCAGAGATAAAAAAGGATAAACGATCTTTAGATTATTTTACAACAGTCATTGATTTTTGCAATTAATTACATCTTGATATTTGCTATATTTTATTTATATTTTGCAATTCTTTATTTTTGTTAGCAAAACTTTCTTTTTTTCTCTCGATACTTTATTTTACGTTTGTGATACTTAATTTTTGTTTTACATTTTTTTTTTTGTTTGCTCAATACTTTTTTTGTTTTGCAAAACTTTATTTTATTTTGCAATACTTTATATTTTTGCAAATATATGTGGCATGGAATTGATCCCATAGGTATTCCTTAAATGCCTAATTTATACACCAGCAAACAGAGCGTAGCCTCAATGCAGTCACAAAACCAGACTCACCAGGCACCAGTTGATTAAGAACAGTAATTAAAATAGTACATATGGAGTTTTCTGCTGCTGGCACATAACTGCCAAACCAGAGGATGCAACTGAAACCAATGGGCTGTTTAAAATAATAGTACCACCCTTTCTTCCTGTTTCAAACAGTGCTTGTCAAATCATTTCATGGGAATTTACATACAGCTAAAGATCAGAGTTTGTGATAGAACTAGAGATGCTGTGATGATGTCAGGTGCAGATGGAAAATGCATATGACCAGAAGAAAAGATCACTGGAGCGATCATGGATGTCTAAGAAAATATTCATCATTAGCATTATCATTGTATAAGTAGTTAAGTCTCTTTACTTTTCTCTTTCTCTCTCTCAAACACACACACATGCTCACACAATGAAGGCTTTGCAAGTTGAAATTATTTCGACAGTTTAGATGCATGCTAAACCCTGCGGACTGAGCGATGGTAATGTCAAGATTTGCATTTAAATTGGCATCATTGAGTGTGCGTGTGTATTCATAACACAAGAAAAGCACAACGACTAGACATGATGCTCAGATGATGATTACAGCATCTTCTATGCCTCAATAAGGGTGGAACCAAATCTTATACACATTCAAAAAACAACGTGTTTGTTGCCGACAGAAAACACATGGTAATACAACCATCGCTGCATCAATTATTTGCCCTCCAGTAATTTTCTTTCTCTGAATTATTTAGTTCTAGATTTTTTGAATAAATGACAATGCTTCAGAAGAGGTCAAAAGAAGAATAAAATATAAGCAGTTTTGTAAAAGTCTTCATTCGAAGAGAATCATAGTATTGAGGAAACAAGCAACAATTAAGCATGCATGTGGATTCACTAGATCGCTTCTGAAAACAAGTGAAAAGTAGAACAGGCACAAATTTATATTGATTCATTTGACAAATCTGCACCTGATAAAAGTTGTTTCATCACAACTGTTCTTTGTTTTATTTTGAATACTGTTTTTCTAATTTCAATTTTTAGGCCCTTTACAAAAAGTAATGTGGCAGTTCCATGGTACAGTGATGGTATATAATGGAATTACTGTGGTACTTTTATCTATACCTAAGGTTTGAAATAGGGGTCCATGGAGTCCTAGTAGGTATTCCAGGTGGGGCTGGGGTCCATATACAGTATAAACAATTTTTTCATAACATTTCAAACCATTTATTAATTTCTAATTTTCAACTATCTGTAATATGATCTATTGAGCATTATACTTTATAATGTAGCAATGTAAGTTAAATAAATTGTCTGGTTTCAATACAAATTAAGCTCGATCTACAGCATTTGTGGCATAATGTTGATTGTCACCAAAAAAAGAAAAGAAAATTGTCCTTCGTTTTTTTTAAAATAAAGATAAGGCACTTACAACGCAAGTTAATGGTACCAGTCAATAAACATTGAAATATACATTTTCAAAAGTATAGCCATAAGACGTAAATATTACATGTGTTTACATGATTTCAGTGTGAAATTCTTTATAGGAGGAGGCATGAATTTCAGAGAATCCCTTATTTAATCATGTAAATATGTATAATGTTTTCGTTTTGTAGCTATACTTTTCATTCCTTTAATATTCTTAAAGAAAGTTATTTTGAGGGGATACTAAGAAAACATTTTATTCTGTGGGCCCAGGTTGGCTGAAAGTGGGGTGGGGTGTCCTAATGTAGGGTCGACAAACTCTGAGCTATACCATATACTAAAAATGGTATTTACATGATATATCAATGTACCTTAAATGCACCTTGGTAGAAATGTCAAGAAATATGGTATTGCCATGGTACCATATTTTTGTCCAAATAAAATAAAGTTCTTCAGTTTTTAGTCCCATGACCAAACATCCATATAAAATATAGAGGATGGGATGTCATGTTTTACTCTGTAGGCCTATAAACTGCCATTTCAGCATAAGGATGTAGGAGGAGTGGTTTCAGGTGGTCTCCAGGGGGATGTCTTCATGACGACATTATGGATGTACTGCAGTGGCATTAGTGGCAGGTGCAGGGAGGATCAGCCAAGGAGAGATGAACCATTAGAGATATGGCTGGAGCCGAGACGCCCTTTTTGTCTGGCAGTGTTCACCAAAGACTATTAATCACCCTGACAACAACAGCTCCACAGATATATATATATATATATATAGAGAGAGAGAGAGAGAGAGAGAGAGAGAGAGAGAGAGAGAGAGAAAGAGAGATAGAGAGAGAGATAGAGAGAGAGCAGGAAGGCTGATAGTCTACGTAACAAATTAACTACATAGTAGCTTTCAAATTCATGCAAACAAGGCACTGGAAACCATTTCTTTGCTAAATATCGCAATATTTTTATGTTTTATAATTGTGGGTTTCCAAGCTGCAAAGCAATAATTAACATATTTGTTATACACATTCATTAGCAAGATTGTTTGTGAGTGGTTTGTATTATGGGAATGCTAATGATGAATGCAAAATGTGAGACTTTGACATTTAAGAGCTAGAGAAGTGACATCATTGCTAATTCCCATGTAATGTTTGCTCACGTGTACAGAAATATGTAAACGGACTGAAAAACAGGAAGTGGCCAAAAATAGAGTTATATGTGTCACTGATTGCGTGCATTTGTGTAATTAAAAAGAAACAATACTTTCTTTTCATGTTCCCGCAAATCAAAACAACTCCATATCAAAACAACTGCAAATACATTAAGTATCAAAGAATGCGATGACATCGACTGAGGAAGCATACAAAGATAAATATGTTTTAAGATAAAGTGTAACTCTGTTTAAACATCACTCCTCCTGTCCTCCCTCTTAATATATGCTGTTTCGGGAGAAAACAAAATACTGAAATGTTTAATAAATCCATCTGCCAATGAGGAGATCTTTAACACACAAAAGCACCTGCTTTATGTCAACTGTCATTTGCTTTGCCCTTTCAGTTTCCCTTGTCAATTCAAAGAGCAAGCTAGGGGTTAGAACATCAGAAATTTTTTTCTGTGTCCTTTAATGGAATAGTTCACCCCAAAATGAATATTCTCTCATCATTTACTTACCCTCATATCTCAGCTCTGTAGGTCCATACAATGCAAGTGTGTGGTGACCAGAATTTTGAATCTCCAAATATCACAAAGGCAGCATAAAAGTAATCCATAAGACTCCAGTGGTAAAATCGATATCTTCAGAAGTGATATGATGGGTGTGGGAGAGAAACAGATCAATATTTACGTCCTTTTTTCCCATGAATCTCCACTTCACTTTTACATTCTTCTTTTGTTTTTTTGGCAATTTGCATTCTTCATGCATATCGCCAACTACTGGGCAGGGCTGGTTAAAGAAAAATGGGACTTAAATATGGATCTGTTTCTCACCCACACCTGTCATAATGTTTCAGAATATATGGGTTTAACAAATTCAGTTTAAGTTATTCAATTTATGTTGACTTTGTGATTTTTTAAGATTCTAAGTTTTGGTCACCATTCACTTGCATTGTGAGGAACAACAGTGCCAAAATATTCTTCTAAAAATCTCAGTTTGTGTTCAGCAGAAGAAAGAAAGTCAAACACATCTGGGATGACATAAGGGTGAGTACATTATGAGAGAATTTTAATTTTTGGGTTAACTATCTCTTTAATTTAAGGGGAAAAATCTATTTTGGCAAATGGACCTGAAGGTTTTTGATGTAGCAAAGGTCACTCATCTCATCAAAATGAGCTTTCATTCATGTGCTTGAAAAATATTTGTGCAAATATGTATTACAGACCCTTGTCCAGCGTTTTACCAGATTTTAAATATGGTAAAATGTTTCACCGGTGTTGTTCTCGAAGCATGTTATAAGCGAATGGAACAATCGAGCATCTACATCTAAGATGTTGTTCATGTGGAACGTTCACATATTGTGTGCTGCTCTGACAGCTGAAAACAGCAGGCACATCCCGTGCATCAAATACCTCACGCATGCTATGAGTGTGTGTGTCAACAATGCATCATGAATTCAATGAAATGCGCTGCACATACATAATATATATTTACTTCAATATTACAGTATTAACAGTCAAAGTGCCAGCTAACTTTAGCCCACATCTGCCCAACCACTGTCTCATAAAGATTGTCTCTTTCTTCTTTTTCACCATTCTGTGCAAAAATGACTGAAATATTTTTTGCTGCGCTTCCAAATACCTTGCCACACATTGCAAGCTGCACTTGCTTGGCACCTTCCATTATGCAAAGAAAAGATCCAGCATCTTTGTGCTTCTCAAGGGACAGACCATTTTAATACCTTAAATAGGCAGTCACATCAAGGCTGCTTACAATCATCAACAGTGCTTCTCTATATTGTACAAAAGCCAGTGCAGCAATACATAAGCAAATAAACCAAATCAATCACAAGGTTCAGTTTTACCTTACGCGAGGGCCGTTGCGTAGAGGCTCTCGAATGGTACGTCCAGTCAGTGTGTGGCGGTTAGCTGTAGAATAATCAGGCTCTAGATCATACGGCTCTTCATCATCAGGGCCGAGACTGCGGCGGTCATCCTCCAGGCCGTAGGGTTCTGCTTGAAAGCGTTCAGGATGAGAACGATTGAGATCCACAGTGCTACTGCCCATAGGGACCTGTGGCTGGGCCACATGCCCATAGTCGTACTTGCGGATGGGAAGAGTGTAGCTGTTCTCTGGCTGGTATCCACCAGGCATGTAGGGCCGATAGGGCCTGTAGTTAACTCCACTAGGGAGGCTTCCGTAGTTGTCAGGCATGTCTCCGTATCCATCGTGAAGGCCGTAATGGCGATACTGGCTGTCTGGAGTGTCATTGTAGGAATCGCTGTAATTTTTGAAGGAGCGTGTGAGGGTGGAGGTGGCCTGGGGTGTGATGAAGCCTTCACCGTTCTTCATGTAGCGGCGATCAATGGAGTCAGTGTAGCTCCCCAGTGGAGATGAACCTTCTGGAACAGGGAGGCCATCTGGACCCAGTGGCACCTGTCGAACTGTCCGTGTTGTCACTGTTTTGACCATCTTAGTCACCTTAGATGATGGAGAAAAAATAAGCATGGCATCAGCAGGAGAACAAGTCTTGATGGTACCATCATCATAATCATTTCAGTGAATGTGAAACTGAAAATGAGCAATTTTCTGCTTTTATATGCCTTATATAGGGCATATATATATATATATATATATATATATATATATATATATATATATATATACACACACTGTATAAGTAGCCATTCAAAATACAGCCATTATGTCAAATTGCTAAAATCACAGCAGCCAAAACAACCACAGGCATTTATGAGTGAAATGCAGCACACTAACTTAGTGGTCTAATATCAGCAGGGAAGTGGGGTGTCACGCTGTGAGTTTGGCAGAGTTGCAGTGAAATGACTGATCTTTTTCAGTCCCTTAAAATGCTTTGAGTTCATCAGTAATAAAACAGCTGGAATGGAAAAAGTCTTCTCTGTTGTAGTTGTAACTGTTTATCTGATGGACAAGTACTCCTTATCTTTTAAAATTCCATATGGTACAAAGAAGCAACAAACTTTGTATACTACATGATAGATTGATGAATAGGCTATATATAAGCATTTAGAATGGAATAATAGTCTACTGCTTACAATTTTTTCTTAAATAGTACACATAATAATACACATTTAATTCAGCAATGTCTATTCACCATCTCATAAAAATACATTTATTTCATGGTTTTAACTCATTTTAGTGCAAAAAAATTTAACTTTTGGCAGTCCAATCGAACAACGAATATTTGTATTTTTTTTATAATCTCAGTTGATTTTACTCTTAGTTCATTCATTACATGGAAAATGGAAGGTAAAGTCAGGCACATTGCACTGTGGTTTACAGTATACTGGGCAGTATGCTCTGCCTGAGTTTGGAATGGCATACTACTACTGTACTATTACTATTTATGCCAGATATGCCAAAAAAAGAATGGTATGCAATTCCGAACTCAAGAGTTTGTTTTGTCAAATGGACAGCTGTAGGTCATCCTGGTATTCCATGAATACCAAAAATGTGCATACTATGCACAATATACAGTACATAGAATATACTGCAGAAATAGTTTGAGTAGTATGATAGTATTGCTATTCCAAACATAGCTAAAATTTTACAAAGTTTTTTTTTTTTACTATATGAGGGTCTAACTTTTAAATACACCCTTTTGAGATGCTTCTAAATTCCAGATACCTTAAAAATGGAAAAATAACCACTTAAATGGGAGCAGTTTTACAATAGTAAATCAATCTTGATAAAAACTGCTGCAAGACTAAAACCACTGATAACATGGTCCAACATGAACTGACTGATGTCCTATTTCTCTGTGTCTGTCACCAGGCACCAACGTCTTTATGAGTCAACTTAAATAAATCACTATTCCCCTCTGGGTGCTAATCCAGTTCCTTATTTCACAAAATGCCTGCCTGTCAGAGTGCCTCTGCTCCTAAAGGTTCAATGCTGATACAGAAACCAATTTGATGCCCAGTGAATTCTGCAGTGCAATTAATTGGATATTTTGTCCATGGCTGTAAATTAATCTTGGACATTAATGAGCTTGATAAAAAATAATCGTCATTGGATATGAACCATGACTGCTTGAATTTGTGCGCAAGCCCTTACACAAGGCACATGGCCAGTTGTCAGAGCTTAATATTTCAGGAGAGGCTTCTCTTTCTATAGGGGGAAAGAATGGTATAAAACACACTTAAAATACACACCTTAGTCTGACTTTTACCAGTTTTACCATTGGAGTATAGAGCTCATGAATTAGTGATTAACTTGATGGTTAATTCAAACAAAAGTTTATTTCAACAAACATCATTAAAATGTAACAATAAATCATAACACCCAAATGTAAAGTAAAAAATTAATGTAGAAGGTTAACACAGACACCAATGTTATGGTTGTGAGTGGTAGCAAAGTCTTTCTATTAAATTGCTGAATATTACTTCCACTGAGAAAAACTACATTATACATTATGTATACATTTTATTACCCATATCAACCGAATATGTAACTTTCCTACTCCTCTTGTGTACAACTTGCTATTGAATGTCTTGATCAATGTAAATTTGTTTAATTTCAATTAAGGCCAAACAAATGGTTGTCACTACCTCCCAATGGTTTGAGCAGCAGCCCTTGTTGATGAAACTTTTTCCATCTCTGGACTCTATTCTGCTGGCTGTACAAACCCACCACAAGGATGGTTCTACATCACCAGTCTCCAAACCACGGGAGCCTTTTAACCCAGCCAAGCCAAGCTGAGAGGACAACAGACACAGTTCATCAGCAGGGCCTTTACGAGCCACAGGAGCCCTCCAGAGTGTGTGATTAATAAACCACATCTTTAAAAGTGTTGGTTAACAGAAAAATTAAAAAATATCTCATGGAGGAATTTAAAAAGGCAAACATTCTTTTCTCAACAATGAATGGGGACTGAAGCTTTCAAGGTTTAACAAGTACACAAAAGCATTATGAAAGTATCAAACAAGTTTTCCAAAACTATCAAATATAGTGAGCCATATGGAGCACTTTTATGATATTTTTACTGTGCTTTTTTAAATCTTGCAAGCTTCAGTCCCTATTCATTGTAACTGCATGGAAAAATTGACCAACACAGTCCTTACAATTTCACCTTTTGTGTTTCCAGGAAAAAAACGTGTATTTCATATGGGTAAGAAACGAGTTGAGGGTGAGTAAATTATGAAATTATTTTCACTTTTGGGTGAACCTTTGGTTTAATGGTGTGGCAAACATTGTGTGGCAAACACAGGGTACAATTACAGCCTCTTTAAAATAAAGGTGGCACCAAGACTTATATTTAGACTGAGCTTAAACACCAAGGCTACTGTGCTCTATAATGAAAGGTGTCTATCTGTAGCAATAGTTGTGTTTACAAATGTTCGCCTGTGAAAAGGTGCATGCAGGCGTCATGGCCAGATTTTACAGTTCTATAAGGGTTTTATGATCTCCATGGTATTGACTTTTACAGAGCACTGCCACAGCAGCTTTGAGTTTTAGACACAGTTAGTGACACATCAACCATTAAACAGAGGCACTCTTTACTGGTTTAATTTCAGATGGTTTTGGCGTAGATGGACGGATGGGTGTAGATATGGGAGTAGAAGGTTTGGACTCAGTCAGGATAACCGGCTGGAAGGTTCGTCGTGTGATGGTTTTAACAACTCTGGTCACCTACAGTGAAAGTTATGTAAGTTGAGGAGTCATGAGAAAAGCAGTTATAATGGAAATGTCAACTCTTGTAACAGTAAAAGTGAAAAATGAAAGCCTGTTAAAGTGTTTAAAAAGCAGGGCTGCTTCCCATGAAGCCTAGTTAACAGTCAAGAACAGTCCAAGACATAAACTGCACCAGATCATTTATATTTTATATACATTTTCTGGCAAAACAACAAAAATGCCTTTGAGACCCAATTTTGTCTCATTTTGTCTTTCACCAAACAGTGATTTAAACATTGAATTGAACATTCCATGTAGCAGGGGAAAGATGGATGATTTCCAAGAAGAGAGGGAGAGAGTAACAAAGAAGAGACAGATACAGATAAATTAGTGCTTGTACAATGGACATGTGGCATCTCTCTAGAGCTAGGCTATTCAATTAAAGAGGTCCAGTATACACATTTCCTGCACCGTACTGCCCTACAAAACACTGAAACAGATTGGATCACTATCAGATAGCACTTGACCACATTAAATGAACGGTGTAAATGCACCCAAGACACACTGACCTCATTTACACCTGGTATTAAGATGTGTTTCATGTGATCAAATCACACGTGGACAGTTTTTATCACATAGTTTAAACAGGTTGCAAAATGCACTACCCCTCACTGTCAATAAACCGCTGCATTAAAACAAGTTTAAACTTTGCCGGTTACGAGCGGTTTTAAAAGGAAATAACTGTCAGATTGGAAAAAGATTTAAAAATGTGAATACATACACAAGCAAGAGAACTTTACGGATCTGAGTTTCTGAGATCAACATGCAGGGACACAGAAGAGAAGCACTCTCAGTAAATACAGGTACTCCACTGTGTTGCGGGTTCTTGACTTTTTCAGCTTATTCAGCCATTGCAATGTGAAGAACACGACAGACACTGGAGTCTTGCAATCTTGTCACTATGAACAATGTCCATTTAATTATTCTATTGAAATACACTTGGAATATCCTGCCTCTCTCCTCAAATCCCCACTCGCTTGCCACTCTCTCTTGTTTTCTAATCACTAATCAAAAAGTAGCTAGCGTGAAACTCACATGAAACATTGCTTCACTTGCGCATTTCTGATGAAGCATATTTAGCACTTACAAAGTGCAGAATGCAAGATGAATATCCTTAAATTTGCTTCGGCGATGCAAAATTTATAAGTGAAGTAAAAAAACCCTGACGGTCAATGTGATGGAAAGCATTTGAAATATTAATCAATGTTTTTAAAATTAGAAATTTTTTTTTTGCATTAATACTTAAAATTTGCCGTTGTCATGACAATCAGTGCACGTCTTGCTTGTCTGTCAGCGGTGCACAATAATCGACAGTAGCAAACATATTAATAATAAATAACATTTCCACACTTGTGATTCTGGTATTTAGGTTACCTCTGTCCGAAATTAAAAGTTTGCGTAAACACACATTTTTATGGTACTGTATATACTGCATGTTGCTTCACATTATCTTCTGTGTTGCCTTTACAGTGTAAAGACTGTATTATTAATTATTTTAATAGTTATAATTGTTGGTTCAATATATGTTTATAATTATATAAATTTATGAGACACAATTCACCATCTGGATGGAACCAATCTGGGGTCTGGGTATGCTAATTGGTGACATCAGCTGTAGAAATTGATGAACCCATACTAAAATTAATCTGAAGCGTAAGGGGCTTCGGATGACCGAAAGGGGCTTCGGATTGCCGTTAACACCAAACACATTCTTGTGCCTATATGCGCAGTTTTACATTAGTTTTTCTATGTAAACATGTGCTAGACTGACATATTGAACCAGTGCACTTCATCTCTGTTTAGTTTTTTTAACATCTCCTGCAGGATTGCCGCAGAAGTCCCAAGTCTATGTAGCTAAAGGTGATAAGTCTACTGGATATATTTATGTGACTATTTTCCCATATCTCCATTGATCATTGTATAAAAAATGATTGAGGGGTTACCTCCCCCATCCCATCGGAATCTATGCCCCTGTGGTCTCAGCACAAACACATGACAGAAAGACCCATACATCTGTGCACACATGCAATTTTATTCCTTAGAGTTTCATGGGTCTAATTCATAGATTAGTACAGAGTGTGTACGGTTTAATGACTGAAAGCACATCAGTAGGAGGATTACACTTACAGTAACACTTTATTACCCTCCACTACTGGAGCCGTTTTAGTGTTTGTGTGCACATTAGTTAATACCCAACACATATATGCTTGTGCATGAATATAGATGTTTGTTTTTGTGTGCACACTGATGCATTATAGCAGTAGAGGGCGTGAGGAGGTGACCACCAGCAAATCAAAGCTTTGTGCAGTGATTTCACACCAGTGCTGACTCTATGATTTATATGAGGTACAAATAATGGTGACTGACAAGAGGTGATGTGTGCATGTAAGAATGCATATGTGAGGGAAAGATTTTAACTCACCTTCACATTAGTTGAATTGTCCTTTAAGGAACAACAAAACAAAAGTAAAGGGCAATCAAGACAGTGTGGCTAAAAAGTCAATTCACAGGTGGATGGAACTACAAACAGCTGAATTTCCACACTCTCAAAACAGCTGAGCTGTGATAATAGTAAAGAAGCACTAGTCTGCCATGTTAATCCCTCTTTGATAACAGTAGGGCTGATTAGGTGGATTTCAATACCAGCATTTTCTGGAACTCTCTGACTACTGCACACCAAAAACATTTAACCCCATAAACACTTTCCAACTAATCTAGAAAAAAGGTTTTTACAGATAACATGACAGATAATGGTTATATATATATATATATATATATATATATATATATATATATATATATATATATATATATATACACATATACACACACACACACACACACCTGTATGTATGATTCAGTGAAACATTCTATGAAATTTGAAATGATACTTCTGTGTTATAGTGCAATTCTATCTTTTTATATAGTACAATGTATGTATATGGGTGTTTTTTTAACAGGCACTTTTAGCTCTGTGGTCTTCTAGAAAGTTTTGTTTAAAAAAAATATTTAAATAGTCCAACAGCGTATTCATGTACATGCATCAAAGGAAATGTATGTCATTGTCTTCTGAAATGTCATGAAAATTCCCACCAAAGTGTTTTTTTCACCATCTCAAATTCTGTATTGTGTTTAGTTGAAACCTGTGACAGAAATAAATGGAATAAAATGGCTAACTTCTTTTTCATACTAAGACCAACTTCATAGCTAACATTATATGCATCCTAAATACAAACAAAGAATTAATATTTACACACTTTTTGCAAAATTTTGTAAAAAAATTATAGCTTGATTGGAAATGATGCCTAATAAGAATATTCAGCTCAAATTATATTTACCTTTAGTTCACTTTGTTTTCTTAAAACACCACTTCATATGTCATTTAAAGCCTGATCTTTGATGAAACTTGTCAAGTACACCAACTTCAGAAAAAAACTTGTTTGGTGTGGTGGAATTACATTGAATGTCTGGGTATGAGACAAAGCTAAAACAGTAAAATATATACATAAAAGGCATTTGAAAAGTACCGCAAATAAATAATGAAGGCATGGTAAAAAAAAATGCTTCATAGTCAGTTTTAATGTGACCTTTATGAAACAAAAATCAACCACCGGGACATAAAAATGCCCAAAGTTGAAGAAACACCCATACAATTAATATCTTTTGACAATAAACTATTTGATATGAATAGTTTGATATGATGAGGTTTTCTGCAAGTTGATCTGTTCCTCATTAAAGTACGTCACAAGTTAAACTGAAAAGATGCTCTGAGAATGTGAGTGCCTGCATTACTTGCATGTACAAATATAATGATTACCATCCTAATAAAGGCTTACACATAGTACACAGAGACAGTTCTAAATGAAAAATAATTGAAAAATGTTAGCATGTATGCATACCTTGGTCTCAGTGCGGCGTGTGGTCCCATCTTCAGAGGTAACCACAGAAACATGAGAGGTGGGTGTGCCAGGGTCCTCCTCTATGGTTACTGTCTCTTCTACAACCTCCTGAGGCTCCTGCATCATGGCCAGTGATGTCTGGTTACTGGGACTCTGCTCCTGTGAGATGAGCAAATGGCAGTGGTTAAAGGTCAGAGGTTAGTGACATGGGCTTAGCTGAGCAATTAGGAGAAGAACCTTTAAGAGCTTTAAATTATATAAGAGGGATGAGTTTCATAGTGCTTATCATGTTTAATTAACCATGGAGAGCATCTGACTTATAAGCAAACTGCATTTTAAGTTTAAAGATATTTTCTAACCAATGCAGGTTCTATAAGACTCCAAGCAAGTACTAGGATGCAGCAAAAAATGGCAACAATAAAAAGTGCTTCCACAAAAATCCACATTTGGCAAAAATTAAGATTAAATAGGTCTGAAGGGCAACAGGTACTATTTCTAATACAGGAAGGGGAGGAATGTTTTAGCCAAGTACTCAGGATTAAACTCAACCTGGATCAGACCCACTGGACAAGAGGGTTTACTAAAGATGCCTGACAGAAATGAGAGCGGAATGAAACAAATACATAAAAACCCCTGCTGTGACATCCTTATTAATGAAAATATGAAGCATGTGAAGGAGGTAACTTTTGAACACATGAAAAAAAATTAAACGGGAAGAAATAAACAATGTGACTCAGGGTACAACCTGGGTAGAACTGTGTGTTTGGCAGCAGCACAGGGGGGCTCATAAGGGATGATGTCATAGGCAGCCATTTGTTTTCCATCCATCTTTGAGAGTATTAACGAGCGGGCAATGTTCCATTGATTATCCATTGATTGGAAGGCTTTGAAGTCTGTGCGAGGTCAAATTTCGCTAATCGTTCACTTCTACCCTTTCATATCTCTGTATCACTTCTCTGGCAGTTACATTGGGTTTGCCTGACCAACCTCACAACTACTACTTAAAGAGAGCAAAGTCAAATAAACTTCTACTTTCTTGGATGAGTAAGCTTCAGCTGCTCTTCTAATTGGTTGTGTTTTTAACTTTTTTTTTTTTTAAGAGGAGTGAAGAATTGATAAAGAGATTGATGACTGATGAGAATGAAAAGAAAATCTGATCTGAAGTGCCTCACTCATAATAGCCGAGTACCATATGGATTATGCAGACATACAGCACAGAAACAAAGCTTTGATTAACTTCCTGACAGCCAAGAAGCAGGGTTGAGCAAAATGTAATATGAGAAAGTAATGAGCGACTTCTAAAGAGTCTATTAGCATCCCTGTGAAAGCTGAGATAAATAGGCCTCTTTTCAACAAGAAGCAGAAGAGGGAAATAAATTACAAAATAGTATCTTATAAATCCCAGTGGGCATTGCTGGTTCGATTATGAAACCATCCACACATTGGCCAGCAAAATTAATCCCACAAAACTCTGCATGTAAAACGAGGATACTCCTGTGATAATCTAGAGCACGGAAAAGCCAACAATCACTTTGCAGGAGTAACAAAGTTCAGAAGCTGAGAGCAGAGTTTGAGGCAAATAAGCAAATAAGAGTCAGGAGATGTTATAGAGGATTAAATCATTCGACTAAGAAGTCTTCTCTATAGCAACCAAACTGGAATGCATCTGATATCCAAATGCACAGCAAAAAAACTATTTTTAATCAGGGTTTTCACCTTGTATTCTAGAAAAATATAAAAGACATTGTTTTTGGAAAATATATCTTTAATATACTGTATTGTCTCATTCCATTGGCCATAATTCCATAATTTTACTTGTTTTTAGCTAAATGTTGTGATGCTTAGGCATCTTGTTTTTTCAGCAATTCGAGACATGTTTTTTTTTTTTTCTTGGCACCATGTCAATTTAAAAAGAACAAACTTTTTTAAAAAAGTGTGTACACCTGTGTTGTGTTTTATCCATTGCTCTGCATCAAGCTTTTTTAAGCTTAAGAACACATTCGGTTTGAATGCACCCTAAGAATGTTAAAATAATAGAAAACAAGAGAAAGATACTGATTAAGAAAATTTAAATTTTTTTGCAAGGTGTGAAACTTCTCACTACAATATTTAAAACCATGGATAAGCTTTTTCTTAAAAAAGTTCTTACACAAATATACAAATGAGACCACCAAAGTTGATCTGTGAGAGAGCTGAAGCAAGTTCTACTTTATTTACTGTATAAAAATAAACACTTGACCATTACATCAATACCTTTAAGGAATCACACAGGAAGTGAAACAGTTTCATGCTCACCGGCCATCCATGAAGTTTGTTTTCCCAGTGAAATTACCCAACTGGACTTTAAATGAAACCCCCTCTAGCACTGATGCGCTAATTTTTTATGCGAAATAAAGACTCTTTAGTCAGCCAAACAGATAGACAGAGATATGAAACCCCCTCTAGCACTGATAGATAGAGAGAGAGGAGAGAGAGAGAGAGAGAGAGAGCGATATGGCCTCAGGGCAGGTTGAGAATTTTGACTTCAGTGGGGTCTTCAAGGATGATCCGCACCGCATGGGGGAAAATCTGCTGCCACAGATACCTTCTTTGCCTCCATTACAACTATTACACAGGTGAACTCCTGAACCCAGCGCTGCGCTTGTGTGTTTATGTGCGTGCACTTGCATAGTGTGTCTCACAGAACTGAGAGGACTTTACGGGAAAGCCACGAGGTTCAGAAAAAGAGCACGTTTCCCTGAGTTTTCATTTGTTCTAATTTTAGAAAGTCTGGAACAACCACAATCTTCTATTCTGGAGAAAGACAATAGACTGGCAATAATTACAAACATTTGGTGTATGTCTAATACTATAATCACAGGTTTCTTGTCTTCCTTTAGAACAATAAATTTGTATATAGTAACACTTAATAAATCACAAAGCATTGAGCGGTAACTTTTATCTGTGTAAAGTGGCTGGGGCAAACTGCGGGACACTGCGTTAGAGGGTGTTCCTTAGCAACAGGCCAAGGAGCGAATGTCAACAAAGGACATTGTTAAGGAAACTAGTTAAAGAAAACAGAATGACCGCAGTTCACCTAGAGTTTCTTTGTGTGAGAAACTCAAAGGAGCTTTCATGAACGTTATATGACTCTCTGGAATACTTGATCTCTGTTTTGAGAACTGTGGCATTCTGCGGCCATATATTTTTGTATAAGGACTGTTGAATTTCCTACATAGATTATCTAGTTTTCATGCATCTCACTCCATGGTTTCCCTTCTTAAATTATTTCAACTTAAATGTTTCATGTCCATTTATATATTTGGTATATACTGTAAGCATGCAATAAGTATGATATAGTACAGTCAGTTGGTCATTATCACAAAATAAACATATTCTGACTGTATATTATCCCTTATTTCATGTTTCAAATCTTCAATACTTTTCATCATTGATATGAATTTGTACATAATTAAGGGTTTGTTAATTACACAGCATGGTGCTTTACTAAGAAGGAAATAAGTGGCTTTTAATTTCATCCTTTTTCCTGGCAAGTAGCAGCACAGAGATGTCTGAGATAAATATCAGTCTTTTACAATGAAAAATTGAGACTGCCCTGGAGAAGATAAGGTGAGCCGGAGCAAATAGTGTAGATAGGCAAATGAGAGAAGCAACTGGCAATTAAAAAGCTTTTGAATAGTGGTGTCACTCAGGTGGTTATCAGTTCTGTTCCTGATCAATGCTGGATAATAGATGAGTCTGAAAAGCACCCAGACCACCCATCTGTAAAGCTCAGAGAGCAACATCAGTGCTCTCTACACCACAAAATCAACAACCATCTAATGTGTTTCTATATTTGCTTTAAGGCTGAATTTATAACAGAAGGTCTATTTCTCATTTCAATGCGTAGTCTAGGAATTTAAAGGTGAGGTGTGTAATTTCTGTGCCACTTTCGGCACCAAACTGAAATGGAAACTGAACTCTCCAACCGTCTTCAATTTTAAGATGCTCAAACAAAACCTTAACCTACAGAACACAAAGTTTAGATCAGTTACTAGATACATAATAAAGACTAAGGCTACGTTCACACAGTCAGTTTTTGCGATTGACAACAGCATTTACTTACAGGTGTGAGTCTTGAAATGTCCTGTTCAGACAACATCTTATAGTAGCGGCTAGAATAATGTCTGTGTGAACGAACAACTGAAGTCAAGCCCATATTCTAACACCTGTAACAATAGTGACAGTAACTAAATTAAACATCAAGGATGGCGACATTCATAACACCAGCCTTGCGCCCCATTTTATGAATTACATTCCTTGCATATATGGTTTTTGGCCTCTGGCTTCAGTGAAAGAAAGGTTAGATCTTCGGATGACATGCAGCTCATATCTCCATCTCTGTGAATTAACGAAACCCCTCATGATTAACACGAGACACACGTGTACAGTGCAACATGGCTTTCACACTATATGACATGAAAGACAACTAGTTGTCCATACGGTTCCGTTTACACAGCACAGGTCTGCCGAAAATGTCAGTTTAGCTATAGAATGGGGTTGTCACTCTCATAAATAACTGACTTGTGTGAGAATGTAACCGTATTAAGCACTCAAAACAGGACTGACAACCATATTCTGCTGCTGTGTGAACATGGCCTATGTGAAACTATATGGCTGGGCGATATGGCCAAAATTGTTATCATGATAATCTTTTTCATATTGTTCGGTATCGATATTTATCACAATATACATTTACACATTGCACTTTCTTTTTTTATTTCAAAGCTGAAGAAAAATGAATTCTAAACAGTCAAAATAGTCTCAACAAAACTGCACAGGGGGTCCAGAGACAGACAAAGCAGTGGGGTCTGCGGGATCTTTTACCAATTTTACCGTCTTTTACCGTTTATCAATTGAAAATTAATGTTAAAAGATCATCTGTTTGTTCAGAAGCATAGTGACAGCAGTTCAGTATTTGTTGGAATATTTTTACATAAAAATTTTATATTTTTTATATTTCTTTAGAGTCAGATACCCAAGTATGGGGACATAGAAGCCCTTGTGACTGTGGAATGATGCTGAATGTGGGTTCAGGGGTGTCCCGAGAGAAAATGTAGAAAACGTTTTTTTTTATTCATTAAAAAAACATTTGTATATTTTCATTAAAGTGAGAGACTAGTCTACCAACTAGTAATTTTAGTCTTTCCTTATCAATTCCAGACATCTAATTAATTTTCACAAAATTATAACAGAAATCAATTTGTTTATTATTAAAGGCTCGTAACATGCTGATTAATAAACATTTAGAAGGGAAAAACGTTATGGTCTAAACGGTGCTTTGAAACCACGTTAACTCATGTGGTGCTTCATATCTACACACATGCAGGAAAAAGAGGCAATGCGTGCGGAGCAGGACAGGGCAGAAATCATGCATGTTTGGTGTGAGAGAACAATATTCAAGATTACAGCGCAGAAAGATCAGAGCTGTTGTCCACACACGGTTGTTCTGTCGCGCTCTTCACTAGAGATGATGAGAGCGTGCAACCGTTATCATGAATTCTTGTGGTGCGGATGGAATCAATCTGGTGTCCGACGTAAACTAATTGTTAGCAAAGCAGCTAGCATTAGCAAGTTCATCCAGTCTGACCCTCTGTTACCACTGGCACGTTGTGAGCGAAGCTGAGTGCGTTTTCAATTAATTCATATGAAAGCCGAGCGTCATGTTCGCAAGGTGGATCATAGGATTGGCAACGGTGTGGAGCAAGCTCTCTCCTAGCGCTTAGAGCGGATTTCAGAAAGCCAAACTGCTTGTGTTTTAGCGACACGCAGTAAATATCGAAAATTCCTCAAAAGCTTATTGTGGATTTTCTTTATCGTGATATATATCGATATCGTTTTATCACCCAGCCCTATGTGAACTGATATTATTTCCTGTTGCTCTGAATGAAAAAAGCCTCTGATTTCCACAGATTAATTTGTCTCCATTAAACTTTCTCATCAAATTTGCACAGTGAGTGAAACATCACCATCTAACCTAATATCACACTCTGAGAAGGTCAGAGACATACAGAGAGGATTCATTTCCATGCCTCCAATTTGTTTATTACAGTCGCCATGCATCACCTGGGCAATGGCCTCTCCCACAGTAATGCATTGCACACTGGTTAACAGGATTTCAGTCAGACCTCATGGCAGCAATCATCGGTAAGATCTTACACAACTAATCCCTCTGCAAAGAGCATTTGTATAACCTTGAATTGTAAGAGTTTCTCATCAAATTGCTGTCTTCCTAGCATCCGTCTTCATGACCAAGAGTCACACCGTGCAGTGATGTGACAGTGAGTGGGAATTAGCTTTCATCTCACTGTGCTGTACACATGGAGAACTGAGCAGATAAATCAGGCAATTAAAAAAAAACTAAATAGCTAAGAAGAGATCTCAGATCTCTTCTAAATATCCACCTGGGGCTGGTGTAAATGGAGGAGGGTAACTGAATGGAGGTGACACAAATGTAGGCGTCGTGGTGGCGTAGTGGGCTAAAACACATATCTGGCAATCAGAAGGTTGCTGGTTCAATCCCCACAGCCACCACCATTGTGTCCTGACCTCAAGTTTGCTCCAGGGGGATTGTCTCTGTAAGTGCACTGTAAGTCGCTTTGGAAAAAATGTCTGCCAAATGCATACATTTAAATGTAAAAGCTCTCTTCTCAAACTTGCTGCCTACAGAGGCAGCATTTTAAAGTAGGTGGACTACATGATGGCTGTTCAAAATATTGGGCAACTTACTGAAATTAAGCTGCTCTCTAAGATACCATGTAACAGCCAAATATTCTGGCTGCATTGTATGTATCCTTTGTGGAAAGGCAATTTTATGATACATCCAAGATGGTAGACGAAATGTACACTGTCATTCAGAAAATTGGGGTCACTTGACGGAGATGTTTCTCATGATCTTAAAAACCTTTTGTTCTGAAGGTATATGCTTAAATGGTTGATATTAGTTTTGTAGACAAAAATATAATAGTGCCAACATATTAATATATTTACAAAACATTTACAGTAATACTGTTCAGTAATGAGAATCATCATTGAAAACAATAGGATTAGTATAAGTAAAACTTCAGGACATGTTGCAGTAATGAAAATCGGGCAGTAAAATGGACTCATGCAAAAAAAAAAAATGTGGTCCTATATGTAGGCTTGGGATCAACAAGTTAATCTCACAAGTTGCTGAGTTGAGTTGCTATGTAGAGCAATCCATATCATTATGAGGTTCTATTTCAATTAGGATGCTAAGCTGCCTATGTAGGCAGAAGAAAGTTAGGCAGCTCACTAGGTTTTAGAACAGAGCATAAGAGATGGCAGCCCAGCTCTTCACACTCTCAATAGACCAGCTGATGCCCTGAGTTTGACTCTTGAGCCAAATTGCAGCCCACTCATGAACTCAGGTTCAGCTAAGCCCGAGCCAATGGATGGCTGTGTCCGACCCCTAATGGGGTATGCATGGAAGGGTGAGGTGCCAGGCTGTGGCATTTCATCGAGAGCTGTGAGTAACAGATAGTCAAATGTATTTAGTGTTGACGTCTAGCAGATAGGATTAGCGAAAAAAGGGACAGAAGCAAGAGGAATGAAAGATAAATAGGGAGATAGAGAAGAAACCAGGCTGTAATTTCTTTGCTAATCTGCTTGTCCTTATGGGTGATCCAGTGCCATAAACCCATCCTCTCATCTCTCGAACATGGGGGCCTCATTTTAGACATTCCTCATTCTTTGACCACATTTGTTTCTCCAACAACAGCAGAAGCTTTGAGAAGCCTCTCTTTCTCTCCTCTGCCACCCCTGACCACCTCTTTTGTTCTTTTGTTCAAGATTCCCAGGTCTGGACAAAAAGAAAATTTAAAATGGTGACTGATCAGAACAGCCAAAGGACCACATCTCTCCCTTTGAAAATTGAAGTATTTATTCAATTAAAGCACAACTTTTAAAGCTTTGTTTGCTCTAATGAATAAAAATACATGATCTATGTGATTCCATTAACCACCCACCGGTCTTAATAGATTAAAATATTTTTGTGATGGTAATTCAAAATATCAGGAAATAATTAGCCACATATCTAAATCACACCCTTATGGATTTTTTGCATTGCGTGGCATACAGTGGGGCTTGAAAAAGCACATTCTCACCCTCACCCCTGCACTTACACTCATATACTTTATTTCTGCTTATGATCAGCACTCCCTCTCTGGAATGCAACTCAAACAACAAAGCCAGAGCTCATACCACTCCTGTATGGCAATACAACTTATTAAACACAGTAAAGATGAAGCAGCAGGATAAAAATCAAAAACTAAAACCCAACCCTTCCCAAAATACTACAATAAAAACAGTAGTCTGCTTTAGTTGAAACCTGTGAAAACAACAGGGCAGGGCTATAGGAGAAGAGATAGGCTTGTTGTGGAGTTGTTTGTTTAAATAGAGGGTGTGAATGGGAGCGAGAGAGCAAGACCCCAACCACTAGGAAGCCAGAGGACAGTGGCAATAAAATTAGTAGAGTGAAGGAGGGCACAGATGCACACACATCAACACAACCCTACGCACCACAAATACTGCTTTCTGGCTGTAAGAAATGTGGTCTCCAGGGAGAAGCACTGGGAGCATTTGCCAAGGATCTCCATGCTGCAACTGTGGGCAAGGCAGGAAAGACATGTGTTTGACTTCCTCTAGCTCTACCGACAGCAGCTCCCACTGTCCTTTTTGTCCTGTTTGTTGCTTCTGCCACTGTACGTCCAGCTGTTAGAAGATTAAATCTCAGGCCTTGGGACCAGCCTGCCACTGAAACACAACACTCCAATACCGATACACTGAGGACTGGATAGCAGGCAGCGAGGCACAATGGGCTGCATTGAACATTTCAATGTTCTACTGTATAAATGGGGTTTTCAACTATTACAGACCCATGCACCCTAACTTAGACTAGGAGAGTCTGAATATATAAGAGCTAGATCGTCTCTGTAACATTTTTATTAACCTCTTCAACTCTGGTGCATTTTTTGCCTGCTGCCTGCAATGTTTCACTCTCAAATTGAAAAGCTCACCATACACACATAAGTAGACAAATTGCATAAAATTGGTCTCTTTTTACAGACAACCCCCCAAATTTTAAGAAAATATTCCAATCTTTCATAAATAATATTGTATATGTGTGTGTGTGTGGGGGGGGCGGGGGCGAGTTCTCGAACTTTATAAGCATGTAATTCTGGTTCCGTTTACTCTATCTCCCTGCAAAAAGTCTTATTTCATTCCACTAGAGGGCATCAAGTACTAGGACATTTTGATTTCCATTCATCACAATATAAAGACCTGAAATGTAGGTGGCACTCTAATGCAGCTACCAGTCATTTTTTTTTTTTTCAATTTTTAATTGCATGCATGTTTTCCTACTGTTTGGTCATCTCGGCCTCTGAATAGACTAGAAGCTCTATCTAGGGGTCTTTGTAAAACTGAGAGCTGCTTTGCAATGATACACAACATTTCATACACTCACTAAGCACTTTATTGGGAACACCAGAATACATACTTATTCATGTGATTATCTAATCAGTAAATCGTGTGGCAGCAAATGAATAAAATCATGCATATACAGGTCAGAAGCTTCAGTTAATGTTCACATTCACCATCAGAATGGGGAAAATATCAGATAGGCTACAACAGCATTAGACCATATCGGGCATTTTATACAGACAAATATGGCAAAGACGAGTTTAATATATGTACAAACAATCTGCATTAATTGTGTAATTCTCTGTGCATATAAAACTTATAATCACTATCGGGCTGTTGACTCAAGTAACAAAATGGAACTTTTCACAGACTGTAATGACATGTTTCTACCTTTTTATCAGCTTAAATCTAACAAACATTTTTATATTTGTAAGTTTTTATTTCCTGTAAATTTATAACATTATACTTTGTATTCTATTACCCTGGAACAAGTTTAAAAAAACAAGTTACGCCCCACAGAGCCCTGTTAAAGCAGTGCTTTAATGGGAGCCTATTGCAGATACCTGTACCATTAGATTTCATGGGAGTAAACATCGATGTTTATTTTGAATTCGCACTCTCTTGCACCCGAGCAAGAAATATTCCTTGGAACTACAACTTCTCATATTGATGAGAGGCTGATCCCCCTAAGGCTAAAATCCTGGAATCGTTATAGAGTGATTGTTCCTCTTCACTTTCAGTCTATCAAACCTTTATCTCTTCCAATGTGCAGCCAATCAGATGTGATTAAATCAGTGATAGATTTTATGATTGTGTATGTGTGCATATGGGCACAAATGGGTCACACTAGTGAGAAAATTGTTGCTCTAACATGCTTCAGGAAAAGGAAGGACATGCTGTCATGGAAACCCTTGCTGATTTACAGCATGTCTTATACTGTACAGTGAGATAAAGGCTCACTGTACACTGTACAGCCAATGTATCCAGTGACTTAAGGAGATGTGCAGGATGGCACAGACCTCAAAGCTCAATGCAATCTATCCTGCTCTGCCTGGATATATTTATTGCGGTAATTTTAAATCTGAGCATAAGTTCTTTATGGTTACATATTTATGAAGTCTTGTGCACCATGTACAAATATTTATAAGGAATAGCCATTTGTACATTGGTCATCCCATCTAATTGTTAAAACATTACTTACACATGTCATAAACCTTTCAGCGCCTGAACTACACTTCACATATGCTAAAAGCGACAAGCATTTCATGGCCCATTGACTAATGTGTTGCAGCTCTGTTCTGTTTGTGCATGTGCTGCACTGCTGAAGTGTTCAGGAATGGTGTCTGGGAGCTCGGTCAACCATCTGCGTGTTACGCCGTCACGATGACGGTTTGTGAAATCAAGGAGCGGCCAGACGATCCATTAGAAACCCTCTTGGTCCCGTATGTGCCATAGAGATGATGTGGCTATTCATACCTCATGTGAAAGGCCCATCTGTAAGCAATATTCTCACAGGATCCGATGAGCCTTAAAAGCACTAGCTACAAGAAGAAACTGGATCTGATCCTTTGGGCTTTGGAGGAAGCAGAATGCTCCACAGCTACACAACTATAATGTTGTATATCATAATAAAATTTCAGCAGGCCAGTCAAAGCTGTTGAAACATCACTTGCATAAAAAACCTAGTGAGTTACTTACAGATGCAACATTTTAAGTCATCATAGGTGCACTTCTAACACATAAACTGTTGTATAGGCAACTTAAATATGCTGCCACCTAAGATACCTTTTGGTCAAATTCAAAAGCAGCATAGCATGTATACTATGTATACTATTGCATGCATTAATATTGAATATAAACACTTAATTCATCCCATACAGGGGTATATAAATGAAAAATACATTAACTAATTAAAAACTGACTGTTGTACTCAATATTTGTGTGTACTACAGGTATGAAAGTTTATCCTTATTACAGTATTGCATTATTATCTTAGCAGAATACAAATTCAAACTCTATTGAAATTAGTCGATTCACCCATGTGTTTGAAAAATGTTAGGATCGCCATTTGCATGACGCATTATGTAATGGTTACTGCCTATGTACAGCATTGTATATAGCAAACACAGCTGACTCTTAGTCGGCAATGTTGTGTCGATCAAATAAGGACAGGAAGGGAGGAGAGATACTGAACGTGAGGGGCAAGAAATAAAGAGATACAAACAGAGAGAGAAATTGAGACAAGAGAACAAAATTTTTTTGTGAAAGTGATGCTGGGGCATCATTACTCCTAATGTATTCCAGCCCACTGCCATTCAATTTCGGCAGCCCACTACGAAGGTGCATTTGATTAGAGGCAGATTGGATTTTGATTTCTGGAATATTGCCTCCTAATTGCCTGTTTAGATTTCTAATCATAGACTAATGGGACACAACAAAAGAGATTGTGGCTAATAAACCAATATCTGAAGCGTAGCTAGTTCATTCCCGTTACTCCACTATGGAGATGGAGTCCTCTTTCATAAAGTAAAACAAAGGGAATTATTGTGCATACCTTGCGATTATAACAATCTGTGAGTTGCTGCCGAGTGTCACACAAAACATGCTCTTTATGAAAGCATGGAAGTAAATTATAATTTATGCCACAGCTCATGCTGTAGAAGTTATAGAATGACTTCCACAAACTTTTGTAATAAGCCTCTGATGAACGGTACCACAAAGTCGCACTCTTCACTCAGACATCTAAATGCAAAACCAAACCTATGAAGTTGAGGTGAGAGGAATTTTATGCTGGTGGAGTCATAGTGATTTCTAAATATCAAATGGAGCTCTAAGCATTTTCGCTTCTCCTACGAATCCAGGTCATGAAGTATTCATGCTGTTGGCTGGTCCATTTCCCACTTCAAGAGCCCAGAGTTTGGACTCACTCAAGGGAAAAGATAAATCAGCCCTAGCAGGATTGCTGGTTTTAGCTGGTTTAAGATGGTCTAACTGGTAGCCTAGCCTGGCCAAGCTAGTGCTCAGCTGTTTTGGCAAGCTGGTCTCCCAAAGTGCGCAAAACTCCTCTAAAAAAACAGAAAACCAGACAACCCTGTTGCAAAATCTAAACAACCCCCTAATCCTAAAGCTCCGTTCACACCGCCGGTGGTGACATTGTCGCTTTGTGTCAATAGCTGCCACTCTATTGTTATTGGTGGACTGCACAACTGGCCATAGTTGGCTTTTGAAATGCTGATTACAGATGATACTGCAGATAAAACTAAGATATCATTCTAATCTGACAAGGAATCAGTTCTCTTGCATGTATAAATTAACATTCTGAAGATGAGAGCATTTTATACTGTATAATCTGCAGCAGTGCTTAAGGCACCAACAACATGAACATTATATCAACATATGAATCAAACAAGGATGCAACCAAATTTTCAGGATTGGGAGGGACCAAATGCAATAATTAAATAACCATGGCAAAAACCCATGTCAGTAGATCTGATTATTCATATTGTGGGTGGGAGGGACATGTCCCCCACAATGTCTATGGTGGTAATGGCCCTGAAATCAAACTCACAATGCTGACATGGATTTCCACGCATCATTTTATTAGCCCATATCCATGTATGTGGTTAAAGACAATGTAAATCGCTCACAGAAACTTTTATCTTGCCCCCCTTGCCTGCATTTGTCAGCAGTGTCTTCACTCACAGCAGAAGTGTGACGCTTGACATTTGCATAAAGTTGACATTTTCCCAGCTTGTCTTGTCGTTTGCCATGGCAATATCTATCGCCAATGGTCGCAGCAGCTCGTGTCACCTGAAGTCCCTGTGCTCTCATTGTAAATAAATGTGATAGTGTTGCTATGTCCTGCTATGCCGCTGGCGGTCTGAACAGGGCTTAAGTATTACCGTAAACTTTGGTGATACAGACATAAATAATACCTCAAATCGTCCAGCTTGTTGAGGATAGGCGTGCTATTACTTTTCTAATTGATTGGAGTTAAGTATCTGGTTGGTGATAAATCAGGTGAAAGAATCCCATACATTTACATTGCCATATATAGGTACCAGATTATCATAGAGACTTTGGAGTGGGCTCTTTTCACCAACAACCTATCAATGCAGATAACCATAGCAGCCACAAAGTAATGCTCTAAAAACCATCCAGGACAACCTAACATTGTGGCAGTGTGTTTTGCATTTGGAAACACAATTCAGATTTTCTTCAGAAAAATCTAACCTGTTAAAATAAATCTGTTAAATATACAGTAAGATTTTGGCAACTTTGGTTAAAAATATACTAATACTATAACAAATATTGTGACCATGTTCTGGCTTTATTAAAAATAAGAAGAAACATAACTTTAAAAAAAAAAAAAAAAAAAGACATATTTTACAGTGTATTATCACTATTATAAAGGAGAAATGAAAGCCAATTAGTCTTTTAACATTTTTAGGAGCAGAATAATCATTACCGGGTGTGGAATGAGTATCAAGAGATATCACAGCTGCTCATAGCCGGTCTGATTTCAAACCCTCATTAGTGCAGGAAGCAGCAGTACTGGGTGTGCTGAGAGGAATAGCTTGTTTGTGTATCTCTGTGCGCATCCGAAGTTGTGTCTTGTCCAGAGACAGAGTATCCTCTAACTAATTAAAGCTGGATTCCTGGAAGTGGAATCTGAACAGCTCAAGCCATACAGCTGCCAAAATCATTTAAATTAACTTCAACACCTCTGCCTTTCATTGGCCAAATACAAGTAAATTCCAACATCTGACTCTACTCTCAAGAAACACTGCAAAGCTGAAATGTCAAGGCAGTGGTGTATAATAACCAATCAACACCATTAAACCTAAAAACAATCTACCACAACAGTCCAAGCAGAGATCTTTCAGTGAATGTCCCAATTCCATGAATGGTGTGCTTGTATTCATGGTGGCATGTGTTACATTGCTGGAGGTTTGGTACAAACACAGAAAGACCGTGATCATTGTATCAGCACAGGAAGGAAATGCTAAGGAGCTCTCAAGACTTCCTGTCCTAACCGCCTGGAATTCAGATCCACCCCTGCCACACAGGAAGGTAGTTAATCACAGTTTAATGAGAGTGTAAATCATAAACAAAATGACTCAGTATGGGACAGTCACAAGAAACATTTAAACCACAGCCTTGATAAGATATTGCTAGGTTTTTAGAGGCTTGCATCTATATTCATTCAACAATCTCATGACTAATTTTGGAAGGGTGTTTAGAGAGTTTAGTCATTAGTAATATATCAGCAGTCTGACATGGGTTCACAGAGGAGATCTGTGCCAGTCAATGAAGCCTTTAAATAGAGAATGAGGTAAGTGCAAGCTGACACGTAACACATTCTGGCAGAATTAAAGGAATGCTATATAACACTGTTCCACAGTCAGGCAGACGTCAGGTGGTTAGAATGGGCAGCAACATCTCCTCATCACTGACCCTCAACACTGGAGCCCCGCAGGGCTGTGTTCTAAGCCCACTCCTCTATTCCCTGTACACACATACATGACTGTGTGGCAACACACAGCTCCAACACCATCATTAAGTTTGCTGATGATGCGACGGTGGTAGGTCTGATCACTGACAATTATTAAACATCCTACAGAGAGGAGGTGCACACTCTGACACACTGTTGTCAGGAGCACAACCTCTCCCTCAAATTCAGTAAGACCAAGGAGCTTGTGGTGGACTTCAGGAGAAAGAGAACAGAGAAAAGAGAGACAGAGAACACATTCCCATTACCATCAATGGAGCACCGGTGGAGAGAGTCAGCAGCTTTAAGTTCCTCGGTGTCCACATCTGAGGAACTCACATGGTCCGACCACACCGAGGCCATTGTGAAGAAGGCTCACCAGCGCCTCTTCTTCCTGAGACAGCTGAGGAAGATTGGAATGAACACCACATCCTCACACAGTTCTCCACAATTACAGTAGAGAGCATCCTGACTGGCTGCATCACTGCATGGAATGGCAACAGCACTGCCCTCAACCGCAAAGCCCTGCGAACTGCCAGACATATCATTGGAGGTGAAGTTCCCTCCCACCAGGACATCTATACCAGGCAGTGTGTGAAAAAATTTCAGAGGATCATCAGAGACTCCAGCCACCCAAGCCATGGGTTGCTCTCACCACTACCATCAGGCAGATGGTATCGCAGCATCAGGACACGCACCAGCCAACTTCATGCCAGCTTCTTCCCCAAAGCAATCAGACTTTTGAACTCTTGATCTCCCACAATCAATATACATCAGCACTGCACTTTATTAATATTATAATCTTATATCTCACACTGGACTGTCATAAATTATATTCTCTCTTAACAATGCTGGCAACTGACTATCAACCAACATGAGTGAATACAGCACAATACAACATACTGTATATTTTATATATACTATTTTTAATGTATACTGGGTATTCTATATTTTTTATATGTGTATTCTATATTGTTTGTATTGTATACTGTACATTGTATATTATTATTTGTATATAATGTTGTAAATTTGATGTTCATTTTAAATTGGTATATGTTTATCACTGTCATGACTGCTATGTTAATCAGAACTGCACCCAAGACTGTCACCCACTGTTGCACTTGTGTATATGGTTGGGGTACAATAAAGAGAAAGAAAAAGGCAAGGGTGTGGAACAGTATGAGGGATAGATGACAGAATTTAAATTGTTGGTTAAACTATTCCTTTAACCTAAATGGTCCAAATTAAAGCCGCCAATCCAATCTATGTGCAAATCAAGTCTTGGGGTCCTCTCTGATTCTTGATGCGCACACTCAGAGAAAAGGCCAACACAATTCTGATCTCCCTGTAAAACTTTTTTCTGCTCTGGACACTCTTGCAGCTACATACACAGAAAAGAATATAAAAAAATTATTGTAATGTAGAGGTTAAAGTAGAGAAGGATCCTATAAAGGCCCCGATATACTTCCGGAGAAGTTTTTCTTCGTACTTCATTCAGGGCTAAAAAGAAGTTCAAAACAGCCGAGCAACGGTATACTGTTTGTGAATATTCACACCGGCCACACTGCTGTGTGAGGTGTTTAGAAGTACATCTAAATCTGAGGAAGCTACATGTAAAACCGTAACTAATGTGACATTAAAATGTGTTATCAATGACTTTATGCCTCAGTCTATGAGTAGAATTCACATGAGGTCAGTGAAAGGAGCTATTTTAAAAACTTGATGGTGATTTTTAGTAATATTTACATTGACATTTATGCATTTGGCAGACGCTTTTATCCAAAGCGACTTACAGTGCAATTATTACAGGGACAATCCCCCCGGAACAACCTGGAGTTAAATGCCTTGCTCAAGGGCACAATGGTGGTGGCCATGGGGTTAGAACCTGCGACCTTCTGATTAATAGCCCTGTGCTTTAGCCACTACGCCACCACCACTCCGTATATATAGTATATGCAGCAGGAAATGTTTTATTTGTCTTGTTTACATACTGAATTCATGACACTAATGCGCTAACACAATATACGTAGCCATAATATGCACTGATTACACTCTGTTATTGTATTTTATGATGACACTGATACTACTGCAAAAATAGGTTTATAAAAGAATGTTAATATTCAAAATAATGACAAAAGAATTGTGATAGAGGTATATCTTAGTTTGGGCACATGTGTGAATGGCTTTCACTGCAGATGGTACATGAGTGAATGGGCAACAAGAGTATTTGAGTATATTTGATTCCTTTTGTAGACTAATTAAACAAAACAAACAAACAAAAAATCGTATGACATGGTTTTGCACACCGGTGTTTTCATATTTACTACTGAATGAGTAGTAGGTGGAGCTTCAGGTCACACCTACCAATGAAGTGGCCAATGGCATCAAGAAGGCCAATTAGCATCCGGTTAGAAGTTTTATTAAAAGTGAATCGAAATGAATGCAAAAACACCTTTTGAGCTAGATTTTGTTCTAAATAACGTCATACCCGTTTACCACTTCTATAGGAACAGGTCACCCAAAATGTTTTATTATTTCATAATAATCATCATTTCATAATTTACACACCTTGTGTTGTCCCAAACATGTAGATTTTTTTATTAATATCCTGGTGTGTCTTGTCAATATGGCAGCCGATTTATCTCATAGTGCTCATGAACAGGCGTAAAGAATTTCACAGAAAAATGCCTTAAATTGTTTTATTTCATTTCACATCATTTGCCTCTCAGTAGATGAGGAATATGATGCACATATGGACTGCTTTTATGATACTTTGACACTCCCTGTTAAAGCTTAAAAATAATTGAATTGACAAAACGCAGTACTTTTGTGTTTTGCATAAGAAAGATGGCATGAGGTTGAGTAAATTACACAGCCAAACAAACAGTTTTTGGGTGAACCATTCCTTTAAGACATGAAGCACTTCAGAACACCCTCACTGTAATAAAAAAAGGTTCCTATTCCACCATAGAAGCTCACTTTCATGTACAATGCAAAGAATCCAAACTCTTTTTGAGGGTGAAGGGGTACAGAGAACAGCCAATTCATGTTTAATAGCATTTGGTTTGGGGCCACAATGAGTAGTTAAGACACATGAGAAGAATCAGTCTTCTTTGCCAGTGTTTATATTAGGACCATATGGGTAAATATTGTGGGTGGTGAACTCTGCAAACTAATTTGATTTCTCATAAAAGACCACCTGCTCTGAGACAGACTGGCTTGTGACTTGTGGGATGAGTCCCATACATCCCCTCTCACTGTACTGACACGACATCTGAAATGATTGTTGTTCGTGAGTGCAGTAGTTGGCCAGCCTATTGCTTAATCAGTGCCAGTGTTTTGAATGAATATGTGTAAAAAAAAAGAGAGAGATTATCTGTCTTCTAATACACCTAAGTCACCTAAACCCAAGACTCTCAACATAGCCAAAGCCCAGGTCCCAAATCATGACAACACTCTCTTTCATAGCAACAGCACCGTAGCAACCCACAAGCCTTGGAGATTTGAGGAGTACTTGATTATTAAAGGTGAAGTGTGTGATTTCTGTGTCACTAGTAGCACCAAACAGAATAGATAAATTAATGATCGAGCCAATTTAATGCAAATCAGTTCACCTGGTGGCCATCTTGGCAATGCCCCAGGCAACTATATTCTTTTCAAAAAAGTAAAGCTCCTATTTACTTGACCAGGGAAATCTCCAAAAAGTTGATATTAAACAACATATATCAAATCAGCAATCAAATCTGAAAACAATGTAGCCATGCCAAGTCAAAAGGCAATTGTCAACATTAGCTGCTTTTTCACCATCGGGCCAGTGTGAGCCAGGGCTATCAACTGCTCAGCCGGGGCCAATAGCCTCAGACCTTGAGACGCAAAACCAAAATCTTTCTGCATTCCCACCATCAGGCCAATAGCCCCACAGCGTTTCCCTTAAACCTGCCATTAATGAGCCGCCCTGGTGCCAACGTGGAGGCACAATGAAGCCCCAGAAGTGACAGTGGGAACGCAACTGTCCCTGGCATTTGGCCCGATAGTGGAAAAGTGGCTATTGAGTTATGACTGTAACTTGGTCTCTTGAACTGATGTATGCTGTAACAACTCAACCATGCTCAACTTTATGTGTGACAATATCAGTTAAAAAAATTATTTTTTGAAAGTACGACAGAGCCACAGTGTTTACAATCTTTGGTAAATCAAACATCCAATGGCGTACGTATATTTGTCTCTGCACATTTGTCTCTGCACATTAAGCTGGTATATGACAAACTATTTTAACATCAAACTTCATTCCATGAAGTGAAATCTAAAAGCCAACCAACAGCCTAATAAAATCAGAGAGAACACACAATACCAGCCTTGTTTTTCTAGCCCCACAGCGACTGAAACGCTTATCAGCCAGAGAATCTATAAAATTCTCACAGTATCTGCAGCTAATCCAAACTCTTCCGCCATGGTGCACATTTTATATAAAGCCTACTTAAATGGCTAAAACCAGAGGCTAAATTATATCAATCTCCATGCCTCAAAAATGAGGTACACTTTAAATACAGTATGTCTGATTGACCATAACTGCTGCATTGACAGGGTGTAGCGGGAGGTGTAAATGTTTACTGGAGTCTCAATCCTTGGAATGTTACCAAAAGCTTCAGTCAACTCAGTGGGATGGTCACGGGCATGAAGCATGGCCAAAATCCAATGTCATATAATTTCTGACTTACGCTCGCACTTAGAACATGGGCTGAAATTATATATGCAAAGGAAAACAGTGCGTTGTTATTACATAGATGGAACTTAGATAACCTCTGGTCATCTGGATGACAGGCATTTCAAAGTGGCAACCAGATCTGCCAAAGTTTGTTTTAGTAGAACAAAAAACAATATCTGTGAGCTTTGTAAGATGAAACTAAAACTACATGGAGTAATAAAACTGAAAGACTTCATATCGGAATCATATTGAATAAATCAAATATTCTGTCAAGGTTTTCTCAGAAAGCTTTCACTCTAACATGGCTTCAATGAAAAAAAAGGGAAGATACTACTGTGTGAAAATTACTAAGAACCACAGTGATAAAAGGCTGTTAAAAATAAATAAATAAGAGTCACTGAGAAATCAAGGCAACAAGCAGTCCAACAAAAACTTTGGAATGTACTGAAACTGTACTGACAGCAAAGGACCAGGAGCTGAATAAGCTCCTATTATGTTAACAACATTAACATACATATTGTTGTTAAACTCTGTATACAAGCTGGAAACTTTTTATTAAAGCTGAAAAGGTCTGTTTATTAAATAATTAAGCCTGCTTTGGACTATTGGCAGCCCTCAAATAACTTGTACATAGGGAACACAATCCAGTAACACTAGTTGTAATCACACTCAAGCTCAAGGGAAGAACATTTAAATGCATTCATCTCATTGGTTGAGGAACACCACTCTTGTTCTTTTACTCAAAGCAGTCCCTTCCCTTTTTCTTCTCTCCCATGTCTCCATCTACTGAAGAACCACAATGTTCAGTAGCAGCAAAAAGCACAGCATCAACAGCTATGCAGAAAAGGCCTCAAATTCAATCCACGTTGAGGAGATTAAGAGGCTCTTCAGTGGCATTCCTGTTCCATATGGCTCCAAGGTGCCTGAATGGGTTGAAATGTTGTGCCAAGTGGCTGGAGTACCTGTCTTCTACTAGGTAAAGAAAAATCTGTCTAGTTTCACGCATGAAATCATGCATCAGTGGCACATAAATAGATTGAATTCTGAAACAGCTGGTTCAATCTATGCAGTCTAGTACCGATTAGTTTGAATTAAGGCCTTTCAATTCTTTATAATAAGACAGAAACTAAGGTCATAAATATACCAGGGCTTGGGGCAAAAATTCTAAATGTGGGGGCAAAATATGCCAGTGATGAATTCAATTCTAGGTTATTTCGGTTTTAAGTAATACAAATTTTTACATACAATTTAAATTAACATTGTTTTAATTGAATATGTAAAATGTATCTAATTAGTCAGATAAAACAAAGGCTCCTTGAGAGAAAACTTCATTTCTGACCCTGATGGAAAAGCATATGAACCTAACCAATGCTTTGACCCTGAGATATATTCTGAGGCATTTTGGTACAGGAATAACTTCAGTTCCTCTACTGTTTCCTATTGTAAGATAACGGCTAAATGAGTCGGGTCTCAAGAAAGGGATTAACTTTCTTCATCATTCTTGGTTAATAATTCAGATCCTTCTTTGAATAAGTTGAGGGCAGACACATCATTCAGCAACACGAGAGATTTCAATTCAAGATTAATTCAGATTTATTGCAGAAGTTCTATTGGGGAAATCCTGTAGGTTGCTGATGCTGCAGACTGAGAAATTAGCCTACATAAAGGTTTTGAATCATATCCTGTCATAGCCAAACAATTAAAACCCCATAAAATCAAAATTGGAGTTATGCGACTTAGTCCATGTCTTTAAAGCCAATCTATATGATAGTGCAGTGTTTCTCAACTAGTGTGTCGTGACCCAAAATAGGTAGCAGGTCTATTAAATTCTAGTCATACCTGAATATTTTGGTCCCAGTTTATATTAGGTGTCTTTAAAACTACACTAAGGAACATTGTTTTAATAATTATGTAAGTTGGGCTTTGACTCTGCTCTTCTGTGTGGATGAATCTGATGGTTTGAAGTTTACTGGTGTAACCATGGTTACAGGTAATCAACTTATCAGAGCGAATGTCATTCATGACCACAAAACTCGCCCCCTCCCTTCAAAAAATTCATAAATAACCAAAGGAAGATAAAGACAGATAATATGTCTTATGAGCAGGTAAGTAGCATATCTTCCATTGTTGTTCTGACTTACTGAAAACAGTCGTTTTAAAATAAATAGCATTACAAAAGCTAGGCAATGATGATATTAGACAGAACGATTGCTAGTCATTTCAGATAAAATAAAATGGTGGAATTTATTATAAATTAGTTAGCAGGCAAACAGACCAAGGTAGTAACTGGTTTAAAGATTGGCATTGTTACCAGCATAAAAGTAAAACATTTTTCATTTCCTTCCTCGAAAATGAAATTGAAAGCACTGCTGTACCAAAAATCATTCATAAAATGCCCTATTACAGTAGCTAACACTATCTAACAAACTAGCGTGCTAAGAGAGCTACCTGGCTCACTATCAAGGTTATTATAGTTTTGCATTATACACCATTTTCAAATTTGCTATAACTTTCAATTTATTTTTAATTAGTTTAATTAATGATTTTGTAAGTTTTAGTTTAGTTTTTATTTTGTAAACACATTTCTATTTCATTTTTATATATTTTAGTTTCAGTTTTAGTAATTATCGTTTTGAGGGTTAACGGAGACCATAGCGAGACATTTGAATTTAAGCTTAGCAAACTTACACAATAGACTTAAAGTAAAATGAAACCGCTGAATATTTGCACAGTTTACTCTGTATAATTGTGCATAATAACAATAACTTAATGGTTTGAGATTCAAAGTCACAAAGAACCAAACAAAAGCAAATCAAAAGTATAAAAGTTAAATGTATGAACATTTCAAATGAACTCAAATTCATGTTAAACAGGAAATCCTGTTAAACTGTTGATGCTCACTGTACCGACGGCGGGCGCTCATTCACTGCATACGATATGATACATGTCTCATATAATCTTGAAATCTGTGGTTGTCAGTTAAATATAGTATGCTACCCACTCAACCGCAAAGCCAGAAGCCGCTGCAGTGTAGAAATGATCCAAATGTGGACATGAAGAAAAAAAGTGTATCCCATCAGAGACCACATGAACAGACTTCTGCATTCGGATCTATAGTATAAACTCTGTTTAAAGTGGAAAAATAATCTTTAGTCTGATGAAAGATGTCATGAATGTATAGATGACTTTGAAAATTTATGGGTTGTCAATATTTTCCAAGTGATCGCTTGCTGTTTATTGAACGGTTCTGGATCTGGCACTGGACTCACAGTAAAAGAAGTCAGTAAAATAAGTTGTTATAATAACTCGATGTTGATTGAAAGATATTTGCATTAGATTGAGTAATTTGTAATGTTTACATTTACATTTCTGCATTTGGCAGACGCTTTTATCCAAAGCGATTTACAGAGCCTTTATTACAGGGACAATCCCCCCGAAGCAACCTGGAGTTAAGTGCATTGCTCAAGGACACAGTGGTGATGGCTGTGGGGTTCGAACCAGCAACCTTCTGATTACCAGATTACCAGTTATGTGCTTTAGACCACTACACTTTCATCTCTGGGTCGGTTTTAAATCCATTATGATCCCAGAGTTGTCGCCACCTCTGTAAAAACAATCCGATGTTGTTTCATGTTTTATTACTGGCTCTGTCGCTTTCCCATTTTTCTTGCAGACTCTTCTTGGTTTCTTTATCTTGAAAACGGGTGACTTCACAGAGGGTTTTGAATGATCCCTGGTCAATATCACTCATTTGTTGTGGCTACAAGCTTTCAGCTTCAATCTACTACAACATCTACTGTATCACTGCACATATACAGTACACGCACTGTAGCTGGATCTTCTTTTCTTTACGAACATCACGTAAACATGGATGGACAAATGACGGAAGTGTGCAATTTTTCCCACCAAATCTGTCCCGACAGCTCTAAAATATAAATCATTATTATAGGCTTACTATAGTGAACCGGGCTAAGGCAAAAGCATGGTTTCGAAGATGGATTGTTTGTGTACTTTGTCATTAATACAATTTTGTTCATTTCTAACAAATAAATCTTACATAGTGTAGCTTTAACTACTAAGTTCAAACATTAAAATATGATGTGTTTATTGCGTAAATATATATGTTCTGCAAATTTCTCACAAGATTCACAATTGATGATACTGAAGTTGAGGTATGGGTAGGTTTAGGAGTAGGGTTAGTGGTAAGAGTTGGAGTAGGGTTAGGTTTAGGGGTAAGGTTAACAGTGCAGCTACTGTGTAACTAACAGTGTGGCGTGAGCCATCACACAACCTTTAAACTACTGTATCTCTGAAGTGCGTAAAATGGGCTTCCCTCAATATTGCATCGCAGACTGCAAAACAGATGCGACTCATTTGAATTCTAATGAGAATTAGTAACATAAACTTAAGACTACTAGCTATTTAGAAAAAGGACAAGACCTTAGATATGTCCCAACCCAACTTCTTGTTTCAATAGAAAATAAGTCAACACAGGAAAGATAATTGCATTAATCAAACCACTTAACGGGGTCTTAAAATATTCTTTAGGTGAATTGTATAGGATGTAAGCATGCCGAGTCAAAGATGGAGATCTGAGAGGGTTGTGGAGTTTAGATATACCTTTGAGGCTTGTAAAGCATGAAAGAGATCCTTACACCCTGCCTGAGTGTTATCTGGCCCATGTGATCTGTTTAAGGGATGCTGCAGGAAAGGACTTGCTTTAGTGAGCCTGTCCTGATCATTTCAACTCTTCGTGTTTGGCAGGGATGCTGAAATCAAATGAAACTCCCTTCTTATCTTAGCTATAAGCTCTGACAGACAAGTATAGAAAAGTGTGATCAAAATGTATTATACTTCAAAAGACTACCGCAATCACTGTAGAAAAAATATTACATAATAACACTATAAATAGCTACTATCACAGGATTCTTCTTCATTCATGACTGCACTATATATTATGAGCTCATTCACAGTCCTGCATACAGCATATCACAGAACAGGCAGAAGAATCTATACAAACCTCATTCAACATCTCAATCGTGGTACAGTCTGACATTTGACATCCTGTTAGTCCAATGGGCATTTTCCAAATCATTAACACGCAATAATAAAAACCAACTCAGGTGGAAAAGTGTTTTATATCTGCTTCAATATCTAAAGGCATTTTGCATTTGCCAAGAAAATTTTTTCTATTTTTCCATTCTCTAGAAAGGAATTAAGTCTTCTACAGCTAGCCTACATCATTCCCAGCTTAAATATGCATACCATACAGACTAAAAATAGACATACACTAGCATCTTATCAGCAGGGGAGATTGTGCGTTATCCTAAACTCTGCTTTAAGCTCAGACAGTGAGAATAACTGACCCAATTTAGGCAAAAAAAGGCAGCAGTGCTATGGTAGTTTCAGCATGTAAAGAACATTATGGCACCCTATTTATTCAATGCCAACACACACATTCAATGGCAGAGATATGCTGCTTAAGTGTAGCATACAAACACATGTGCAGTATACAAAGGTTGTGTTAAACCCTGTTTAGTTTTGTACTTTATTAAACAGATAGTTCTAATCCTAGACGCTGGTCAAAACATCAGTCCAGTCATGCTAAAATATAGTAACAACTATGACACAAAACCTGTTCATCAAAAACTACACATAATAATATCTAGCACTATGAAATGTTTCACAACAAAAAATTGTACATAAACCCCCCCCAAAACAAATACGCTTACTGGCAACGCACTACATGCTAATGCTAATGTGAAAGTTACTAATTAATCGTTCATTTAGCAGATGCTTGGGACTTACGTTACACTTGTTACAGGAAAGGACCCTCACCCTAGAGCATCTTGAATTTCAGTGTCTTGCTCAAGGGCATAATAGGTCATGGATCGCTCCTTGTGAACTTAAATTAAAACCTGTATTACAGCCAATCATTGCTGGACATTCTAACATACAGTTTTTTTTTATTAAAAGTGCATAACCACTGATGAAAACAGTACTGCTAATAACTCTTAAGAAATAATCCATCCTCCTACATGACAGACACAGTAAATATAATTATAGAGCTGAAAAAATAAAGAAATGGAATTACGGAGACATAGTCAAATCAGATTAATACTGTAAATTTTTTGGCCAAAGATACTGTATCTGGTGGGTCATCAATATTATATCAGATCACACAGTAACCATTCACTTCAGACCTAAATTTACTCAAAATCCTTTGAAAAACACTTAAAGTACAGTGCACCAATCAGAACACACTTTCTAACAGCTGTAATCATTTAATGCAGACCTCCAGTGGGAAAGTATAAACCTGCTTTGACTGTCTGTACCTCAGCAAAGGTGCATGCACATTACTCTGCATCCATTATTCATTCTCATTAGCTTTACATTTATTCTTCTCTAGCTGCTCCAAAGAGCCTCCTCTCTGTTTTGGCCTAATCAAACGAATGAGACATCCTTTATGTATCTCTGATGATTACACGTGAATATGTTAATATGTATTTCCAAGCAAGATACTTCAAAATGGATTGTCATTTTTTAAATCAATACATAAAATGCATTTGAACAATGTGTTCTTTTATTCACAGGAGTGGACCGAGGAAACCAAAGCAGATATGATGAAAAGGCTCGCAGATAGCCATGCAGGAACAGACAGTATTCAGGGGATGTTCCATTTGCCACTTAGATTATGACAGAGCCAAACACAATACACTACCTACTAACACATGGACAATAAAAGAACACAGAACTAAAAAGTAGTAAAAGAACACAGTGTTATGACACCGAAATAGCTGCATGTTGGGTTCTTGCAGCTTTCATTACGGCTGAAAGGAGTTTTAAAGGTTTAAAGTTCATTGAAAAATATACAATTATTTGAATATTTTTTACCCTTATGTTGTTCCAAACTTGTATAACATAGTTATAATTTTGAAGAATATACTGGCCATTGTTTTCCATTAGCTTCTTTACAGATTCAGAGTCAAATTGACAGCTTTTCTAATCCGTTAGTGCCTTTTTTTTTCTTTGATTTTGGAGCTTGACAGCCCCAGTTCCCATTCACTATAATGGTTAGGCCGCTGCATGTTTGACTAAGGTAAGAACATGGAGGACAAGATGAGCGTTTAGCTCATGGTGGCGAGCCAAGTGAGACTAATGCAGGGCATGAGAGGTCATTCAAGCTCTCCCTCTGCACAGGTGTTACCAGAGTTTATGGCCTCAATTAGCTCCAAATGGCGTCTTAAGAAGAAAAAAATACATGTTTATTATGGGTCTGTATTGAGGCAGGAGAGAGAGGTGGAGGTGTAGAAGAATGGATTAAGCTCTTTAAGACTTTGGTAATACAAACCAATACGGCTCAGCAAGGTCTCTCTCTCTCTCATATAAAGCTGGGAGAGCAGATGTAGAGGGAGTGGCTGAGAGCAATCTGAGTGGATTAAATCACTGTGTGCTAAAGCAAGATGGAGGGGAACTGAAGGTCTGTGAACTGTATTTGTTTAACTCTGAGAACTTAAGCATGGCCTCGATCCTGCTCGCATCTGCATTTTGAGGAAAAACATTGCTGTTTGCCTCTTGAGCTCTGTGCTTGACAAATCCACACTAAATCCTTTCTCTCCCCTTCTCCATACCGACATAAATGCTACACACACAAAGCACATTCTCAACCTTTAATTTTGGACAGCCAAATCCTTGGATTGGCTTGCCTCGCTGTGGGACACCACAAACAATAGACAGAGAGAGAGAAAAACCTGTGTTCAAGGAGGCTATAATGTCATTTGAAGGCCGTAAACAATCAAATAGAGACATTTGAACCTCATACGGTAAGTGACAGAATGCTTGTTATACATGGCACCGATTTTCTTTCATCTCAAGGTTGTCATCGTAACATCAGAACCTTCGTCCAAAACTGGCAGAAGATATAAACATTCTCTCTCGTTCACTCTTTCTTCAAATAAACCAGGAAAATAGAGCAATACATGATGATGTACTTCACAGAGCATTAAAGACTCACAAGAAAACGAATGCAGGCATATTAAGAGAATACAAAATGGTGGATTTATGCAGTTGCATGGGTGTCTGGGTGATTGCTAGGTGGCTGCTTACTGGCCCAAGTAAAAGCACACTTTACCTCAACAAGCCACATGATTTGAACAATGGCAAGCCTTTCCAATTAGCAAATAAAAGAATGTAAGCTCAGCCATGCCAGCAAGACGTGCACATCTAGTTGAGGTTCATTAGACAACTCTTTAAGGAGCATCAAAGCTGTGCCTTGCACTATTGTTCTCTCTAAACCCCAGTGAGAACAAATGGCTCATACATTTAGAGCAGAAAAAGAAGGCATGATGGAGTAACAATACTGTGCAAATGGAGCTAACAGCATATGACAGCTTCCTCCCTGCAGATCTGGACAGCTCTATTGTTAAACTGGTGTGCACTACTGTTTTTAAGGGTTGTGGAGAAACTTCTGTGAAAATAGCATACAGAGTAAATTCGAAAAACTTCAATGAAATCTCTTGCTGAGTGCTTGAGTAGAATGACGGTGAGGTGAGAAGATTGAGTCTAAAATGAGCATAGAAATGAGAAGTAATCTCAAGCCTGTGTAACAACATTGCAAGGAATCATGATGTTGATCACTCTCCATAAATTTGCCTTCATCACTAACAACAACATTGGACTTAGTCAGATATTGCATACAAATATTTAACAATTCGGTGCGTTTAATCTTTGTGTCTAACCAATGTTCTGCGAAAAGATCTCTTAAGTCTAACTCAGACAGATTGGTGAATTTAAAGGTATATTCTGGGTTTAATACAAATTAAGCTCAATCGACAGCATTTGTGGCATAATGTTGATTACCACAAAAATTTATATTGACTCATCCAACCTTTTATAAAAAAAGAAAGAAATTCTTAATTCTTACCACAGAGGCACTTACAATTACTGTCAATTGAGCATAACTTGTATTGAATCTGGAATATTCCTTTAATTTAAAAATGTATATTATTCACTGATATGGAAATAAACTAAACAATTTATTGATTTCTAAAGTCGTGTGAAGATAAAGTGATTTGATTTAACTTATTGTATTTCCTAATTAATGATTTACTCGACTACAACAATGCAATGTCTTTAAATTATCTGAATTACTAGTATTATTATTTTGTATATTAATATGTATAATGATTTTTATGTATTTAATAATTTTTATTTGGGGGATTATTTATTTTTTTTAGCAAATATTGATAAAAGTTATTTATTGTGATTACTTTAATTAATCAGCATAACACGTAACTATTCAATTATATTTTTAATTGATTGACAGTCCTAATAACAAAAAACATAACATAGTGACAAAAGTCGTAATGTACCTAGTAAATCTGAACAATTTATAATTTTATTTTATTGTGATGGACAGATGTTTAAATCTTCATTAAGGAAAATGAACTGGGATTGATTATATTCTTGATGTGAAGTAAAAATAAACGTTACGATTTTTCATTGATCACTGATTTTCAGAGTACATTTCTTTCTCTGAATCAGCTTCAAACTTAACAAACAGGAAATAATTATATTCTCAGAAAATAGTTGTTGAGTGTTTTAGCTAACTAGAATATAATGAACAGCAAACATCCTCTAAATTGGGATTACTAACTGCAGTGCTACATGTTTTCAGTAACAGTACAAAAATGAGATGTTGGCATAGAGCATGGCAGATGAAAGAACAAACACAAAAACCTCCAGGAAAGCACCACCCCTTCCAAACTGGTAATGCTAATCTGTCATGCCCGTCTGTGGTGCCTACACCACGCTAAAGAGCTGTCAGAAAACATCATTAATCCATCAAGACTATCGCTGACAGAAGGCATGAAGGAGAACCAGCAAGCCACTTTTTCACTGAGCAGACACAGCCATTTCAAATTAACAGGTTCAGAACTGAGGTGGTGAAGCTGGTTCTTGATCATTATGTAAGGAAAGACATTTACCAAGAGTTTAGAATCAATGCTTAACCCCTAAACCCCACCTTTCACAACCCATTAGAGAACATCAAGATGGATAATCCTCCTTAAGAACGCTATAGATGTAACTGACCCGGAGGTCATGTGGTTCGTTTTAGTCCAACACAATATTGCAGAATCTAGGAGGAAGGACAAGGGCGGGGTTTGAGGGACATGACCTCGCCCTCAGGGCCTCTTACCTTATCAGAGTACTGAGGTTGGGAAGGGGATGGAACAAGGCCTATACATAACCATCAATGTTGCCTCAAGACCATTGAACGGCTTTAGCAAGGACAAGTGTGAACTGAGGAGAAAAAGGAAGTAATGGAATGTAAGGGAGGGAGGGACAAAGGGGTGAAATGAACTTGCACTTAATCGATCCTTGCAGCCAATGGTGAGATAATGTCGTCTAAACGATGGACAGCACAGTTAGTCTATCAATCCCTGTGTGTCTGAGGGGATTTCTCAGTAAAGCAAATTGAGTAAGCCGTTTATATACAGCATATCTTCCCTCAACAGCACAGCTGTTGTATAAATATTTCAATGCAGCAGAAAATACAAAATCTATTCCGGCAAGCACATCAGTGTCACTTTCCCTACTGGATAATTCTTCATCCACTCTCTCTCTCTCTCTCTCGAACTGAAACGACCATCTGAGCCAAGCTGAGAAGTGTATGCGTGTGTATTTCAGTTGGTGGGCAGAAAAGTCTAGGGTTCTCTCACTGAACTAATGAAACAAAAGCAAAAACACAGTGGTACAATGCTGTTCGCCAGCATCCAGCAGGCCTGTGTCATTAATCATGAGATCCAGGGTCAGAGGGCTCTTCATCCAGTCCTGTTGCCATGGCAGATCCAGCAAAATTGTCACATATGCACCTTTCCCTCTTTTTCTATGGGGTCTCTGGCTAGCTGCCAACCAATTACAGCGGATATTTAAATCACAGGAAAAACTTGCAAACACACATACTGTACACAAATGTACTCTTTGACCTTGCCCACTCCTCTAAATCGTGTTTTCTCTCTTTTACACACACACAGGGACAGAAAACAATATTTTAATCCTTTCTTTATTAGTCTTTGTCAATGCTGAAGGGTAAAAAGATACTCCAGAGCTGATTACAGGAGAACCCAAGCCATCCGAGATAGCAGTCTGGGGCTATTCACACTAATCCTATATCGTCACCTGTTATCCTCCTTGAAACACATAGTCTCTGGTTTCTGATCAGTTTCACCCCTCCTGGCCTCTTTGTTTACTGACAGGATTGTTCTGGTGCTATCAGCATAATCTAAACCACTAAGTTTTCTTTTCTTTTTTTTCCCCCGCAAGCATCCTTACAAACACATCTAGAGCTACAAGAGGATGGCCTACCCAGCAATCAAGAGGAAAATAAATAGTACCAACAACACAGAGACTGAGTAAACAGGCATTGGAAAGACATGGTGGTGCACCATGTGTATGAGAGAGGAACCCTGTTATGTATTGGTTCAGTAGGCAAACAGCAATCTTCAAAGAATTCTGATTTTAAGCCACGATCACCCTAGGCTTAGATCATAAACAGTTATTTTGGACAATATATCAGGGCTACTGGTTTTAATAAATAAATGTACAAAATTACAAATAAAACATGCATGTAGTAAATCATGCAGCTTTGAAATATATGTTTTTTATATTGAGCCAGGAGGTCACTGTGGTCACACATATTGTCATATAAATTAAAAATGTTCTGTATGCGCTTGCGTTTTTGGTTCCCCTACGTTTTACAGATGCATTTGAATGGAAGTGAATGGAGCATGGCTTTATTGTGGTTGTGTGGCTTAGTGGTTAAAGAGCTGAGCTGGCAACCAGAAGCAGCAATTAATGAGCCTCTGCCCAATGTACTTGTGCTGGGGAAGCAACTTAAGGAATGTACTTCCCAAGCTACAAATAATTAAAAGTAGTTAAACTACAGACAAGCTATACTTTTGAAAATGTAGTTAGCTATACTCCAAGCAATAATAAGCAAACGTAGCTAACTACATTAAGGGTGATCTTCTGCAATCAGTGCAGAGTTTTAATCCGGCACACAACAAGCAATTAGTGAGACAGCATTAAACTGAACAGACACATTTACATACAATTAGCAAATTACAAAACACATTAATGTATAGAACTAAGTCCAACACATAGTGATGAACAGCAGAATTTAACAAAATGTTTTGTAACAAAAAAGACACAGATAATCAAATGAATCAGCAAATTGTTTATATCCACAGGTGCATTATATGATGTATCAAAACAAACTGATTCACTCATACACAAATCACTGGATTAATATGGCATACACAGTGAAGATTAGTAAAGGAATGAACAATATAGGTCTGTAGAAGGATATATACTGAACCAATTTATGCTAACAAGACATCAGCTTATTAACACACAAGATTCTCCATTAACACTTTTGGAAACAGCTTACTAAGTGAGTAGGAGAACAGAAATTCCATCTGAGAGGGTGTCTGACTGAATAAGTTTGAGTGGACTGGCAAGAGGAAGAGGCAGTATGACAGGGGTATTATGGAGGGGTCAGAAGGTGCTTCTCTATGCTTGTGTGTATGTGTGTGTTAAATGAGAAAACCCAGGCAAGCAAGGAAGTTCTATTTCAGGCATGCAGTCAGCATGCCAAATGGGTTACTGGACAGTGCAATGTGATGGACCTCCTGATAGCATGCCAAGCTTTCACGGCATGTACAATGTAACAGAGGGACCCAAGAGCCAACACAAGTATGGACTTTGCTGCAAATATAAAATAAGATGGCAATTTGTTGGCTATGGCTACAATAGTTAGGGCTATACAGCAATGGTGCCGTAACACATTAAGTTAAAACTGAGTTATAACCAATAACTTGGGCTATGATCTGTCCAGCAAAAGATAGGTTTTAGAGAAAATTAGAGTACAACTTTCAAATTGTTTCCATAGTTACTGCATTTTGCCTTGGTAGAACAGTAGAGCTCCTGTAGCTCAAATGGTGAACAGCAACAGTTAGATTCTCAAGTAATGCACACAGTGATAAAAATAAATGTTGCCTATAGCTTTAATAAATGTTAAAGAATAAATGTTTGTAATCAAATGGGTAAAGGGTAATTTTATACTTTTTGTTTTCTTTTTTGAGAAATTTGAACTGTAGATGTTTATTTATCAATATAATGACTCCCCTGCTTTTACTTGAGCCAGCACTGAAGGAAACACATCCACCCCATATCTTCCCATATTTTTCAGATTCCTGCAAGGAAAGATGTGTTTCTTGAAGAAACACCATATTATATTTCTTATGTTTAAGAAAATAAATAACCTTCCTTCTTTTTATGGGGTCCCCCAACCCATTCACATTCCATGTGGAGAGAGATAACCTACTCATATTAACATTTGACATTTTTATATAATAGAACAAATGGATTGTGTGTCAAAGATTTAATTATAAAGACATTTCAGCATTAGTGCAACAATCAAATCCCAAACTTCCCCCCGAACAAAACAAACAGAAAAAAGAAAAACGTGTGCATTGACCGGCGTCAATCCCTTAAACTCAAAAGGTAGATGTATGCCTACAAGAGCCCCCATGACAACTTTGCCTCACAGATTCGTAAGGCAAAATTACATAACGGAAAATACTTTTGTGAGTACAGCAGATGACATAATAATTCCAATGTCCCGCAAAAATACTCCACATAACAAACTCCAGCAAACAGGAGGCATAAGCACAAGGAATGAACAGATTCATCTAAAACTGTCCCGAAGCAGTGCCACTCCAGCCACTAGGCGGAACCAGAACAAAAAGAAACCAACATGCATCCCGGTTCCTCGGATGGTCAAGAGTCAAATTCAATCAGAGGCCGCATAAAAATACATACCATAACTTAGTCCGTCAACTTTATAATAATCTTCTGTGTAGGCATGTAGATATTTTGCAGTCAACCATAGTGTCCATTCTCAATCTAGCCGAAAACGTCAGTATAAAAGCGATCTTCCGTCAATGCAAAAGTCTTTTGGAGTGTCATTCCACAAAAAAACTCTAGCCGCTAGTCGGAAGCAACACAAAAAGAAACAAAAATGACACCCAGCTACCTCAATCAGTCGAGTCAACGAACAGCGAGTCGATCCACTCACACAGCAAACACCTAATAGTTACTCACACATTGCTTGAAAGACAATGCTTGTTTTGGGCACAAAAATACTTTGCTGCCATCCCTGGTGTCTACTCTCAATTTGGCGGAAACTTTAGAGCAAAAGTAATCCTATATTGATGCAAGACTTTCTTACATTCCTTGAACCGATCACGTTTCTCACTTGTTGAATTAGCAAAGTCTGGGAACAAGAAAATATTGTGATTCTTCCAAGAAAACTTTCCTTTGCTCCTCGCCTGGTGCAACACGAGATCTTTACCAGATGATCTAAGAAATTTGGCCGAAATTGATCTGGGCCTTTCTCCCTCAGCAGATCTATGAGCCGGAACCCTGTGTGCCCGCTCGATTTCCAGTTTATGGCCTATGTCGAGCAGACTCGGGAAGAGCTCATCTAAGAATTTCACCAAATCTCTGCCCTCCTCATGCTCAGGAATTCCAACAATTCGGATGTTATTCCTGCGGCTCCTATTCTCAAGATCTTCAAGCTTTTCATTAACTTTGGTTGTGGGTGGATTAGCGGACAATTCCCTCTCCGATTACTCCAGATAATCAATCTGTCCCTCAACATCTGCCACTCTTGTGACCAACTCACAATTTTGTTTCCATCGCTGCAATCGATTGACGTATTACAGCACGATCCTCAAAGTCAGCAACAACCTTCGTCAGCATCACAAACATGTTGGACAGTTGACGCGGAATTTCCCCGGCTGCACTATCCAAATCAAGTTCCCTTGTCTGTGGGCCTGTCAGGGCTTTCATCTTTAACACAAAGGTGTCTTTTAATATCTCCAGAGCCCCATGATTTTATTTCTTTGCCATAATTAGCTCAAAGAGCAAATGTGTCACTGGGTGTATCAAATTCCACTGGATTATAACATGAAAATAATAAACAAAATTAGCAAAGTGTGCAGAGCTCACAGTCTACACGTCTGCTCCTCGCATGGCATCACGTGACCTCCACTTCCACAGTCCTGACACACACTCAGCCTCAAGAGGTGAGGCAGATCTTTGTTTTTCCATGCCAAAGGTTCCTGAATGTCCTGATATGGGCAGTACAGCTGAAGTGGGACATCTGGACCCTCTTTACCATGCTCTCATACACCACCCCTTCCCAACAGACCTCATAGTCTGGCTAAGCAGACAGCAATCAGACTCCCCCTCTAGCACCACCAGTCCCATTATCCGTATCTCTTGTGGGTCAATGGCATTTTGTGCCCTATTCACAACCACAATTCAGCTTCTTCTGCTCTATATGTCTTCAAATACTGATCCATGCCACTGAACAGTGAATGAAAAATGCATTATAAAAAAAGAGGCCTTCCCAGACAGGAAGGTGAATGATGAGGAATAGAAAGAACAGCAACGCTAATGGGGGTTAAAGCAGATCACCAGAGTGACACAATTTTACCAAAAAATTTGTCAAATCACTTCTGGAAACACCAGAAAATGCTCAACTGAAACTTAAATAATCACTCTAAGGAATGTCCTGAAGTGAAGTGACAATCACTCCATACAACTTCTGCGAAGCCGATAGCCTAAGCGAAATGTAAATGGTTCTTTGAAAACTAAATAATTTTTCTGTCTCCACACCGCTTGCAGTTTGATGAGGCTAAATGTCTTTTGCAGTAATGGCACTGCCACCCTCTACTGAAGTATCAGACATTTATATTTAACTCAGACTTGGGCAGGCTGATTCACCCCACGGTAATTGAGGGCTGAAGATGGTAATCTCCACTGGATGAGGAGTTGTTGTAATGCAGCCAAAGTGCATGTCAATTAAGAAAAGACATTGCAGGCATTTCCTACTCCATCTTGTATCTGCAACATGTATAAAAATGAATGCTTAATAATTTCCTTTATAGAGAGAAATAAGTGACTTCACACCCAAGATTCATAGCAAAGAGACAAAGATTAAGGGCATCCACAGGCTATTAATTGGTGCCCTAGAGGCACTGCAAAGCAGTACATATATAAATATTTACACAGAGTACACAGTCATGGTATATCAAGAGATATTAAAAGTACTAGTATGTTTGTACCAAGTTAATACTAAAATTAAAATAAAGAAACAATACCATTCTCTCCAGTATCAATAGTACAGAGTACTGACTCAAGTCCAAGGTATACTTGAGTTTTCAGCATACAGCTACTTCTCGTGCACAGTGAATGAATGAAAGAATAAATTAATGTTACATTTATATAGCACTTTTCTGACACTACAATCAAAGCGCTTCACCCAGTGAACTCTCCTCAACCACCACTAGTGTGCATCATCCAACTGGATGATCACCACAAACCAGCTATTGGTGGAGAGGAGGGAGAGGGATGATAGAGCCAATTAATGAAAGGGGGTTATTAGGAGGCCATGATTGATAAGGGCCAATGGGGGTGAATTTGGCCACCGAGGTTACAGCCCTACTCTTTTCGAGGAGTGTATATAAAATCTGGGATTTTTAATGACCACAGAGAGGCAGGACCTCGGTTTAACGTCTCATCCACTGGACAGTACCCTTTTTTACAGTATAGCGTCCCCATCACTATACTGGGGCATTAGGACCCACAAAGACCACAGCATGAGCACCTGCTCATGGCTTCCCTAATTCCTTTTCCAGCAGCAACCTTCGTTTTCACCAGGAGGTCTCCCAGCCAGGTGCTGACCAGGCTCAACCCTTCTTAGCTTCAGTGGGCAACTGGTCTTGAGCTACAGGGTGATATGGCTGCCGGCATAAAGCAGTATGATAAAGCAGTCATTGTGCACATTGTGTCAAACCTGTATGCGTTAGGGCTGCAACTAACGATTATTTTTATAATCGACTAATCTAACGATTATTAGACTATCCTGCAGTTATTGCAATGATTAATCATTAGCTCTTAACTGACTATTCAGCTTTTGCCCGACTTATAAGGTTGTATTAAACATGCTTACTAACAATAAAGGAGGACAAAATCATCTTTTAAAAAGACCTTTAAATGACATTCACTGAATTAAAGGGGATAAACTACTTGGATTTTTATTGTTTAATTAATAAAAAATGTAACTGCAAAAAATCCTATTGTTATTATGTCTTGATTTCCATTTAACATAGTCTAAAAAAACAGACTTGCTTTAAGAGAATGTATCTTAAATATAAGTGTATTTTGATGTGGTTTTTTCCACTTGTTCATACTTCTGCCAGTACAGTAAAGAAAAAATATATTCATATTCAACATAAATGCTCTGTTGCTTTTCAGGTAAATTAATCTTGTTTTAAGGATTTTTCAATATTTTCAATATTTAAATATTAATATGTATTAAATATTATATTCAAAATTCTCAGAAAACAATTTTTTCTTCTGCAGTATAGCTGCTAATGTAAATGTACATAAGGAGTTTTAGATATTTTTATTGGAAATCAAACCAAAAAAGACAAATCCCCCAAAAGTTTTTTGCATTGTATAATGGATTAAGAATACACCCTCTCACCTTTTTGTTCAATTGATTTCGATCAATCTTTAACTCACAAAAAAACAAACTCTTTCTTCTTTATAGAGCTGTGTATCGGCGATTTTCTTCACCTTAAGATACACATCATGACACTCATATTATAATTCACTATGTTGCGAGCAATCACTATAAACAAAATATAGCTGCAGCAAGCATGCGCCAGTGATGAGTGTCTCCGCGCGAGAAGTTTGAAACTCTCTAGTGCTGTTTTTCACGTGATTCATATTAGCGGCTCTAACCGCAGACAAATGACAGTTTCAGAGTTTGTACTCATTTATACAGCCCGCTTCCTTATTATTTGAACTTTAATAATGGATGCACTAAATACAGTTTATAATGGCGCAGTGTTTCCTTTTTAGACGCTCTGACAGGCAAAAAAGATTTGGGCAGCATTTTTATATTGTCAGACTTTGGTGGCAGGGGGTGGGAGGTGATTTCACCTCTAAAGAACTAAATTGTGCCAAAGAAATGACCAAAAAAATAACTAAAACAGTAATTGCGAGTGGGGTGGTCAATGGGGTGGCCCGGCTTCGGTCCATGGTGGCCACAGCCACCCCTTAGCTACGCCACTGTCTCCCGCGTCATCATTAGCGTTTCAAAAGATCTCATGTTGTGTTAAATTAAATCAGATGACAATGAAAATTTCTGTAGACAACTTTTTCTTGTTGACGTTGTCAATAATGTCGACTAATTGCCGTCAAAGGAGTATACTTTGGAAGGAACCCCAGCCTTCAATTCAGTACCTGTATGCCATTGTTTTTCACTTTTTTAACATTTAGATCAACATTCAAAGGAGTGTGTTCAATAGCACATTAGTTTTTCCAGTGGTATCAAAATGATGGTGGTCTTGCGACCACTGAAATATTGGTTTCGTGGAAACACTAGTACATTTACACTTTATTAGCTGCTCTCTATGTGATAGATATAACATCTATTAAAGTGATGTATACATCATATATGTGCCTTTTTCTTTTTCTATGATCTTCACTCGCAACCCTCTTTATCCAGCAACCGAGATGACTGACAACACCATCAAGCATGTCAGACACTCCAGCAGAAAGCAGAGCCTCTTAATCTTCATACCCTTGTGTGACATGTCTAACCTCACTGAGCAGGTGCTAGTCAAAGGAATGTTTTGCTGGGCATGGAGGTGAGCAGAGGTTAGATACAGCGTTAGCGTCCCTTGGAGGCAGGGGTTCATGGACGGAGACACCAGAAATTCTACGCCTTCAAAGTTTGTTTTGTTTGGTGTGCGGGTTGGGGGGGAGGGGTATTGTTTCAGGAACAAGAACTGTCGCTACAGATTCTATCCAGCTATCCAGCAGAAGTCAACCATGAGACAGCCGTTAACAGATTAACAGTGCCTAGCAGGTAGTTTTCACAAGCCTGTTTTTGACTCAACACTGTCAAAAAAATTATTAGCGTAGAACACAAAGAATGGTTGTTCCTTTCAAAACATTTCCTTCTTTGTGAAATGTGTGTGATTTATACGCAATAATGGTCCAATCATTCACATTACGGCATGGGATGACACTGCAGTCTTCTGGGAAAGCATCTTTAGAAAATCCCTTTGCTTAGACAAACAATGATAAAAGAGCTAATTCCTTTGATCTACTCATTGCTTTGCCAGGCAAGGTGGTAGCTTCAAAACAAAGGGAACAAATTGTTGATGACCACTGATGAGTCCACTACTAGGGAGGAAGGGAGGGAGAAGAGGAAGGGAGGATGTCCACCGTGCCAGTAAATAAACTATTCTGGCTTCTTTTCATCAAGGAAATAGTTTCCGCATCTTTACTTTGTTCAAATTGTGTAGACTCGAAAGTAGGGGTAAGAAAAGGGAATATGAGTGGGATCTGGACATGACCCTGGTTGGACTCAAACCTGTCAATATGTCTATTTTGCTTTAGAATATTCTTTCAAGAATTGAGAGAAAAGCTGTTGCGGTCACATTCTATGAACTGTCAACATTAAAAATGGTCTATTTTGTGTAGTGCATTCAGTACATATCTGTTCCGAATGAGAATCGTTTTCCCTCTTTTAATTCAGATAAAATTTGGAGGACAGCAATGTAAATAACATTACCATAATGTCGCGCAGCACACAAACACAATTAAGCAGATGTTCTGTATTACATCTATTTTTCACTCTTTTTTAATCAGATTTTCATTTTTTCTTGCACAGAACATGAAAACGATTCTCATTCGGAACAGATATGTACTGAATGCACTACACAAATAGACCATTTTTAATGTTGACAGTTCATAGAATGTGACCGCAACAGCTTTTCTCTCAATTCTTGAAAGAATATTCTAAAGCAAAATAGACATATTGACAGGTTTGAGTCCAACCAGGGTCATGTCCAGATCCCACTCATATTCCCTTTTCTTACCCCTACTTTCGAGTCTACACTCCACTAATCTACAAATAAAGGTAAAAAGCCCCAAAATAAATAATAATAAAAAACATTATAGACCAAATCTGTTTCTGAGGGACAATTTTACATCCAAGACAACCAGATTAAACCACCAAACAGAAAGAAAACTGAAGACAACATGTATATACAATTTAAAAAGAAACACACAAAAGAATAGTAGGAAAAGAAGAGAATGGTGAGGAAGGGATGGTGAGAGCAAGTGAATCCCACAACTGACCTGCTTGACTTCAGCTGGCATCATGGAAATCCTGTTTAGTTAAGCCTCTGGGAGAACAACAATAAGAACAATATTCTTTTGTGAGTGGAGTTTTGTCTGTCAGTCAGCTTTTCGTTCCTTATTATGAGAGTATGTCCTGTGAGAGCCGAGGCAGCTCAGAGCCACAGAGCCATCCTTTCCCCGCGTTCACATGCACAAAACTACTCCGTCTCTCTCGTCTTCTTGCGCGTTTTCTCTCTCTCTCCCCCTTCTCACACACACGCTCTTTCTAACACATGCTCGTAATCCTCTCAAGGAGATAAAAAAAAATAAAAATCGGCTCCACCGTTGCTGAGTGAGGATGCTGCAAACACTGGTGCAAATTATGATTTCAGATGCTCCTGACAGCCCAGTGTGACTGTATATTTGGAATCCTTCAATCGATTCTAATTCCAAGAGAAGAGACGGGAGAGAGACAAAAACAAAACAGCTCACACAGAGAGTGGAGGAAAAAAGTTGCCCAGTGCAGTAACAAAACCCCTCTAGGTGGACTAAAAGAGGAGGGGGGATGAACGGGTGTAGAGGAGATGGTGAGGGGGGTGAGTGTGTGTTTGAGTGAATAGAAGCTTCCCAGAAGGCAGTTGCCCTGTGTTCACAGCAGAGAGTTTTGTACTCGTACTCTCTCTCCTCACAGAGCATCTATGCAGACAAGGGTCAGACATTTGGAGGGGGAGGGGACTGACAGACAGACGCAGCTGGAGTGGAAAGAGAGAGAGAGAGCGAGAGAGAGAGAGAGAGAGAGAGAGAGAGAGAGAGACTCCATCCAACCAACATGCCAAAAGAGCAAGGCCGTGAGAGGGGGGCAATTACAACACTTTTTTTTTTCTCTCTCTTTTTTCCTATGTTTAATCCACACACGCTCTCTCTCTCTCTCTCTCTCTCTCTCTCTCTCTCTCTCTCTCTCTCTCTCTCTCTCATTCCCCATTCTTTTTCTCTCAACTTTTGTCCTTTTGTCCTACCAGACTGCTAAATATGAGCAGGGAAAGTTAAAGAAGTAGCAGAGTGATTTCAGACAGCATTCATTGACGAATAGTGAGAAAGAATTTTAATCTAAATCTGTGAATGTGTTTAACACAAAGCCGGAGGGAGGGAGGGTTCAGGGATGGGTGCTTTACACCAAGAGGCACCACATTTGAGTGCAATTCCAGACAAACCCTGATATCGATAGACCAATATAGGTTTTTCACAAGCTGATGTCGATACCAACATTTAGAGAGAAGAGAGGCTGAATGCAGTAATACCAATATACAGTGGTAACAAATTATTAAATCACACTTAAAAATATGAGTTTCATGGGATTAGATCCAAAATATCAAATCAATCCGCAAACAAATTATGCTTAAACTTTTTTCAGAACTAACATCTACAATATACAGTATATCTATTATATAATAATAAAAATTAAAAAAACACTGTAATGCAAAAACACGCTATCTATCCAAATACTTTTTGCCGCCACTGTATATTACAGAATTGAATGAAGGAAAATTAATTGTACAGATATTTTATGAAATTAAATTAACACTTATTTCACACATTTACTCTACATTTACAAAAAAGTGTCAACATCATAAGTTTTTATGATTTGGAGCAAAACTACAGGACAGCAGGAGGCCTGGGTAGCTCAGCAAGTAAAGACGCTGACTACCACTCCTGGAGTCACAAGTTCAAATCCAGGGCATGCTGAGTGACTCCAGTCAGGCTTCCTAAGCAACCAATTGGCCCGGTTGCTAGGGTGGGTAGAGTAACGTTGGTCTAACCTCCTCATGGTCGCTATAATGTGGTTCTCTCTCTCAGTGGGGCACATGGTGAGTTGTGCGTGGATGCCGCGGAGAATAGCATGAAACCTCCAAACGCGCTAGGTCTCGCAGTAACACGCTCAACAAGCCACAAGATAAGATGCGCGGATTGATGACTCAGATACGGAGGCAACCGAGATTCATCTTCTGCCACCCGGATTGAGGTGAGCCACTACACCACCACGAGGACTTAGAGTGCATTGGGAATTAGGCATTCCAAATCGGGGAGAAAATGGGTGGAAAAATTATTAATAATAAGTATAGGAGTTTAAGTATTTTTTACACATAGCTAGGTAGGTAAATAACTAAAATTAGTTGACTTCAGAATCCCTTGTATTATATGCCAATTATTTGAATCAAAATAAAATAAATAAATAAATAAATAATAATAAAACAAAACTTTTGTGTGTAGGAGTTGGAGTGTCTTTAACTCAATAAGTATCTTCATAGCCTATTAGATTCTGGTTCATAACTAACTTTCCTTTTGGTATCTTCATATTAAGACCCTTTATTGTTAAATCCCAGTGATATGGGGCTCTTAGTGTGGGTCAATCTGGAAATTGTTAAATTTGACCAATTTTTAAATGGTCAAAAACAAAATGTGGGTCACATGCTAAAGCTATTTTTTTTTTTTTAGTCTAACAAATTAAAGCTCAGAAGTACAAATATGCTGAAACTTGAAATTTAACTTTATTGGTTGATTTGGTATTGGACAACCCAGATGCTGATAATCTTCAAATAGCCAAATATCAGCAGAACAATAAGCTTTGCTGATATATCACCTATCCCTAGATAAATCACATAAATAAATCTTCAAAACTGAAGATATTCCACCTCCATACAGGAAACAGCTAAGGAGGTAAATGTGATTTTCGTCTGCCTCTATCACTTAAAAGCCAAATCCTTTCTCAAACACCAAACAGTCTGCACAAACATACACCCACACTGAAGAGCATCATGTCTTATCTAGCAGTAACAGCCTGAAACTATTCGCACTTGGCCTCAATGAATTCACGCTAAAAAATTCTGTCTTCTGCAACTCAGTCTGACACAAAACTGACTGCAGAACACAGTAAAGCCCTGTGGTCACTGAACCACACACAAAACATGTCAACCAAATACCAAAAGTATTGGTAAATAAATAGAGTGAAAGTTATCAGTCTTTTAGTGGTTTCAGGCCTGAGGAGTGAACGGATGAAGGAAAGGTTAACTCAGGCCACTGCAAAGAAAAAGACAACCAGAGATAATGAAATGAACCAGAAAGGTAAAGCTAGATGCACAATGCAATGCATACACGGACTGTCTAGTCTCATAAATATATTTATAAGCCCACAATATTTGAGGAATTTTGCGCAAGAGGATGTGTGATGTTTGCTAATGGGTTGCAGCACTCCCAGATCTGAAGTGTAATAAGTTTCATCATTAGAAGTTTTCAAAGGTGGCTACTTAGCAAAGGTCCCATTTTAAATGCATCACCTCTGTGATCAAGCACTAATTACATTTAATACATCTACAAAAACTAAAAAAATCTGAGTATGCTCCTTTCAAATGTTGAGAGTAGACTGGGAAAATACACACACAAAAAAAGATTTCTCCTGATATGCATGATCAAATACAAATATGCCAGTCTTGGGTTTATTAATGTATCAGTTTGATAATTGAGATTCAGGATCTTTCTTGCCTAACTTCTCCATCATAGAGGTGTGGATCAGCAATACAGATCTGATAAATGAGACACTGAGAGAGAAGATGAAGAGGAAAAAAGTAAAGGGAAGGAAAATATAGCACATGCAAACAGCACTGATTACACTGCATCTCATAGTGTGATGATTCAACCATCTCCCAACCAAGGTCAAAAATTAACCAGGCCTTTGGTCAAAAACACCACAGAAAGTGCCAAAAATGGCCCCAATGCTGCTTAATAAAATAGACAGACACACACACCTCTGCTTTCAATCTGTCCTACTAACATTCCTGCTTTGAGCCTTTCACTTACTCAAAGCACATTATCCACTCCTCTGCTTAAATTGAAGTCTTATGACAGAATGCGTGTACATAGAGTGGGACCCTGGTAATAAGGTAAGCATCTGACAGGCCAGACAGGCACAACAATCTCTGTATAAACATAAGAGTAAAAAAAATAAAAATAAAGAGTCTATCTACTGTATGTACACACACAGTTAATAAAGTTGCAAGAGACCAGACAAAAATATTACAGAATAGTTATTGATGAAAACATCAGATAAATAAAAGTATAATTTGGCTGAATTTATATTTTGCAACCTGATTTTCTTTATCTACATAGGTTGATTCGGCAAATTTAATTTTAAACAACATTTTTGGCTCTACTGAATTAAGAAACCAGCTAACACCTGGTGTATCTCAGGGATCAGTGCTTGGACCCCTCCTCTTCTCGATCTATACAACATCCCTCATAAAAGGCACATGGGTTCTCCTATCACTGCCATGCAGATAATACACAGCTCCACCTGTCATTTCAGCCCGATGACCCAAATGTCTCAGCTCATATTTCAGCCTGCATTTCAGATATCTTGGCCTGGATAAAGGAATCCCTGCCCACCCATGTGTTGACCACAACCTCACAATTCATCTTGGTTCAACAACAACTAACACAGGACAGCTAGGGACCAGGAAGTGGTGCTTGATGACCAGCTAATCTTCACTGGCCATGCATCCAGTCTTGCAGATATGCATTTTACAACAAAAGGAAAATCAGACCTTTTCCTTTTTGAATATGCTGCACAGCTCCTGATCCATGTTCTTGTCATATCAAGACCTGACTACTGAAATGCTCTGTTGGCCACCATACCCACTTGCACAATTAAGCCACTGAAGTTGGTCCAGAACATGGCCCTATCTGGTTTTAACCAAACAAAGAGGGCCCACATCACCCCCTCTTGAGCTCTTGATCCCTCTTCACAAAGTCGCTCAGATCCTCAGTGGTGGAATATGCTTCCAACCCCCACCTGATCTGTTGAAACCTTCTCAACATTCATTAAACAGCTAAAGACACATCTCGTTCATGAGTACATAATCAGTCCACAAACATAAGGCACTTAACATATATATATATATATATATATATATATATATATATATAATATTAAGCAATATCACATGAGCAAGAGTGCGATATGGCCCTATATAAGCACTGCTGTGATTTGGCCGCAGGCCAAGTGCCATAGGTAATCACAACAGTGTGATATTACTTATATACAATAGTTCAATGAACAAGAAAATTAAAAATAAATTAGCATAGTAGCATAGCATAGCAGTAGAACATGCTTGCAAAGCACAGATAGAGCTAACATGAATGCAGCAGCAAGACAAGTCAGGTCAATTTTATTTGTATAGTGCCTTTCACAACACACATCATTTCAAAGCAGCTTTACAGAAGATCAAGCATTAACAGACGATAAAACTATAATGTCGATGAATCATAATTGCGTAAATAGATAAAATACGATTTCTAATCGTGTTTAAAAATAAGTAATTAAATGATAATTGTATTAATAACCCCAGTGAGCAAGCTGAAAGACATTACATTTTCCGTAATAATGAAAAATCTCATTTTGCTGTTTATTTTGTGCTGTAAAACAATGGACTAAGCATGCACATTTGAAGCTCTGTTATTTCATGTATTTTACTAAACAACTTAGTGAATTTAATAAATTCTGGCTCTAAAGATCATGTTTGTGCTTAGTTTAAATGCTAGTAGAATAATTAAGAGAAGTGGTTCTTTTTTTTTCTTTCTTTTACTACACTGACATAGGCTAATGATCAATCTGTCAGATACCAAAATGGATCTACAGGCATGAGCCATTCTTTTATGCTTGTTTACATGTTATCATGAATAAACTCTTCCATTGACACGTGTGCAAGTTTGTGAATTAATTTCGGGATCACTCACCTGCCAATCAAAGAGTTTTAAACCATATGCCTGATGTCCTTCTATTCCAGAGAGCAGCAAAGCAATACTGTTTTGATGTGATTCTGAAGTGAATTGCTTTTGAATGGCTTTTTCCAGTGTGAGGGATACAACTTCGTAAACTGTCAGTTTACTTACAAACCTAAATATCTTATGCAGTGTTGTTTCTAAAACAAGGTAAATCAAATTGATCCCATTTTAAAGATGTTTGGATACAAAACAATATTTTTTTTTTTTATCAAGAATACGATTTTTGCCCTAATATCAGAGGTCTTACAAGATAAAATGAAATGATGATCTAACATGTATTTTCTTGATAAAAAAATATGGTCGTGCCTGGTAAAATGTGCATGTAAAATGGCTAGAAATAGCATTTTAGCTTAGCGAAAAGCTGATAATTTACACAAAGTTTATTTCTATTTCTTCTGCCCCAAACTTACTTCAAATGTACTTCTCTGTCTGCTCGTACGAATGTATCACATCATAAGAAAGTGTTTCGCTGCTGTTCAAATGCACTTTGGATCTCATCATTTATATGTATAAATGTTTTCCGTCTGAAAGGACTAAATATCAAATTGAACAAATTACAAAAAAATGCAAAGTAATCTCGTCAGTAATCAAAATAATTTTTGTATCTAGTGGAATACAGCTTCTAATATTTTGTATTTTAAATACGTAATCCCATTACATGTATTCAGTTACTCCCCAACCCTGCGAGTTGTCAATTGTAAATGACAGTGCAGACTCTTTGTATGAGTGGTGCAAATAGTTACATAACCAGAGCTATTTAATTCCACTGTGCTCCTGGAAAGATTATGTCTGTCAAATGTCCATAACAAGAAGCTAATAAATACTGTCATAATACACTGTAATTTGGAAATTGAGTTGTGCCAAGTTAATTTTCCATTGGGGTAGGTTTTGTGTGGATGACTGAAAAATACATCTGGATGAAACATATTTTATCTACTCATGTTTATAAAGATATTGTGATTAATCTTGATTAACAACAAAAATTATGCGATTAATCATGATGAACTATTTCCATCGCTTGACAGCCCTAATATATATATATATATATATATATATATATATATATATGATTTATATGTATATATATGTATATATATATATATATATATATATATATATATATATATATATATATGATTTTTTTGGCCACTGTGCAATGTGTATATGTATATATGTATATATATATATATATATATATATATATATATATATATATATATATACACACACACACATATACATACACAGTGGTGGCCAAAAATATTGGCACCCTTGGTAAATATGAGCAAAGAAAAATCAGCATTGTTTATACTTTTGATCTTTCATACAAAACAATTCACAAAAATCGAACCTTTAATTGAAGTAAAACAATTGAAAGAAGGGAAATATCTCATTATTAAATAAAAAATTCTCTCCACAATACGTTAGCCACAATTATTGGCACCCCTAGAAATTCTTAGTAAAATATATCTGTAGTATATTTCAATTCATATTTAAAAACTTTTAGTGCATCTGGGTAACTAGGAACATGAAATTGTTCAGCCATGACTTCCTGTTTCCCAGGAGTATAAATATGAGGTAACGCACAGGCCAAATTACCTTAATCATCCATCACAGTGGGTTAGACTAAAGAATATAGTTTTGATGTGCGGCAAAATGTTGTTGATCTTCACAAAATGGGAAGTGGCTATAAGAAAATTCCCAAAGCATTGAAAATACCCATTTCCACCATCAGGGCAATAATAAGTTCCAATCAACTGGAGAGCTTAAGAATCTGCCTGGAAAAAGACGTGTCTGTATTGTCTCCACACACAGTGAGGAGGATGGTTCAAGTGGCCAAAGCATCTCCAAGTATCACAGCTGGAGAATTGCAGAAATTAGTTGGGTCTTGGAGTCAGAAAGTCTCAAAAAAATATCAGACATCACCTACATCACCACAAGTTGTTTGGGAGGGTTTCAAGAAAAAAAGCCTCTGCTCTCAGCCATTAACATACTCAAGCATCTTTAGTTTGCCAGACACTACTGGAACTTCAAATGCGACTGGGTTCTATGGTCAGATGAAACAACAACAACAAAAAAAAAGAGCTTTTTGGAAGCAAACACCAGAGATGGGTTTGATGCACACAAAGATGAAGTAGTACCCAATGCCCATGGTTAAATGTGGTACTGGATCTTTAATGTTGTGGGGCTGATTTTCTGCCAGAGGTCCTGGACATCTTGTTTGGATACATGGCATCATGGACTCTATCAAATACCAACAGATAAAAAAATCAAAACCTTGCTGCCTCTGCCAGAAAGCTTACAATGGAACCTGGTTGGAACTTCCAGCAGCACAATAATCCAAAACAAACATCAAAATCAACACAAAAATTGTTCACTGGCCACAAAAAAAAGTTATGGGGTGAACTGAAGAAGAGAGTCCACCAACATAGATCTCTGAATTTGAAGGACCTGTAGAGATTCCATATGGAGGTTCTCCAACCTCATTAGGCATCATAAGAGAAGACTTATGATGGCAAAGGGAGGTTGCAAAAATAAAAGGGTGCCAATAATTATGGCCAATTTGTTTTGGAAAAAATATTTATTTAATAATGAGATATTTCCCCCCATTTCAGTTGTTTTACTTCGATTTTTGTGATTTCTTTAAATGAAAGATCAGAAGTATAAACAATAATGATTTTATTTTCACAGCCTTATTTTCTCATATTTTCCAAGAGATTCAATATTTTTGGCCACAACTAATTACACACATACCCCCCGATCAAAAGTTTTGAAACACTTACTCATTCTTTATTATAATTCTTTTTTAATTTTCTTTTTCACATTTTAGAATAATATTGAAACAAAACTTTGTTATATTTTAGCATCTTAAAAGTAGTCACTCTTTGCCTAGAATTTGCAGACATGTACTCTTGACATTTTCTCAACCAGTTTCTTGAGGTATCACCCTGGGATGTTTTTTAAACAGTATTGAAGGAGTTCCCATCTATGTTGGGCACTTATTGGCTGCTTTTCTTTATTACTTGGTCCAAGTCATCAATTTCAAAAACTTACATTTCAGTTTTATAATGAAATAAATTAATACAGTGGCACAATTATATTTTTGTCTACAAAACTAATTTCAAACATTTAAGCATATACCTTCAGATCAAAAGATTTTAAAGATCATGAGAAAAATGGTGAACTTTGAAAAACAATTGTTTCAAAATGTTTGACCTGTAATGTGTGTGTGTGTATATATACTGTATATATTTATTCTGTTTCTTTCTTTTGTGTCTTTCTTCTGTACTACTCCAGCTGTGATTAGAACTTTGCAGTGTGATACTGCAGATATTGTTGTTTTTTTGAAAGTCACTTTGGATAAAAGCATATGCTAAATGGCAAAATGCAAATGTAGACTGTTGAAAAAACATATTTATTGAAGATGACCACCATTAAAAGTAAGTGTCTTAAATCTTCCAGACAACTCTTTCAAGTAATTTTACACACTTCAGGTGGTTTCAGTTTAGGTTCCTAATAGGAGAATGAGCACACAGACTTTTTTGGTTATATATGAACATCCAGTGTAAAGGGGTCACATTCCTGGAGTGGCTCAGATGTCTCGTAAAGCGATGGATTCTTATTTTAAACACATGAATCCAGGACTCACGTTGTGAGCAGCAGTTGGTGATTTAAGTGGCTCCAGTGTCAGTTCTGCAGGCACAGTTAAGAACAAGGTACAAACACAAAACTGTCAAATATACAGTTCACATTATAGAAATCTGACAACTAATGGTGCCCAGGATTATTCAGGGTTGGACGATATACTGAATATTTACAATATATACACTTGATCATTTTGTTAGCAATATAAAATTAAACAACATTGTGAATACCCACGTTGATCATAGTGTTTTTTATTTGGACACTTAAGTATTCTAATGAGAGTTGTGATGTCTGATTCTGTCAGTCCGTTTCTCACATCCGTTTGAATCAACTGCCCAATTACCCCAAATCAGAATTGGAGTAAGACTTAGAAGTCTGATTAATTTCTGCAAATTAGCACATGAAAGAAAGTAATTTAATGATAGTTCTTTCAATAATGATATTGAAATAACTATCATTAAATGATATGCTTTTATGTTTCAATTTAGTGAAAAGCACAGTGGAACACAAGCTTTATTTTAAACTAGATGTATTTTTTTGTGTATTTTACTTCTTACATTAAACATTTTGTTGTACTTGGCAAAATAGAAAGTATTGTTGCACTCAATCAAATTTACACTACTTCATATGCAACTAAAAAACTAAATGCTGTCAGCACACTGAATAAAATTTAGACTAGAAAAGTCTGGAAAAAATATTTTTATATTTAAATTTGCATAACATCGCATTGTGCCTGTTCGGCTTTTTATTCACTTTTTTCTGAATCTGAATGTTTTTTCAGTGTGTAGACAGCCATTATTGTTTTATAATGAATCTACTTTGCTGTTTAGTCCAAAGGGGGGGGGGACAAGATCACGCACTGAAGCCATTTTATAAATTTCAGAGCAAATATATAAATATTGAGATACACATTGAATATAATAAAGAGGCTATCTATATTACCCAGTACTCAGATTACAAAGATGTGGCCACAGGAGATTCTGGGCACAACCTTTTTTTTTTTTTTTTTTTGCACTTAAATGGTGAGAAAAGAAAAAAATACAAATTAAAAGAAAAACACTCTGCTTTATATATGTTAGAGCTTTTAGAGGATTAATCATTTGTTGGATTGTGGGAATGGAGATGTGAGATGTCTGAACAGCCCTCTGTAGAACATGAATAGCTGTAAGCACCAGCAGCTGCTCTGAATGCAAAGAATGCAACTTTTTTTCCACTTCTCAGTGAGAGGTCTTGTCCTTCAGTGGAACATGTGAGCAGGTTCTCCTTTCTAACATCTGCAGACATTTCTGAACGTTAACTGGCTTGCAGGCATTGGGAGTAACAGAATACTTGGAACAGAGTTACATAATCAGGATACAAAACAAATGTACCTGCACTCTGTTGGTTACATTTAAAATAAATACACAATCAGATTACAGTAACAATTGGGATTACTCACTAATCTTGGTTGATTTAAATGTGTATATATACAATTATTTACATTAAAGGTGATATATTTGTTAACATTAGTAATCTATTATTAACTAACATGAACTAACAATTGTACATTAATAAATTAACATTAACCAAGACTCAAAGATGCTGTAAAACATAGTTGTTCATTGTTAGTTCATGATACGTTAAGCATTAACTAAAGTTACAATACACACCCTTAATGTAAAATAATACCATTACAATTTTTAAAGCAGGTGGATCCTAAAATAGGCAATATACTGTAGGAAATCGCATTGAATGGGAATGTTAGGGTAGCACAGGCACAGCCCTTGCACATAGCTATCAGATACATGCTCCACTTCTCTATCGCTCATCCGCAGCTGTTTTACAGGACTGCATCTGCTCGTTGTTCCGCCTTCAACTCTCACTGAAAATGAACTGTGATCTTTTATGACTTTTCAAGCAGCTTTCCGAGGCTTACGAGAAACTCATTGTCTGGTCTTGCCTAGGAAACCTACAGTACGTGGATTAACACTGATTATCACATACCCAAATGACTCTGTCTCTCAACTAAACCATTGATACAGTTTCCAACTCAACACATTGCTGTGCAGCAATTTCACACTGAGTAAACAGACAAAATTGCTCATTTCTGGAAACTTGTCGCATTGTGCCTTGTTAGGAAACAGTACCCACCGTAACAGTACCCATTTCAGTAACAGTAAAAAACGATTCTGCATGTGTTAAGATATTCACAGTCATCTACTTTTAGTCATATTTGTTATTTTCAAAGAAAAAATTCTAAACTAAAATTTGAAAGAATTAATTTGTTGATTGGTAGATAAAATATATAACTTGGTAAGTGTATGAGCGAGCAGAAAAAGCAAGGAGAGAGGTGTAAAAGAGAAAATAAGCAATGCAGGCAGTTTCACACTGGCTTAATTAATAGTTTTACAGGAGGTTTGACTTTTTCAAATGGCACTGAAAGGGAGGTGTCATCATGGGAGAGTGTGTGTGTAGGAGGAGGATGAGAAAGTCATTGTTAAGCAGGTGATTTACAAGTCTGTGGACCTCCCAGGTTTTGCCAGCAGTGAGGGATGTATCTGCAAAGGCTTGGTTGCTTCCTTGTGTGTTGCGGCTAAAACTTAAAAACCTGAGCAGTGCTGCATCATACTGTGTACAGTGCTGTGAGTCTTAGCATGGAAAGCCCTGATCCAAGAAGTCACTGTTACTCCAAAGCGCTCCACAGGCCTTTCAGACTTCTCAAAACATTTAGACAGGGCTAGCAAAGTTCAGATACAACCACCAACTTTCAAGGCACACTGTTTGAATTTCAAATAACGTTCTAGATTTCATTGAAACAATGGGTGAAGTAGCTGTGATGTTACGCATACTGCCTCAGGTCATGACACCAAGACGTTCCTTACAATTGGGACAGTTAAGAATGCTTTAAATAAAAGCTGTCTACGCTGTCGAAGTCGATATGAAAGAGACAAGGTCTGCCATTGACTGAGCACTATTGTGTCACTCTTTCAGCCTGTGACCTATTAGGCCTTGTGGAGAATTATAAAGGCTAAATAACAAAATAAATCAATGTCTACCCAGTCAACAGACCGAAGATAAAGTAATGAATGAGGTGTGCCCTTTCTTTGTTTGGGAATCAAATCCATTAACACTTGATCCACCTTCCAATATAGAGTCAACATGTCTGTGAATTAAAAATTAAACAGATAAAAGACATAAAAGTTAAATAAGGTGTACCTGCACTGTTTTTTTATTTATTTATTGTGTTTTTTTTTAATTAAAAACAAAAAGGTTGCTATTTTGACCAGTTCATATATATATATATATATATATATATATATATGGTGGGAATGGTGGTGGCGTAGTGGCTAAAGCACAGGGCTGTTAATCAGAAGGTTGTTGGTTCGAACCCCATGGCCCCACCCCCCTCCGCTCCACACTCCTCCCGCCATTACCTCAGGCTGGGGTGCCACCAGCATGACCTAACCCCCCTTTCCCTGCTTTGCCCCCGTCAGGTCATCCCCGCCTTCCTCGACCTGGGAGGAGACAGGAGGGGAAAACAACAACAAAAAATAGGCAAGGGAAAAGGCCAACACGGTGCGACAGAGAGAGAGAGAGAGAGAGAGAGAGAGGAGAGAAGCAGCTCACTCACCGGTTCTCTGATGTACCGTCGCGTGGTCCTCGAACACTCCGCCACACTCTCCGGTGGACGACAGCCGCTCCTCTGCGAGTGAACCGGAGTCAAACCTCCGACCCCCAGCGGACAGAACACCCCTCCGCTTTTCTGGCGGCACCTGGGGACATTCCTCCGCCCCTGGCAGAGGCCCTACCACTCCAGGCGATCGGGGAGTTACTTCCCTCCTCCCCTCGCGGACGGCGGTCTTCCCTCGACCCCTCCGCGTTTCTGGAGGACGGCAGGGCACTCCTCTGCTCCTGGCAGCGGCTCCAATGCTCCAGGAGGTCGGGGAATCCAGTCCCCACTCGCTCCATGGCCATTCCCTGCGTCCGGGAGGTTGGGCTCCTCCGTCACCCGGCAGATGGCAGCGGCGCTCCCCTGGGTGGACGGTAGTGTCGAGGGCTCTGCGACGGGCATCCCTCCTCCTTCCCAGGTTTCAGCACCAATGTAAGGGGGTTAATGGAAAGGAGGAGGGGACAATATAAATAATAGTTTTAATGATAAACTTAAAAGACAAACACACACGACGGACATGTCCGTAAACTATCTCTCTCTCTCTCTCTCATCGCACCACCGTCTGTCATCAGCCTTTATAACTCTCGAAGGCTTAATTTGCCTGATAAGGGACCGGGTGTGTATGATCACAACCCGGCCCCACCCTCCGCCCTACCACAAAGGTCTCACAGCTGAAAATGTTTATCAGCGCAAAAACCAAGCCATGAGGTCAAAAGAACTGCCTGCAGAGCTCAGAGACGGGATTATGTTGAGGCACAGATCTGGGGAAGGCTACAAAAACATTTCGGCTGCATAGAAGGTTCCCAAGGGCACAGTGGCCTCCATAATTCTTAAATGGAAGTTTGGAACAATCAGGACTCTTCCTAGAGCTGGCTGCCCGGTCAAACTGAGCAATTGGAGAAGGGCCTTGATAAAAGTGCTGACAAAGAACCCGATGGTCACTCTGGTTAAGCTCCAGAGATCATGTGTGGAGATGGGAGAAACTTGCAGAAGGACATCCATCACTGCAACACTCCACTGATCTGGGCTTCATGGCAGAGTTAACAGACGGAATCCGCTCCTCAGTGCAAGACACATGAAAGCCCGCTTGGAATTTGCAAAAAAGCACTTAAAAGACTCTCAGACTGTGATGAAATGAAGATTGAATGGTTTGGCCTCAAATTCAAGCATCATGTCTGGAGGAAGGCACCAGGCACCGCTCATCCATCACCTGTGCAATACCATCCCAACGGTGAAGCGTGGTGGTGGTAGCATCATGTTGTGGGGGTGTTTTCCAGCAGCAGGGACTGGCCAGGGTTGAAGGAAAGCTGAACGCAGCAAAACACAGAGAAATCCTTAATGAAAACCTGGCCTAGAGCATTCAGGACCTCAGACTGGGGCAAAGGTTCACCATCCAAAGGTGCTTCAAACTAAGTACTCAAAAATCTGGGTTTTGCTTTGACATTATGGGGTATAGAGAGTAGAAGGATGTAAAAAACAAGATAATTTAAAGCATTTTAGCATAAGGCTGTAACATAAAATGTGAAATAATTGGGGGGGGTCTGAATACGTTCTGATTTCACTGTATATGAATTATGTAATAAAACAGACACTTTCATTCATAGTCAAGATGTAACATTTAACCAGGCCCAGACAGCACATGCTGACTTTTTCAAATTTGCTGCATCGATTTTTGGGGGGAAAATTTGCTAAATGGATTTAAACATGGTCCTATTCTGTAAAAATCTGTGGAGTTCTGTGGGTGCAAATTCCATGTGGACCTGTATATATCATTTAATGTAACTAGTGGTTATTGATAATTGCAATATTGCAACAGTTTTGGTTGAAAATCATCCACCCCTAAATGCAATCTAACGCTTGTTGATTCCTAAGTTTATCCAACATTAAAACCACTGCTCTTTTAATTAGGCTACACCTATCAATGTGAATTTTTCAACAACCTTATCAAAACTCTGTCATGAACACTGCCAGAAGGTCAGTAAACTTGCTAACCCAATTTACACGGGTTTACACGCATGCTAGCTACAACACATCACCTCTCCTTTACACTTTACACACATGGCGTCAGCTCTCCTGCTTTAGATCCAAATCACAGTTAAGTTAGTGATCTTACTGCAAATCTCTCATCGAGAATGAAATCAACTGTTAAAATAAAGCCAACAGAGTAGAAAGAAACAGCCTGTTCTGGCAATCTGATCCCTTAGCACTTAAGACCTTCTGAAAAAACTTCCATGTAAAGGGGCAAACACATTTTCAAGCTGTCATGTTAGGCAGAGAGGAGTAAATCACAGGTTTTATGGGCTGTGTAGAGCATTAGTCAGACAAAATAAATAATGGCAGAGGCAGATTATCAGAATTTAGCGGTGACAGGGAGTCAGGCATTTTCCTTTGAGAGTTAAATGTACAACTAATTTGAAAAAGAAAAGATAATTGTCAAATACACAGAAACGTCCAGCTAAAAGCCAAAATATGTCATCCTTAAGATGAAGCAACAATGCAACACATCGAAAATGACTCCAAACCTTCGTTTAGACAATCAGAAATAGAGCTACTGCAATTTGCCACTACTGACCACTTAATAATGAGGGAATTTCATCAGCCTCATTTCCCAACAGCAGCCCATACATACTAATGTTGCTTTCACACTAGAGCTTTTGGTGCAACCCATGTTCAATTAGCCATAAAGTTAGATTCATCTGATTAGTGTAATTGTCATATTCTGAACTTGGATGCGCACGAAGGAAACCACATTTGACTGTTTGAAAAAGGTCTGGAACAAGGTTATTTTCGCAAACAAAAATGAAGACAAAAACTTAATGTAAAAAAGAAAAAGAAAAAACTGAAATAAAATGAATTACATAATTGGAAAAACTGAAACTAAACTAAAATAAAAACTAAGGCTCTGAAACTAACTGAAATAAAAATAAAAATCTTGAATAAGACTTTTTTTGTTGCAGTGTTTTTTAACCTTTAAGCCTGCCATTAAGTGACATGAAGATGCCACTAGACGGTTATAACAGAGGGCCTAATAACTGCATTCAGCAACTGAGTGAGAATCGTTATTATCGTGAAGAGAGGCAAAGAAGGTAATAACAGTCTTTTCACTCATTCGGTCATACCCGGTCAATCTGTGATTTGATTTATAATTTGGAATCAGTAAAAAGTTTGATTTAAAGTTCAGCAGGGCTCGATATTAACGCTTGTCAGGGAGAAGTGGATTTTGGAAGGGTCAAGTAAAAGAGAAAAGTGCCTGAATGACAATAACGAATCGCTCCCCTGGTGCCCCTATGTAAAAAAAAAAAATGCTGCAAATGTGCTCTCTTGGATGGCCTTATGATAAATTGCCCTCTACGGTGGCTCATTGTGCAAGAAAACATGATAAAGGGCCCTCTGTGGTGCCCTTCCAGTGGAGAAAACATGATGCAGTGCCCTCTAAGGTTCCCCAATGTGCGAGAAAAAGCGATGCAGTGCCCTAATGGGCGCACTTCCAATGGAAAATTTTTTATGCAGTGCCATCTAGGGTGCCCCTATGTGCACAAAAATGTGAAGTGCCCTCTAGGTGCCCTTCCAGTAGAAAAAACATGATGCAGTGCCCTCATGGGTGCCCCTATGTGTGTGGAAATGTGATTAAGTGTTCTAGTGGGTGCCCTTCCATTGGAGACGATGTGATGCAGTGCCATATAGGCTGCCCTACATGCTAGAAAATGCTAAGGTACCTTAAAGTCAACGATGTGGACATAGTTTTAGCCTGACTAAGTTCCTCAAAATATATGCCACATTGCCAGAGACAACCGCTTAAAAAGAGCAGTCATTTTCTAAACTGAAGCTGATCAAGACACAGCTCAGGAACAGATGTGGGGAAGACAGGTTTTCAGATCTTCTGCTTCTATCAAAAATGTCTGCAAAAATGTATGCATGGTGGTTCCCCACCACATGCAGCTGGTGCCCTTTTTATTTTTTTTTCGCACCTGCCCCACAGACAACCTGAGTCCGCCACTGCTAATAGAGCTGCTGCTTTTATTAATATTAATCAAACCATTACAAGAATGAGAAAACCACTCACTGTTCTTGACTGGATAAGTTTATTAGCTTTAAAATGTATTAATGTATTATAAATTATACAGTGAAGACCAGTAGTAATAAGGCTCTATGTAGCATTTTATACTGTAAGTTTAGTCGAATACTTTAAACTGATGTTAAAAACATTTACAGATGTTAACAAAAGCACTGTTTTTTTAATTTAGCATTTTTTTTATCTATTTAATCTATTTTAATTATTTCTATTCATTGCTGTATTATTATTTTATTACTGACTGTTTAGTGGTCTTGAATAATTACTTGAGTACAATTCTTACATAACAAATTAAATAGTGTGATTATTTGTTGTGATAAGCTGGTATCAAGAATTGTCAAAAATCACTAACAACTCCAGAAATGTTGGTATTGTGACAATGTATACGTACTGTATTGTGTATGGTATATCTTGCTGCAATATCATGAAAAAGTAGATCTCATTCCATAGAATTGTGAGCATCCCTGCTGTAAATGATAATGATGGAGGCTTTTCTTTGACTACTGTGCATAACATTATATAACTAACATATGACAATAGCCTCCTCCCCTACCCAGCGCAGTTTAAATTTCTGTCCAAGAGAATCGGGTTGATTTCAGAGCTGTACTATTAGCAGGGCCTTTTCTAAGCTAATGGGGTCCTAAGCAAAATCCTACTTGGAGGCCTCTGTCAATAATATTATTTACAAATTGGACATTGGGGAGTCCATCTCTATGACCTACATTACACAAATACCTCCTTTCCCTATTCTCCAATATCCCTTAATATAAATACTAAATCTATATATACTGAAAAACTAAACAAAACTAACAAATAACTAACAAACAAACTAAACTAAATTGGAGTGAAATTTTTTTAAATGAAATAGAAATAAAAACTAAATAAAAAATTAAAAACTATTATAACCTTGGTCTGGAACCATAATATTGTAATTGGTTGATCTAGACACAATCCAAAAGTGATTTAAGTATACATGACACAACAACTGACAGAAATCAAACTTTTAAAGGGGGTGGGGACAGGGTTTAGACATTAGAAAAGGTGCAGATCTGATAAGGTATTAGGCAACCTTCCAAGAGATCTTTAAGGAGCACCATGAAGATCCATGAGGGAGTAATCAGGAAGGTCTATGAGATGATATGAGGAAGCACATTGCAGAGAAAGAAGGGACCTGTGGTACAAGATGGGAAGAGAAGATATGGGAGAAAACAGCGTGAAAAAGACTCAGTCTGGCAATGAATAATGAGTCACTGTAGGACAACACATCCAGAGCAATAACTCAAAAGCACAGTCAAATGGAGCACAAGCAGCCATGATGGATTGGCATGATGCAGAATGAGATACAGCGCCATTCTCTCCCGTTCATTTTGGGCCAGACGGACTGATTTCATGAAAACAATGGATATGAAGTAGCATCAGCATTGGTTTACGTGAGCAATATGGGGCTGATATGTCCATTCACACTGCACTGCTGCATGACTGGCCAAGCTGGAACGGTTTACCTGCATGACCATCTGTTGCCAGGCCAGTGGTTGACTGCTCATGTCAGTGGTGCCGCCCGTAAACCTGTCAGAGGTCAGGTTGCCACGGTCCAGCTGCAGGGAGACATTGCGGCGTTCCTCTTCAAGGGCTCTGGTCAGACGCTCAAAGCGCGCCTCCTGCTCTTTGACTGAGGCCAGGATACTGCCCGCTGATGGCATGTCATAGTCTTCCATAGTGGTGAAGTGTCCAAAATTATTTGCTGGTTATGAGGGGGGATAAGTGGGCGAGAGAGAAGGACCCAGGGCAAAAGAAAGAACCATTTAATTCTGTCATTTAAAAAGCTTACAGGTGTTAAAAATACAACAAATATGCATGTACCACATGCTGCAGCCTGACAAGTCGCATTGTACTCTGTACATACACTGCAGCCAGCCCAAGTGTTAAAAAGTTAATACTTTTTTGCATGTTAAAACCAGTGTTAGGAAGTAACTAGAAGTAGTAATGTAACTAATTTAACAATATTTTTATTAGTCTGACAGAAGTTCAGCTGATTTCAAAACAGTGTAGCTTTTCTAGAAACAAGCTATTTTTTATTTCAATTATATTTAACATATAGCTTTACAGTGCATCAATGCAAACTGGGACAGTAATCAAACATGCTCTTCTAATCGGTTATATATATATATATATATAATATATATATATATATTCTTATATTTAGCAGTGTAAAGACTGATTCTAGTCAATCAGTTCACTTGGATAGTTTAGATTAGAGCCCCGGCATTTTATCTCTTCTTTTTTATAGCAACATGATGTAATTCAATGCATGGCATGTCAGGGCATTCGGCGGCCATTCAGTGGTGGTTTGTGATGCTTTCGGGCAGCTATTTTCTGTGGATCCTATTTTCTATAGATTGATTTGAATGGGGAAAGAGTGAAATCTCCAAAGCAGTTAGTCAAGATTACGATCAAATGACATTTCAAATTAGCAATAAAATCTGACAACAACCATATCATATATTTTGCTTCCTTGGCTCAGATCATGAGGGGGAAAAAAAAGAAAAAGAAGCTGTTTTTCAGGCTGGTCCAGCTAATGTGCATGCGTGTTCTCGAGTAAACTGACGATGTCTTCCATCAAAAAATTATCATTTTAACTGTTTTTGTGCCATATAAATGATCAATTATAATTAGGGCTGTCAATCGATTAAAATTTTTTATCTAATGAATTACATGGTGTCCCGATTAATTAATCGTGATTAATCGCATATACAAATATTTGCAGAGAAAGCCCCTCATATAACAATAATTCAATATATAAAGATTATACATATTAATATCAATATAAAATTATACATAGTTATCTTTAAATATATAAAAAAAATGATATATGTATACAATATGTATATGTATATAATAAAAAATATTCAGACAATTAAAATGCATTACATTCTTGTGGCAGAAGAGTTAATCATTGATAAGACCATACAAAAAGCAGCTTTAGAATACAATGTATTGTTTACTACCATATTATTGATCATAATCCAGTAGTTAGCATACAGTTCACAGCAATCCATTTCTCAAGTGAATCTGTCAATCAGTTGGAGATTTATTATTAGGTCTTGTTTAAGAGCCCGTCAATTTACACCTGCGTCAGACATGCTTGTGTAGCATCTCGGGTGTGTTGCGTCATAAATATAAAATGTTAGGTCACTGTGTCAAGTTAAATATAGTTTAATACTCAATCTTTAAACGCATCTTAAGATCCCTTAGTTCGCATTTGCGCTCCTTCAAGTGTTTTGAACGCAACGTAATGCATGTTTGTGTTGTGTGTCTGCTGAATGTTGTTTTCTTCACTGTATAAACTGTGCGTTGCTCAAACAGCTGAAATTTCACTTACTGCCCTCTGTAAACAGGTGGTACTACAAGCTTGCATTTCTCTGGAATCTTCACTATTATGATCCAGGGGCAGTGCGATTAAATGCATTAATTATTTTAACGCGTTATTTCTTGTCAAATTAAATCGCACTGAATTAACGCATTAAATCGACAGCCCTAATTATAATATAATTGGGACATTATGCTTCAATGTAGTCTTTTTGTTAGTAACTTGTAGTGCACTAATTTTTTTCCAAAGAGTAGTTTGACTTTAGTTCAACTCCAAGTAGCTTCCCCAACACTGGTAACAACCATAAATGGCCAACACAAGCATGCATATGGCGTAAAACATATTTTACACTCACAGTAGTACCAAACCAAGTTCACCACACTCCAAAGCAATACACATACTGTATGCATGCTGCATTCTCCATCATCACGACAACATTATTCATGCTATGCACAACTGGTCCAGACTTCACATCCATAACCAAAAGGTGAGAAAATATAGAAAATTATGGCTTCATATAAAAAATGCAGAACATAAACAGAGTTCAAACTTGAGGCATGGTTCACACAGTTCACCTGCATACACACCTAGGAGTTAGTGGAGAGAGAGAGAGGCAGTTAGAGGACAGACATCCCCTTGAAAGGACAGACAGGAGAAGATGTGCCCAGCAGCAATTGGAGAGAGAGAGAGACAGAGAGAGGGCTGCAGAGGAAAAGAAGGGTACAGAGAAGGAATCATAGGTTAGATCACATGTTATAAACACATTAGACAGAATTGTGGCTCTTGGGGTTTGAACCAGGATGAAGATAAAGAAATCAACAAGAAGATGCTAGAGAATGATAAATGAGTATTGAAACCAACCAAGTCACTGAGAAAAGTAAACTGGACGGGGGGTCTGGGGACAAGTGTGAGGAGACGGGCGGTTCCAGAATGAGTATGGGTGGGAAAATAGGGCTGGTGCAAATGAATATTTAGTAAGAACTTTATAGAGTTGTTGTTTTAATTCTCTATTAAACCGAAACCATAAATGGACACCCACACCCACACAGCAACACAAACACTATTCTCTCTGGAACAGTGGGTGTGAAGACCCTATTCCCTTTGAAGCATAGCACAGTACACACAAAGCCTTTGATGTTTTTTTCTGGCTGATCATTTATTTATCTTAAGCGGCATTCAGACACAGCTCAAACTGCAAGGCTGCAAATTACTACAGTCCTGTTCTGGATATAAGAGAGACTTCATGATATTTAGGAGAGGGAGGGGACAGACCTCTGCTGTTCTCTCCTGCCTCAACAGAGGGAAATATCTCACATTAGTCCTCATTAATGAAACACGAGCAGAACAAATTTTTTCGTAAATCGGTCATAAAGCCGTTCTGATGTAAATTTTAGTATTTTAAAAACGTTAGTTGGTACGAACAAAATTTTCACCTGCTCTTGACCACATGTAAATCGTGTTGTGTTCTTTCAGGCAAACTGATGCTTAAATAAGTAATGAAAAAAACCTAATCATTTAAAAAGTTAAATTAACCTTTAAAAATTTTTTTGAAGTAGGCTATAGTTGTTTCCCCAACTCCGCTTATCGTTTTTCCCTGCAGTAGTTCTTGACATTGGGTGTTTTTGATTTTCTCAAAAAAAGAAATTCATTACTCTGAATTTACTCACATACAGTATTTACGAAGGTTTCATGAATGAGGGCCATTGAGTTTACTCTTCTCAGCTAGATAAGACATGTTTACAAAAACGTAGTAGGTTATCATAAAAACCAGATGAAAAAGCCAATGGAAAACTGTGCCAACAGCTTAATTTCCATTATCTGTGAGATCTAAAGTTTTAGATCTGAATTAACATACAACTTCAAAATATGTTTAGCTATTAATATTTGGTGTCCCCCTCAAAGGAGAATCTGTTGATTAGTGTTGCTCTTTTTTAACATGTATTTCTAACTAAATTTGGCTGTGCAAACCAGCGGCAATGATGCTCGGCTGTTCTTTTTTGTTGCTACAACGTTGTTAGGTGGTTGCTAACTATCCCAGGTCAAAAAAGACCACCTCCAAATCTATGTCTTTGAGACTAGAGTCACCAACTTGGTCGAAATGGTCAGGATCCCTCCTTCATGGTTAATCTATTGGATTGTTTCACCTATTTTATTGTTTGTCAGGTGAAAATAATCAATTTTATTGTTTTGAAAAGTAATAGCATGCCTCTCCTCAAGTGGCACAATTTGAGGTTCATGTATGTAGCAAAAACTATGCAGGACGAGTTACATGACAAAGTTTAATACTTAGGGTTAGGGTTTTGTTCAAATTCCTAACCCTAAGTATGTGCATTAGTAATAGTGATGTTAAGCAAGTGCAACTAATTAATCTTGACATCCACTAGATAATTTGAAAGCTTTAATAATAAAGCAATTCAAATAATAAATACCAAGTAGTATAGCAATAGTATTATCCAAAAATTAACTCAAAGGAAATCAGGATGCTAAGGGGTTCCACTATGTTGCCCAAACCCTCATTTAATACCAACCATCAAAATATTCAGTATACAAGGGTACAGAGACATTGAGAGAGAGCACTCATCGTGGGATTAACTGAGCTATGATGATGAGACATTTATGATGATGAACCCCTGTTGTAGGACTACAGAAGCTGCCTCTCCCACACTCCCTATTTCAGGGAGTACAGAGGCTGATGGGAAATGGTGCTTTTGTAAGTAACAGCAGGAGAATGACAGGCATGTCAGACACACCCACACTTATCTTTATCACTGACCACTGAACCATGCTTAAAATAGGCCAAAGAATGTTATGAGAGGATCTGAAGAATCCCAGGCCTCGTTTGGAATTTTGAGCAGTACTTGTTTAGCTAATAGTGTGTAGAAAGACAGCTACATCTTCAACTGTTCAGGTAGGAATATCCCATCTGGACGATATTAATGCACTGATATGGCAATGTGGTTATTTGAACTAATGATTGCAGGGCAGCTTAACAAAGATGAATGTACTACAGTGTAATTTATAAAATTAACTGCCAACAAGGTTGGACAAAATAAAAGCAGTGCCATGCTAAATAGATCCAAATATATGCATTGTGGTTAAAGATCTAGGCTGGTAACTGCAGGTTCTAATCTTGCAAGGGGCATTATCAAGGATGCAACCAAATATTCAAAACTGGGGGGACCAAAGGCATTCAGAATATGTCTTTAAAAAAAATCCATATTAATTGACCACTAATCTGAATTCATGGTGTCTATTGTGGTTACACTTATGGGCCCTATGAAAAACCACCAATTCGTCAGTAAGCATGGTAAAAAATCTCTGGTTGAGCCAGTGGAACTCTCCATGTAATATTTGTTCTGTATCTCACTTTTGATAACAGTGCCCACTAAATAACAAAACAGTGATTAGTGATTAGTTATACAAACCTACTTAACGAATAAAACTAAAACTGAAAGCTCATTTAACATAGGGGTTATAGTTATTACTAATGGCAGACTGGCTTTTATTTCCAGAGACAAATAATGAGAACGTTGCTTGTGCTGGCACAGTGTTTTTTTCCTAGGGCCTAAATACATTGCAGCATAAACCGACAGTGCTATAAATAGCTCTATAATAAAATTTACAAATCACCCAGTGCTTTCTACATCATTCATGAGATTAAATGCAGCAGCAGTGCATTTAAAAGCATTTACTTGAAAAACCTTCAACAACAAATCCATCAGTCATTCGGTAACTCCTACAGTATTTGACTAGACACAGAAACATTAATCTCACTTCAGTTAAGGTGAGAAAATATTGTGACGATTGTGTTTACAGTGAACAGAACTGCACACCTCAACCCAGAGAGCTTGGAACAATCTCAGCTTTTGAAACAGAAGCTCTTTTCCGAAGGTCTAGTGAGCTGCCTTGGTGCTAATTGCCTACAATTGGCATTAACCATAATGGAACCTCGTCTGTAACTGATTTGGATTCAGAAACTTTGTGCATCATACAAACAGTGCTCTGCATGAGAGACTCAACTAAACAGAGTTTGATGTTTGCCAAGCTCAGCATGATACTCTAATAAACATACAAATAAGTAGCACATGTAAATATAAGGTACAATAGAACTATTTTAATTACACTGAACTAGTTTTATCTATATTTTTCAGCCATCTTTTTTTTTCCCACTGAGCTCATCGCAATGCAAAGGATATCCTTCTGCAAAAGATGTATAAAACGCTGCCTTAGAATTTGAACAAAAACAGGTATCTTTGCCTACTTTCACAGACTGTGATGACACATTTCAACCTTAATTAAGCACCATAATACTAGCCAACTTTTAATGATTTAAATCAACAGTAAACCGTAAAAGTAAATTTGGCATCTCTATTCTGACTGCCCGTAATCCATTTCTCTCTATATTTTTTCCCCCTCTTTTGGAAAGTTGAGGAAATAGTAATAGTGGATTTTGATTTTATCCCCCTTCTCCACTTCAAACCCAGCTTTGAGAAATGGATCCATAGCTTTTGCATCAGGGGTGAACATATGATGACCTAAATTGCTTTTTCTGTAGACAGCACAATAGGTTTTGGAAAAGAGCAAAAGAAAAGTTGATATAAAAAGTCCCAGGAGAATATACATAAATTAATGATTTTTGGAGATGGAGGGGAAAGGGAACTACTACTGGTAAGAAGAGAAATACCCCCAATTATGTAATTGTCTCACTTCATTAACCCCCAACAATCCCCTCTTCAAACAGATAAACCCTCTCATTTTTCCTCTGAGGGCTATAAATAAATCACTTGCCCAGTTGCACCTGAGGCCCATTAGTGTGTGCAGGGTCCATAGCGTAATAATGGGAATTACCATTTGATGCTGTTCGGTCATCAGTTTTGTGCATTCCATATGTAGCATGACAACGCTGTGGGCAGAAAGAAACTGATCCTGAATCAGGGACCCATGCTAACAGTAAAGAAGACCAAAGAAAGGGATCTCAAGAACACCTGCTCCCATTTTACCTCTAACATATTCCTTTGGTTCTCTCCACCTGAGCTCAGATTTATCAGAGACTGAATTACGGATGCATTGAGTTCAATCACTCAGATTCAAACAAAGGGACGTTAACAGGCTCAGAGGTTGAGCTGTGCTGCCTTTTATGTCACAGAACTTATGATGAATGATGGGCTGGTACTTCTCTGTAATCTAAAATATTTTGTTCCATGCACAAGGAGTGCCAAGAGGTAAAACCTGACGGTGAATAAAAATCGCTAGAATCAAAAGGCAGAATGTCATTGAAGTTCTCTTTGCTTTGCCGTGAAGTGGGTGCAAGGGAGCCGTACGTCACATTAATGACATTTACAATGAGTGAATCTCCACAGCTCTAAAAATTTCCCAGCTTAAAACCCCCAGAAGAATGTGGAACTAAACCACAAAGTAATCAATAACATCTGCGATAAAACAGGGCAATCCTTTTGCACACATGCAACCAGATGACACTAGGTAGACAAAGTGCATGACAACGTGTAACCCGAAGGCTTAGCAAGGCAAGATCATCTGCTATCGTAAGCAATTAATAGACAGTAGCTCCTTAAGATACAACTAAGTATTTGCAGTTTCATTTTAGAGGTAATACACGTCCTTTTTTATGTTAAAGCTAAAGTATGTAATTTCAGCATCACTAAATGCAAATGCAAAAATAAATAAATTCACTCTTTTCGAAAGGATAACACAAAACACCACATCTTCAATTGGTTGTACACTATATAGTCCCACCCCAAACATGCATGATTTGTCAAGCCAGTGGCTGTGTCAGACATCAAGGCCATTTGAACGTTGATTTCCTCTAACCAATGGCCCAACTAATTGGCAAGTTTGGGTCAGGACTGTTTGTCTACCAATGGTAGACAAGGAGGAGTTTGAAAATAGTTATTTTTGCAAATCCATTTGGTGCCATGAGTGGCACTGAAATATCACCTTTAAAAAGATCCTTTGAATCTAGTGGTATACAGGATAGGATACATCAGCCAGGGCAGCCAATATCTTTTTTTATTAGTAAAGTGTATTTTGCATTGCAGTCCAAAGAACAATCTCAGAAGCATGACAAATGTCTTCAAATAACTGAATGTTTTGAGTACAGTAAAACATATCAAAGGAATGCCATGATGGGCTGACTCTTAGAGAAGATGCATTCTCATTGAATTTATTTGCAAAGAGAGTTTTACACATTTCATGCTGACTTATTTATAATCTCCACCAACCGACTATACAGACAGAATAAAGAGGGCAGCAAATTGGAAAAAGAGATGTTTTAGAGAAATGAGTAAATGTCTACCAAACAAACTAAAATAAACTCATTGCCATTCTGAGGACCAAAGTCTCTCAGAGGCTGTCAAGCACAGAAAAGGAGGGGGAAAAAACACACCATAAAAGTAGTCCACTTGACTTGTACACCATATTCTGTCTTCTGATGTCATACAATAGAGTTTGTGTGAGGAACAGACCAAAATTTTAGTGTGTAGTAATTCAACACACAATTTTTGAATTCACAAATCATGAATTCACTAGATGCAAGCTGTGGGTAAGAGCAAGATTATCACTGACATTTTGTTTTTAATTTTGCCTAAGAAAACTTGTAATGTAGCACACAAGTAATATGGACTACTTTTAGGATACTTTTACAGTGTATATCATTGTGTGGCAAGAGTTGTTTTAATTATAGCCACAGTCAAACGTTTTGAAACACTTTTTCTTTATTATAATTTTTTTCTTCACATTTAAGAATAATAATAAAGTCATCAAAACTATGGAATAACATGGGAATTATGTTGTGAATAAACAAAATTCCAAATAAATCAAAACTGTGTTATATTTTAGCATCTTAAAAGTTGTCACCCTTGTGCCTAGAATTTGCAGACATGTACTCTTGGATGCTTTTTAAACAGTATTGAAGGAGTTCCCATCAATGTTGGGCACTTATTGGCTACTTTATTCCAAATCATCTTTTTATATTTATATTTATATACACACACATATCTATACACACACACACACACACACACACACACACACACACACACACACACACACACACACACACACACACACACACACACACACACACACACACACACATACATACATACATACAAACTTGTATTTTTATAATGAAATACATTTAAGCATACGCCTTCAGATCAAAAGATTTTTAAGATAATGAGAAACATTTCTGTCAAGTGTTTCAAAGGTTTTGACCAGTAGTGTGTATATAGATATATACTGCCAGCCAAAGGTTTGGAATAATGTACAGATTTTGCTTTTTCGGAAGGAAATTGGTACTTTAATTCACCACAGTGGCATTCAACTGATCACAATGTATAGTCAGGATAATTACTGATGTAAAAAACAGCACTATCACTATTTGAAAAAAAGTCAGTAATTTTTTATCAAATCTAAACAGGCCCCATTTCCAGCAGCCATCACTCCAACACCTTATCCTTGTGTAATTATGCTAAATTGCTAATTTGGTACTAGAAAATCACTTGCGATTATAACAAACTGAAATGAAGCTCAACATTGTCTTTGTGTTTGTCTTTGAGTTGCCACATTATGGAATAGACTGGCATGTCTTAAGGTCAATATTAGGTAAAAAATGGCAAAAAAGAAACAGCTTTCTCTAGATACTTGTCAGTCAGTTATTGTTTTCAGGAATGAAGGTTATACAATGCTTGAAATTGACAAGAAATTGAAAAGATTTCATACAAAAGGTGTATACTACAGTCTTCAAGGACAACCGGCTCTAACAAGGACATCAAAATCTCTAGTTTGAGAAATAGATGCCTCACATGTCCTCAGCTGACAGCTTCATTGAATTCAACCCGCTCAACACCAGTTTCATGAACAATAGTAAAGAAAAATCTGAGGTGTGCAGGCCTTCTGAGAAGAATTGCAATGAAAAAGCCACTTTTGAAAAAGAAAAACTAATAAAAAGGTTAGAGTGGGCAAAGAAATAGACATTGGACAACAGATAATTGGAAAAGAGTGTTGCGTGAGAAGTGCCTGACAAGAGTCACCTGGAACACCTGAGTATCTGGACAAACTGACAGCTAGAATGCCAAGGATCTGCAAAGCTGTCATGGCTGCACATGGAGGATTTTTTGATGAGAACTCTTTAAAATAGTTTAAGAAGTTCTGACATTTTTTTTTTCAAATTGTAATAGTAATTTTTCACGTTATTAATGTCCTGACTATACATTGTGAATCATTTGAACAAATTACTTTGCCAGTCTAGCTGTAGTCTGCAAAATCTCTAAATTTTTCCAAACTTTTGACTGCGAGTGTATATATATACTTAGGTAATTCAGTGCAATAAAAAAACCTGATTAAACATAATACATTCAAAAACAAGAGACTTATCCAATATTAACTCCAAAAACTCTAGTGAGAAGTAATAAAGATTTGTTTACTCTTGTTTAGCATTTTGTGAAGTAACACAGATCCAAGCATTTGCATGAAGGCATCTCAACACCGTTATTGTAGGATAAGCATTTTTTCCTGTCATGACTGTTACCATGATAAGCATACACTGTACAGAGTCTCCGTTGAGCTATTTAAATTGTACTGATACAGATTCATGCTGATAAGTGACTCCCATGTGTAATTGACAGACCACACATGCGCAAATACTGTCTCTATGAACGTGCACAAAGACTGACCGCTGCTCTCATGTAATATCAGTTATGCTTAGATATTCTTTGCAATTTATTTCCCTCTCTAACTGTACTGCGATTCAGTAATACAGAAAAATGCAGTCAATACACTTGAAAATAGATATATCGATAAATATTCCGTGTGTTTGATGATGAAATCATAACGCAGGCTGCAAAAGATGGCTTGAAGTTTGCATGTGGGCTGCTGGCCATGTGTTAAGTAGCGCTGCTTTAATACATGCCATTATTATTATTGCTGTCTGTTGATTAAAATATTATTCTCGATTTATCACGAGTTTTTTTTCCAGAATGAATTGCAATTAATCACATATTTTGCAAGTGCTGAAATCTGACTAATAATATATATATATATATATATATATATATATATATATATATATATATATATATATATATATATATATATATATATATATATACATACACTTCTTTTCCTGTCAAAATGCAGTTAGTTCCTTTTTAGAAAAGAAAAGAATATGTAACATTAAAGTTTTACTAACATTTTCGAAACAAAGCATTCCAAAGTATAAAGATAAAAATGCACTAACATACCACCAATTCAAGATACAATAAATGCTTCCTAAAGTCTAAGTGGGAGGTTAACTAATTGAAATATCTAGTCAATGTAGTTTGTGTTTTCATTGCAACAGATATTAAATCTCTTAAACCTTCACACTCCACAATATTAAGTGGCTATCCTCTCTGCTACAGCAATCGTAAAGCCACATTTACATGATCTGCTTTCAGAGAACGCCTTGTTCTGGTTTTAGCGCTGGCACTGTCAATGATACTTCATCCAAATTGTCTGGAATGTGACCCTCAGGAAATGCTAATGCTGCACTCAAGTGGGTTGTGTGAATGTGGCTTATACAAGTCCCATCTGGGTTTGTGTTGTGCAAAAAAAAATTACAGTTAACAGGTCCTTTCTCCATCACCTGATTACTGACACGAAATCACTGTTGTGTGTGTATTTGAGGCGTGTGCGTCAGTGTAATGACCCGAGACACAGCGCAAAAGTTCCGCCCTATTACAACTAGTGTTTAGCACTCACTCGGAGCTGAATAAAATGTCAGAATCTAACGCAATTAATCGTTATAGCGTTAATTCATATTAGATGGGTTTATTCGACTACATTATGGTCAAGACCTACTGTAACTGCAATCAAAACATTCTTAAGATTTGCTCAAGAAAAACATTAACATCAATTGTTAATCTTCTAGCAGCATATTTTGGAGTGGTGGTGGCGTAGTGGCTAAAGCACAGGGCTGTTAATCAGAAGGTCACATGTTCTAACCTCACGGCCACCACCATTGTGTCCTTGAGCAAGGCACTTAACTCCAGGTTGCTCCGGGGGGATTGTCCCTGTAATAATTGCACTGTAAGTCGCTTTGGATAAAAGCGTCTGCCAAATGCATAAATGTAAATGTAAATGTAAATATTTTGATAGAGTGTCTGATGGGGGAAGGGGGGGGGGTACAGTGGTGAAACTGGAAAAATGAGTGGAGAAATGAAGGAGAGTGAGTGATCTGTAGACAGAAGGTTGGATTGGTACCTTTGATGTCGACTGGGCTGTTGGTGTGCGAGTGCACGTGGGGTTAAGTTAGAATGGGTCGACTGGAACTAGAACTCTCCTCCCAAAAAACTCTGCCTGACACAGCAGCTGCAAGGAGATAGACAACAACACACATCAAGATGCATCAAACACATGCGGTGAGAGCAATCCATGCTGCATTGTTAGCAGGTTTATTTACATATTACAACTGTGAGTTGTTGCGGTCACACACTCCCAAGCTGAGAATGTAGTGAAGAGCCGAGATTCTTGGATTTGCAATGTTTACTGCTGATTTATAAATAGTTCCTCTCCTCTTCATTACAGCTAAATGCCACAGCATTTTATTTTTTCAAAACTAGGCCTCAATAAAATCTCCAACCAACGAATTCTACCGAAAGATTGTTGCGAAGAAAAAAAATGCGGATGTCTGCAAAGATTTTCAATTGTTTTTCCTTTTTAAAAATGCATACATCTTTGACTGTTGCGCCACGTCTAGCTGATTTTTTCTAGCCACAAGTTAACTAAAAAAGGCACCTGCATTCTGTTTTATTTGTTGCACTGCATTTATAAATTATTTGAGTGTAGTCCTTCTTGCTCCATTTAACCTATTGTTCCTAATTTAAAGCATTCCACAGACGTTTGCAGATGAAAGCAGAACATGTAATAAAAGTTCACAGCTCATAATCTTTCCATATATTAGCATCTCCATAATTCTGTGCCTCTGTTCATGAAGGTGTTTTGAGTTCTGTGCTCAAAGCCTCACTGTGTTTTGGGTTACCTACTCAGCATAAAGAATAACTCTGAAGAGTATATTCTGCCTGCATAAAAAAAACTGAATGTGTTTCTTAAGCTGAAGTTCCAAAGATTTTATTTCTGGTGGAAACTCTTTTAAAAGTCAACATCTGTGACTTCAAAAGCATACTGACCCAGGCAAACCACACTTAAAAACTTGAAAATTGTAGGTAATGTTTTTTTTCTTTATTGTTCCATTTAATTTTTTATTTCTCTACGATGTTCTTGCAGCATTCCAGAGACTCTGGGGTAATTTCTAAAACTCTTGTTACGAAACAGTTCTTCAACACACTTATTCTTATTCTGCGAAGGATTACAATTTCTTTCCCACCACGGATTCTTCTATGCTTCGACTTCAAGGACAGACATGATCAGAGCACCTTGGATTTGTGGGACTGACATCAAAGGTAAGCTAAGTCAGGCTACATTTGTTATCAGTTCCCTCTTTCCATCTTTCTGAACTGAGCTTACCGCATTCTATGCAAATGTGTGTTGTGTTAAACCTACATCAGTGTGCAGCTGATATATCTGCAACATCTTTTCAAAGAACATAGAATAGAAGAGATTTAAATGTCACAAAGCTTTCACTCTGATAACTGGAAATATATTTACATTTACTTATTTAAGAATCCAATTACATAGTGTAAGCTCTGGAAAAATGTGCCAAACGAAACAAGTGTTTTTTATTTTTTTTTATTTTCTTGGGACATGTGCCATGGTAGTGCCACTTTATCCTTTGAAATTACTTGTAGTACCATGTAAATTCCATTGTGCTTGAATATGGAAATCATTAGAAATGATATACAACAGGGTACCGAGGTATTACCATCTGATACCATTCAGTGTATCAGGAACTGCCATGGATCTTTTTGCCAGGGAATGGTAAATAAGCAAAAACAAAGAGTGAAAAAATGCATCCAAACCCCAAGCAATGAGCTATAAACCATAAAAGAAAGAAAAAAAACTACCCAAAGAAAGGTCATATTTGATATATTTAAACTAATTGTATGTCACATAATTTATAGTCTGAGCTGAATGACTTATGGTCCAAAAACTTTGCATTGATACAGTAAGGACAAAAGCAGAGAAAATTTTAAATCAAGTCATTATACTGGGCAGGCTAATATCTGTTACCATCATATCAGTGGCCACATCAGAGATTAATGCCACAATAATGAGTTTAACAGTGTAATAGATCGAATAATTATGTAGAAATTTTGCCAGGAAAAAACTGATGGATTCAGTGTCGTCAAAGCGATTGGCGAGTGGATTTTTCACTTTGAGGCATAGCCTGTGTGAACAGCAGACAATGTAGCTTCCCCCACTGTTTGAGGAGTAAGAGGATGGAAGAGTGCTTGGATAGTACTGCAGGCAGCATGCCCACAGGAGCATCTTAATTAGAGGAGTGAGCGGAATAGAGAAAGAGAGAGACTCTGTGGGGAGTATGAATCACTAGAGAAGAGGGAAAGCCCTTCTTGTCTGAGGTGGGAAGGTCAAACCAACCTGAAACATCCATGTAAATGAATGTATCAGTCCTCGCTGATGAAGTCTTGTGTGTGTGGTTGGTGAAGGAACAGGTTTGTAACTTGTATCACCTTAAGGTTGACATGTCTTCTTAAAACACATTAAGCAGAGAAAATGCTGTCTGTACTAGAAAATGTATCCATAAACTGTGGTTTAGCAGTTCGTAAGCACGTTGCCACGGTGCTCATGCAGGAAATGCGGGATTGAGTTCAGCAGGCATTGTGTCCTCATCCCATTTTCTCACCATAACTTTCTGTTCTCTCTTTAATGTCTATAAAACATTTTTAAAAAATGAGCAAAAAGTCCCCAATAAGTTAAGAAATGTGATTATAGTGCATAAATCATCCCATTCATATCTGATATTAACATGCATTATGTATCTGGATAGATTCTCTATATATTTTAGCTGGAATGCATTAACACCCTGCATTACATGCGCCTCTATTGTGTTTGGACAGAGAGCTGATCGCACTTACCCACGTAAAATGGAAAATGACACTTACATATTATGATAGCTACACATTACTTGTGTAGTTGCATGAGGATAATGAAAATGCTTGCGCATTTACAACTTCCTCTAAAATGGTATCTGACCACCTTTGAATGATTTCAGTGATCCTATCACAATCCAAATCACAGTGAGTGTTTACATACATGATCAGATTATGCTTAATAAGCTGGCGTGTGTGGTTATGTTAACGCAATAAATGGTTTTCCTTTATCAGGATAAATTCATAACAGTTTACGCAAAAAACGATCAGCACACATATATTGTTTTGCAGATTACCTCAAATTTGCATTGAATGTAAACATCTTTACCGCTGTTCTTACCGGCTTATTCAATGAGCGCAAGATTTGTGCACATGCTTGTTTACGTTTTTACGTCAAAAGCAGAGAATAATCCAGTGACTTCAAATCTCATGTAAACTCGGTTTTCTTGTCTTGTGTATTCAGATTTTTTTATATTATAATACGGTCTAGATATGCGGCAGCATATGCCATGTGCGGTCTGAGGATCTTGCGAGGATCTGAGGATCTTGCGCTTTCATTTTCTGGTAGTCAACACAGAACCGGACCGAGCCATCGCTCATCGGTACCAGAAATACCGGGCTGGCCCAATCGCTGTGTGACTCCTGTTTTACGCTCATTTCAAGCATTGCCTACTTCTTCCTGATAAATATTTTTCTTGTTTTCACGAAGAGGATAGGGGTGGCTATGAACCACCATCCCCGGGGTGGTCTCGATATGGTGCTCTATAAGGTTTGTGCGACCGGGAAGGGGTGAAAACACGTCTGCGAATTCTGCTTGTAACCGGGCAATGTCTGAAAGCTGTGACATTCAGAGGTGGTCTCCATTACTGCCTCCCTCCATGGTTTGAGGAGGTTGAGGAGGTAAATTTGACGTGCCCCTCCTCATCCATTTTCCTAACCTCATAATCGAGATCTCCAACTCGTTGTGTGATCTCAAAGGTTCCTTGCCACTTGGCAAGTCATTTTGAGCTTGAAGTGGGCAGCAATACAAGCACTTTATCTCCCTTTGCAAATTCCCGTAGCCGAGTGCCCTTGTTGTACAGTAGGCGTTGACGTTCTTATGCTTGAAGCAAATTCTCCTGTGTTACCTGCCCCAAAGTGTGTTTTTTTTTCTAAGGTCAAGAATGTATTAAATTTGTTTTTTGCTATTCGAAAGTCCTTCCTCCCAAGCTTTCCATATGATGTCAAGCAACATGCCTGGCCATCGGCCATACAGTAGCTCAAAAACCCTGTGGAGGCTTGCGGGATCTCATGTACTGCAAACAACAGGGGTTCGAGCCATTTATCCCAATTTTTTGTCTTTGTGTACGAACATACGAATCATGTGTTTCAAGGTCTTGAAGGTTGATCAACAGCAGAGGGCGCAATGTTGCTTTTGGGGTGGCCGGTGGATTCAACAAGTGCATGCCGCACACCATTTGCGTACATCACTGTGAATGCCCGGCCAAAAGAAATGTGCCATTATGCGGTTCAAAGTATTTTCGTGAGCAAAGTGGCCAGCCACTGGGTTATAATGAGCTGCCTGGAAGAGTATTTTCCGACGGCTCTTTGGTACTAATAGCTATGTTGCAATCTTTAATAATAGAAGGCATCGCCTCTACAGCCATAGCATCGCACGTCACATACCGTGACCCTATTTTGCGGTTTATTTGCATTACCCTAAATAAATATTTAAAACCAGGCCAATTGGTTCCCAAAATTAGTGGATGGGTGATGCTGGAAATAACCACAGCCTCAACTCTATGCCTTTTTCCCCTCAATCATATCTCAGTGGTAACCACTGGATACTTCTGAATGTCACCATGCACACACTTCACCCTCAACCATTTATTGCACCAAGCACTGGTGGATAAAGTTTTGAGAACAACCCGGATCCACCAAAGCTTGATGTGTGTACCCTTTTATCCTTACCGGTATCCGATATGCCCTGCCTGATCAGGGGTGGCCTGTGGAGGATCAGGGATCCAGACCAGTGTTCCCACCTTCATCACCGGACAAAAAGCCTGACTATGTCTGGCTTCCCACAGCTCCAGCAGACCGGCCCGGGCCTTCCTTCCACACTCGAGTGGGTGGTCTCGCCAACCTGGGGGGATAATGGTGGGAGATAGGGAGTAAGAGGGACAGACAAGGGGAGGGGTCCCCTGGACCAAGGATGGAGTTTGGTGGGGCTCCTCCCCACTTCCGGGGAGCCGGAACTGAGCGGGACTGTGAGGGACCAGGTGGAGGGGGGGAGAGGAACATGAGACACAGGGATTGGAGAGAGAACAGAGAGAGAAGAGGGAGATGAAGAAAAAAAAACTAGATCACTGCCTCCTGGAAACACCACTATGTAGTTCTCTGCCAGATAGATGGCCTCCTCCAGCTATGCCGGGCAGTGGCACTGGACTCATTCAGACATACCTTGAAGAAGCTGGGAAACGAACTGATCCAGTACCACCAGGTCAACGACATCCAGGGAGCCGCAGGTTCTCTCCGGCAGGAATCCCAGAGCTTTTGGGCAAAATCGAACAGGCGGCCGTGCTTCCAGAAACTCAAGGAGCTAAAGAGCTGATGGCTCTGTTCAGGACTATGACCGAACCGTTGATGGATGACCTTCTTCAGGTGTTGGTAATTAAGGAGGCTGGTGGCAGGAAGTTGTTGTGCCACAAGCTGTGCCTCCCCAGAGAGTAAGGACCATAGATGCGCCGTCCACTTGTCGGGAGGCCACTTCCATACCTCCGCAGTCTTTTCAAAGAGGTCCAGAATGGCCTCTGGGTCATCGTGTTGCCCCATCTTCATTATAGCCGTGGGTGGGGTGGGTTCCGGGCAGTTTGCAGCGCTAGCCCCCTCTCTGGCGATCAGGCTCCGGAGTACCTGCTGGTCCTCCACTTGTGACTGGAGCAGGACTTGGAAACGCTGTTCCTGCTCCAAGCATACGTCCATGAGGGACTGGTGTTGACTCTGCTGGATGCTGGCAAGGGTCACGAAGACTTTGCCCAGCATTGAGGACTCCATAACAGCATTCTCCTCCAAAGCCGGCACCACCGTAAAAAGGTTCTAAATTCGTGGGCAATGGAGGAGTCAGGAGACAATGAACAGTCAAGGTCATTCTTTATTTTTCTGCTCAAGCCAGTTATGGTTTATAGCCAACAAAAAAAAAAATCAGGGCTCTTTGTTTTGCCGGTCTTTTCTCTTGGCTCCTACCTAATGCTCTCTCCCTGCTATGATGTGCATTTTCAGGTCTCCCGCTACCATCACTATAATTAGAGACAGGTGTAAAGAGTAATCATAACCTAGGTGACGATCCTTACAGCTCTACCTCTCCCACAGACCGACACTTGACCAAACCCCCAATGCTACACTTTCAAAAATGGGTTTTTACACACAGCTTTGAGTCTTCAGACATAATTGCCATCCTCTGCCATAGTCAATTGCTCTCTAATGATGTTAAAAATCCCTCACTTGCAGTTGCTAACCTTCACAAATTCTTCAAACGCCGTCTTTTGTTGCTTTATCTTTTTGTACTTGGCGAGATACTTCAAGCTTCCAGGTGCTAACTCGGAGAAGCCATTTCAGTCTCTCACCCCTTTATCAAAATAAATGTGCATGAGACTTATTAGGCAACTTGTCATTTAACACAGAGATTCTCAACCAATTATTCTGTCAAGGTCCCCCACTGTCTAAGAGATTATTCAAGGTAAATTGTTTATTAACAAATGTGTATTAGTAGCTAATGCTATTTCCTTGACTTTTTCCACCAGTTTGCAAATTAAAAAGTAAAATAAAAAAAGGCATAAATCATTTTAATAACACAGGATTTGTCACCCAAGACATCCTTAACTCATCAATAAAAGCTGGTAAAAGTAGTTACTTTTATTTTAGCTTAGCTTTTGAGGGTGTTCTTTGATTAAAAAGGCCTTATCTTGAAAGCTCTGTTACTTATTGGGGGCTCGTGATAAAGTACTGATGAATTTAAATTAACAGTTAGTAACAGCTTCTATTTTTTATGGAAAGTTACAAAACTTACAAAACTTTTACCAATGTTGGGATTCCCCAATTTGGAATGTCCAATTCCCAATGTGCTTTAAGTCCTTGTGGTGGCATAGTGACTCACCTCATTCCGGGTGGTGGAGGATGAATCTCTGAGTTACCGTGGAGATTTAGCACGCGTGGAGGCCAACTCTACTCTCCCCGGCATCCACGCACAACTCACCACATGCCCCACCGAGACCACGAACCACACATTATAATGACCACAAGGAGGTTACCCCATGTGACTCTACCCTCCCTAGCAACCAGGCCAATTTGGTTGATTAGAAGACCTGGCTGGAGTCACTCAGCACACCCTGGATTCGAACTTGTGACTCCAGGAGTGGTTGTCAGCATCAGTACTCGCTGAGCTACCCAGGCACCCAATAGACTTTTTTTTTTTTTTTATCATTTTAGAACGTTTTTATATCAAATAATAATAATAATAAATACTTACAGAATCGCAATATCACAATACCTATTGAATCAGCTAGGAAATGTTGTAATATCGAATCGGAAGGTCTGTGGCAATTCCCAGCCCTAGTGAACTCTGGTATTAAGTTAAAGGTCAACTTCTGTCACATCATATAATCAAAGTGGCAACAAAACCAAGCTTTCTGCCCCTTCCATGACACAATATTCCAGTCCTCTTGCATCTCTGATTGGAGGCAAAGCCAAAGATACATTGTGTTGAAATGCCCACAGCAGGGCCAGGAAGCTAATTGAGAAACTCTACTGAAAATGACTACCTATCATTATTAGACCTCTCAAGGAAGTGATCATCTCTCAAAGTCGTTTAATTTGCTAGCGCAAAATACTCAAGGCCAGCCTAACCTTTATAATGTTCCCATTTCCAACACTAAAAACTTTACATCACAAATCCATCAAGACTCAATGTCCTGCCATGGAAAGGGGAAAATACTAGCTGGCTGTCTACAGGAAAAAGGTTTTAATGGGCAATTCAGCAACCCACAGGTCTGCATGCAAGACCTGGCAAATGTTTGAGTGGAGAGAAACCTCTGAATTCTTCAGGTCTCAGAATGGATGTGTATTTCACCTCATCTAGAGGCATATGACATTCTAACAACCCATTCTAAGCTTCACCACTGCCCTGTTTGTAAAAGACCAGGGTCTCCCAAACAAGGGTTCGCGAATGTGACAGGACTGCCAATGCTGATTCAATTACTGTAAAAAAGACATTTAACAAAAAAAAATTCAAATGTATAAAAGGTTCAAGAAAATGGTAAGACTAAGAAATAGAGTGACAGTGAAAACGAGAGAAAAGAGGTTGTAAAATTCATAATTATTATTATCATTATTTTGTAATGATGTATAAGGGCACACTTCTAATAAAATAATTTATGTTATCAGAGTTCAGCTGACAAAATATGCTTGGGAACCCGTGGGCTATACCCTGCATGATTTAATACCATAATGACAACGTGCATGTATAAAGACACAAATTCATCCCAGTTATAAGACTCAACTGAATTACAGTTGCATTTAAATGATCAAATTTGCTCTAACAACATTGAAAATATTGCCCACAGGCATCCCTTATAGTGCCCAAAATGCCACCATCCCCTTGTGAATTGAGCATTCATATCCATGGGCAATGTCAACTTTTTCCTTTTGTATGATATAGATATAGCACTGTCGAACCAATATAAAACATCTGAATGTGATGTTCTTATTTTGTAGAAGTTTGGGCAGTGACTTTACAACAACTAACACAAATGGGTGTAAGCCATGGCAGAGACTATTTAGCCTAAGATGGAGCACTTGTTTTAAAATAAAGGAATTGAAACATTATGGTAGATATGGTAGAAAATTAAGTCCTGAAGAAAAGTGGCTATTGATTCGGCCCATCTTCGCAGCAAGGCATTTAAATGTGCCTTGTAGTAGTTCTCTAGCTAGTGTTAGCATTGCTAGACAGCATTGCTCTTCTTCGTGTACTTTAAGTACCGATACTACAGTGGTGTTGGGCACTGTACTGACATCTATCGATGTGGATAAGCATGATCGTCTCTGCTGCCCTCGCCAGCTTTGGAATTTAATTTGCATCTGGAAAATGTCAGAGTTTGAGGTAATTTCTTAAGTTATTTATTACTACAATAATATAATTGCTTTGCCTAAAAACAAACGTCAGAATTCAAGTGAACAGTCTTCTACAGTTAAGGACAGATTATTATTGTCCCTCATATCAATAATCTTTGGAGACGGTCTACGTTTCATGTTATTAAGACAGTTATTACCTTTATTAGAGAAGTGCTAGGGTGAAAAAAAACTCAATTATCTAGCGATACAGAATGTTATGGTAAAGGACATTTTTTTTTTATTGTTTTTGATTATCAAATTTAGCATGCCCATGAATACTGTATTTGAAGAACTTGTTTTGTTTCCAAGCAAACCAACATCATGGTTTACTCAAAATACACATCAATCGCTGTGCCAAGGTTCTAAACGAATGAATAAGTATGCCATTTCATAGAGGTGGAGGTAGATGGCCCCCCTTAATATAGCTGTGATAACATGGAAAATAAAATTACACATTGCTTTCCTTGTATGAAAAACTTGTGAGTTTTCTGTAAATTCCATTTTAGAGAGTGGTCTAAACAATTAATAATGTCTTACCTTGTCCAACAAAAAATAAGCAACAATGGTATCACTAATGTTTTTCTCCATCATCAAATCTTTCCACATTGTGTATGCCCTACCGATGTTTACTCTAGTTTTTTTGCCTTTGCCTGTCTTTCTGTCTTCTTGCTTCAGACATTATTCACATTTACGGCAGTACAGCTACTGAATCTCCTGTTGTCTCTGCTTCTAAAGCATGATAATAAGTATGTTCTATTGTATTCTTTTTGCTCTTTCCTTCACCAAACAACACTGCACTAAGCATAGCCAATCATACCTACAAAAGGCAGCAGCCAATGAGTGCGAGGATTTTCTTCTTCGATGTTTAGTGAAACACGGCGGACCATGTCATTTCAACATGGCAAAACACATTGAAGGGGTGACCCGCACCATGTATAATAAAAATAAAAACTTTTTATAGAAAACTATTATGAGTAGTCTTCATCTGATGTGAATTTACACCATTTAGATCACTTATCAGAATTAAGCATAATAATCCTATAGACATTATGTTCACATGACCCCAATCAGACACCTTTTAGAGGGATTTGCAGATGCAAAGTGCAGCATGTTAACATGGTGACTAACAGATATTCAACCAATAAATAGTCTAAATAACTAGAACATATTATTTCACAAACCTATCAATGTAAGAAAAGTATAAAATCAAAAAGGATCTTATACAGAGGCACAAAACGGCCTATGCACATCCTAAACGCATAATGATGCACTTCAATGTAACGGGAGTGCTTCAGGGTGATCCTTGCTACACTTTCAAAAGTGCAGAGCTGCAAGATAATATTGCGGGTACACCTCTAGTTAATGTTATCATGCACTTTAAACCTTTTTAACTGCAACTATTTATTTAAGCAGTGTCAAACAAAATCAGCAAAAGACTTGCATCTCTCCACAACACCTCACACATACAGGAATTACTTACAGCAGAGGATTTAACTTCCAAAAGTGATCGTCTTGAAACGAATTGTTGATGCGGCATAAAAAGACTAAACCTAAACATAAACCTAAAGCACTAAAGAGACAAAACTTCTTGCAAAGTGTTTTACTTTGCTGACTGTTATTCACTGTTAAACACAGCATATTATCATCACACCGAAAAACGCTCTATAAGAAGTTGCGTCTTTTAATTTATTTATTCTCCCATTAAAACCAGCGTTACAAAAATTATTAATGTTAGTAGTCGAACCCACTAAAAGTCAGATGTTTAGTAGACCACCAGGCACATCCCTAATAGGGAGGTACCGTTTCCTAAAATATCTTCCTTTGATAGCCATGAATAGTGAAAGAAGAAATAGAAAGCCTCCGGACAACTAAAGATTAGATGACAGCCACTACCTGCCAAAACCAAGAGAGAATAATTGTGCATTCAATTCTTTTAGCCATAGACTGGGTCTGAATAGGTAAGATCTACTTTCCTGATGGAGTGGTAGAATTTTCACAGAAGAGTAGTCTTCACGGCCCGCCAGGCTGAATGAAAGATAGTAGGGAAGATCAGAAATTGACCAGCGCACCAAACCATGTACTGATCAATTATGTAAAACCTTTAGATGAAAGTTGGGTATAGAAGTTCTTCTCTCATCTTAATCCACAATAGACAGACAATTCTGAACTTAATTAAAGTGAGAATGAGGGGAAGAGAGAGAGAATGAGAAGAAGAAAAAAAGAGGTGGAAGAGGTATGAAATGCAGCCTGAGGTGTGTTTGTCTTGGTGCTGATGGCAAATAGCCACTGGAATTTATTACCTGCTAACTTAAAACCTGTTGATGCTCATTGACCACACCCATGGGCCTGACTTTACTTAAATGAGATCACATTTACTATATAGTGTGCTGTTGTATGAGCATCAAAATCAAATCCAAATATATTCAATAAGTATTACAGTCACAGAGCACTTTATTAGGAACACCTGTACACCTACTTATTCATGTGACTTTCTAATCAGCCAATCATGTGGCAGCAGTGCAATGCATTCATTCATGCAGATACGGGTCAGGAGCTTCAGTTAATGTTCACATCAACCATCAGAATTGACCGTGGCATGATTGTTGGTACTAGATGGGCAGGTTTGAGTATTTCTGTAACTGATGATCTCCTGGGATTTTCACACACCACAGTCTCTAGAGTTTACTCAGAATGGTTCCAAAAACAAAAAACATCCAGTGAGTGGCTGCGGATGGAAATACCTTGTTGACGAGAGAGGTCAACGGAGAATAGCCAAACTGGTTCAAGCTGACAGTAACCATGCGTTCACACCAGAAGCGGCAAGAGCGTAAAAATTCACTCTGGCTGCCCTGCCTTCAACACTCGAGGACGCTCGTGGACGCTCTGACGTAGTTGAAATAGGCGGCAACGTTTGTTCAGAATGCTTTGTTTTGTGAACTACATTTAAAGGGGCCGCAATTTAAACATCCAGACATGGCGACCATTTACCTTTTGCCGACCTATCACAAGTAGCGTATATCCTCATGAACTCTTTAAAATGTGAAAATAAGAAATCGATCGATGGCAGAAAGTAATTAAAATGATAGTTGTTTGTTATCAAAATAAAATACATTTGTAATAATAACTGTGGTCTTGGTTGTTTTAATTCCTGTAAGCAAACAGGGACAGATCATATATTACTGGGAAACCCGCCAAGACAATAATTAGTTATCTTCGGAACTAATGTTTGGTGGGAACCAAAGTTTACACTGTTGTGTTCTCTAGACTTCGCTAGAGCGGAGCACTTCTATATTCCAATAGGTTGCCGCCAAACCGCATCACAGCTCATTACCATAATGTTGACTGCACTTGAACTTTCATCTGACGCCCACACCGCCCAAGACTCGGAGCGCCGCTTCTCGCCGCCGAGAGACGCTGGCTGTCATTGAAAATGAATGACTTCCGGTCGATTTGACGCTCTCGCCGCCTCTGGTGTGAATGCACGGTAAGGCTACAGTAACTCATAACTACCTTGAGGCAGATGGGCTACAACAGCAGAAGACCACACTGGGCACTTTATTAGGACCATAGTGTTCCTAATTAAGTGCTCAGTAAGTGTATATAATACATAAAGGTATAAGGTTGTTCATTTAGTATGGCCACAGAGCTATTTAATTTAGATTTTCTTCTGCAGTTAAGTAAGTGTACTTGCCCATGTATTTTATGCAGTCTTGCTAATTTTATGCCATGAGATTTGGGAGTAAGGCACTTGTTGTAACCATCTCTTACGTGACATTAAAAACTTATCACAGAATAAGTACAGTAGACTCTTTTCTAAATAATTGGGTACCGGTTTTATGGCTTGAAAAAAGGCTATTCAAAGAACAGATCAAAGTCAATATTTCCTGAAGTGGGCAAAGGCAGACAGTTTGGTGGATTTGAGCGGTGTAGTTTATTGGCATCAAAATACATAGGAATAAACATGCTAACTAGGTCTGTAGAGTTAACGCGTTAATAACGTGCAATTAATTATACAAAAAATAATGCTTTAAAAACATTACGCATACTTGTAGTACCACCTGAGGGCAGTAAGTGACATTTCAGCTGTGTGAGCAACACACAGTTTATACAGTGAAGAAAACAACACAGATTTGCATTACTAAGGGTTCAAATGCGAACTAAGGGATCTCATTGTGTGTTTAAAGATTGAGTATTAAACTATATTTAACTTGACACAGTGATCTAAACATTTAATTTTTATGAGGCAACACACCCGAGACACAACTCAAGCATGTCTGACGCAGGTAGTATGGTAGGGTGACCACCAGTCCCGAAATTGGAAGCTTTGTCCCACGTCCCGCAAGTCATAAGCCGTGTCTTGCATTTAAATTTTGTCTGTATAATTTTATATCTTTATTATTATTATTTCGGCATCATTTTATTTAATCGTCCTTTAATTACAAAATCACTATAAAAAAAAAAAGTTAATAAGAAAACACTGAACATGCGCAGCGCAGCCTTTTTTTCTTGCCAGAGCGGGAAATCACTGGGAAAAAAAACTGCAACAGAAAAATGGGTCTATCCGGAGCTCCCGAGAAGAAAAAGTGTCTTTGTATTATAAAGAATTGGAGAAAATATATACATGCTTAAAACCAGTAACAGGTGACCCTAAAAAAGGAGAGTGCAGGGTATGCCATCGTTTCACGGACAGCTGCTGAACATGCTGAAGCATTTCAGTGCCCCAAACATGACAGCTCTGATATCTTTGGCTTTGAGCATTCCTGTCACCAACGCGTTCGTGGAGAGGGTGTTTTCACTGATGACCGCTGCGTGGACAGAGACAAGGAACTGAGCATTTGTGGACCTTATCAAAAGTGAACTCCTGGTGAAAGTGAACACCTACACCTGCCAGGAGTTCTACAGTCATAATGAATGAGAAGGCTCTTCTCGAAGCAGCCAGATCAGACAAAAAAAATTAATTCAAGATGCACTAAATCCAGTAAGAACGCATTTAATCTGTCTAGTCTTTAAGAATGGAATTGATGTGCTTATTTGGAAATGTGCTTTTTAACGATTAGATTATCATTTTCACTTCATTATATTTATATTGAGTAGGTCTGTGCTGTTAAAATTAGTTTGTATCGTAGACCTTATGCCAAACTGAGTGACGTTCACAGCGCCGTCATTAACATTTAACATCACAGCAAAAATACATCTAATATAAAATCAATATTTATTCACCTAGTACAATAATAGTAAATTATCTCTCGTGTCCCGCATTGTCCCGCAAAATCAGGTCTGCTGACCTGCAACAGAGCAATAGCCATGTGGTCACCCTTTCGTATGGTCTTTACCTCACAAATATTTAATTACCGGTTAAGGAGGTGTCCTTTAAACTGTAACACCATTTTTACCCAGTGAATCTTTATTTAAGAAACATGCTCCCTGAAATATATGCACTTTGCTCCTTCTGTAATGCTGTAGATGAATCTGCCCATTACCTTTTTTGGGAATGTGCCCACGTAGTAGTATTTTGGAGAATGTTTTTAAAATATATTATTTAAAATATTCTTTGTACCTCCAACAACTCCAAAGCATTGAAAACCATTGCACTATGTAATGAATATAATGTATTGGCATTATTGTAATATATATCTGTAGTATTGTGTACTATGTATACCCCTGGCTTGTTTCTAAAAAATTAAAAAAATATATCTAACGCAGGTGTACATTGACGGGTCCTTAAACAAGTCCTCATAATAAATCTCCAACTAATTTACAAATTCACTTGTGAAATGGATTGCTGTGAACACTATGCCAATGATTGACTTATGATCAATAATACGGTAGTAAACAATACATTGTTTTTATATTATATATATATATATATATATATATATATATATATATATATATATATATATATATATATATATATATATATATATAATTTTTATATTTAAAGATAACTATGTATAATTATTTCATCATTATATATATTAAATTATTGTTATATGAGGGGATTTCTCAGCAAATATTTGTATAGGCCTATGCGATTAATCGGGACACCATGTAATTAATTCGATTAAAAAATGTTATCGATTGACAGACCTAATGCTAACATAACTGAATTTCTATTCTTTTTCCTTTTATTAAAAATCCCCTTCAGAGAAGGCACTGACACAATTCAAGGGATAGTTTCACTTTCAATTATATGAGTTCTGCCTACTCATTCAGAGTGCAATAATAAAATTCCTCTTTCTGCCCCCAAAAATGTTCAAAAGAAAAAGTGTCTTTAATAAAAATCCATTTGACCTTTTCCACAGATGGCTGCGACACAATTACCTCACAACGCACTGTTTCATAGTGCATTTCTCTAGTGAGAAATGGGTTTAGAAATGTAAGCAGCAGCATGGCTCAACCCAATACATGTAATTATAGGTGTAATAGTACAGCCTACTACTGATCTAAACGAACCTGATATAACAAAGCTATAGAGCATTATATAAGCTTCAGCAGAACCCAAAATATCAAAATATGCTGGTGTTGGCATACTCCATCTTTAAAGCTTTGAAATGTGTATAAAGTATTAATGTTCACTGGCTGGTCTCATAATTCAACCGATATTTCCCCACCAACTCTTTCTGTGACAGAGATGAGGGACAACAAGCTTTGAAGCAAAAAAATCTTAAGAGAAAGGAAAGTTAAAAGAGAATGGATGTAAGAACTATTATTATTGCGTCAAGATTACAGGTGAGTGTTTGTTTCAAAGGGATGGAAAGATGTGGGGGTCATTATGGAGGCTCACACTCGCTCCCATGTGTCTAACTCATCAGATACTCAAGGACAAGTCAGATTTCATCAACCAATCATTGAGTAGGCTACGTCAGCCTGATACATAGATCCTCACATAGTGGGAAATAAGGCATTTACCAAGCAAAAAAGTCTATATTCTACAATTCAGTAGCATATAATTTCAATGTTACAAATATGTTAAGTGTGGCCATGGGCTAATTCACACTGTTACTCATCATTGCTGGCCATTGCTAAATACTGAACAGGCATTGATACTTTATTTAAATGGACAATCATAGGTTAATGCCCCACACAGCTATAATTGCACTTTGGAGTCGAAAGACAGTATTTAGTATAGTTACAGGATTTAGGAGCGGGTGGGATAGTGTTGAGCAAATTAATCAGTAAGCCATTAAAATGTTTGCCTTTACACAAGCTAACAGGAGCATCACCAGGTCTCTCATTCATCCATGTATGCATCTCAATATCTTTTTCTACAAATTAAAAATTAAGCATCACAATCAACCATGAATACCATTAGCGTTCAAGCAATACACATCTTCATTACATATAATCATAAGTAGAGCTAATTTTTCACCACTGACATCTGCTCCCAAGAAAACAGCTAGATACAATCAGCTTTTCAGACCACAGTCTACACTATTAAATCATTAATTTAAAAGGACACTTTTCCCTTCAGTACCCTCCATAAAGCTCTGTGCAGAATGCACTGCAATACAGAGCCCATAGACTGTATCAGAATATCCAGCCTAAACTTTTTATCTTCTGTGGGCTCTGTGGGTACCCTGACCCAGCCACACAGGGGGCATGGAGTTTATCAAGCACACTCTAATGGAGGACGCCATTATCTGGGTCAGTGCATACCACTCTGAAAGCACAATTGTTTTGCTGTCTAGGGGGGTGTCACTCGGGTAGAAGGCCTGGGGGAGGGGGGGGGGGGGACCACAGTGCAAGAAACTGGAAAAAAATTCTGATTTTTGACACTACTGTCACCGTCATCTAAAAGATAACAATTTTAAAAAGCATCTTATTGTTAGAATAATTGCCTCACTCATTCCTGTGACCAGGTTAGCACATGCATTGCTTTGACAAAGATGTATGCTTTGGTCCAAGACAAAGATAAACTGTAGGCAAAGCCAAGGGATATGCACACATTTACCAGCACAGTATATGTGGGAAAGAGAGACATGCATTTGTTATTTATAGAATTGTTTTTCTCTAGTTTACAGAAGAGCATGTTTAGGTAAATACAATAACAATGCTGCAAATCCCCTGTGCAGATAGCTGTTTGAATCCCACTGTGATGACATTTCTGTGCGCTTTTGGAACAAATGTGCAGGTTAAATCAAAACATAACAAAAGTGTTTATATTACCTTTAAATGAATAGATCACCCAAACATGAAAATTCTCTCATCATTTACTCACACGTATGTTGTCTCAAAGTTGAATGACTTTCTTCCTTAAAACACAGACAAATATATTTTAATAGAGAGATATGAGGTCTGTTTGTCCACACAAGTGAAAGGTTACCAAATTTTCAAGCTCCAAAAACACAATATAAATCCATAAATCTCCAGTGGTTTAATCCATGTCTTCTGAAGCGATCCAATCAGTTTTCAGTGTGGACAGACCAAAATGTAACTACTTTTTCACTGTACATCTTGCCATTGCAGTTTCTAGGCATGATCATGATTTTAAGATCAATTATACTTCCTAACACTTGATGAATGCACAGAGCATTAGATGGTGCTAGGAAGTGTAATTGAGCTTGAAATAATGATTACCAAGGAGACTGCTGATGTCAAGATTTATAGTAAAAAACAAGTTAAATATTTTGGTCTGTTCTCACCCAAAATCAGCTGGATCTCTTCAGAAGACTTGGATTAAACCACTGGAATATATATATACGAATTATCCATATTCTGACTTAATATCCTTTTTGAATCTTCAAAATGTGATCACCATCAGGGCTTAACATTAACTTTTTGGCTAACCGGCAACTGTGGCTAGTGGTATTTCAAAGTCACTAGCCACTCAGTATTTTAATTTGCCAAGATCCCCCGTCTCACAAAAAGTGATGAAACTAACTGGAGAATGTACAGTTGAAGTCAGTAGTGTACATACAACTTAAATACATTTTAACAATTCCTGAAATTTATTTCTAGAAAAAAATTCCACCTTAGGTCATTTAGGATCACTACTTAATTTTAAGCATGTGAAATGTCAGAATAATTGTTATTAAAAAGAGATTTATTTCAGCTTTTATTTCTTTCATCACATTCCCAGTGGGTCAGAAGTTTACATACAATTTGTTAGTATTTGGTAGCATTGCCTTTAAATTGTTTAACTTGGGTCAAACATTTTGGGTAGCCTTCCACAAGCTTCTCAAAATAAGTTACTGGAATTTTGGCCCATTCCTCCAGACAGAACTGGTGTAACCGTGTAATGTTGGTAGGCCTCCTTGCTCACACACACACATTTTTAGTTCTGCCCACATATTTTCTATCGGATTGAGGTCAGGGCTTTGTGATGGCCACTCCAGTGCCTTAACTTTGTTGTCTTTAAGCCATTTTGCCACAGCTTTGGAGGTACACTAGGCATCATTGTCAATTTGGAAGACCCAATTGCAACCGAGCTTTAACTTCCTAGCTGATGTCTTGAGATTGCTTCAATATATCCACATAATTTTCCTTCCTCGTGTTGCCATCTATTTTGTGAAGTGCACCAGTCCCTGCTGCAGCAAAACACCCACATAACATGATGCTGCTACCCCCATGCTTGACAGTTCTGATGGTGTTCTTCGGCTTGCAAACCTTGCCCTTTTTCCTCCAAAAATAACTATGTTCATTATGGCCAAAAAGTTTAATTTTTGTTTCATTAGACCAGAGGACATTTCTCCAAAAAGTAAGATCTTTGTCCCCATCTGCACTTGCAAACTGTAGTTTGGCTTTTATATGGAGGTTTTGGAGCAGTAGCTTCTTTCTTCCTGAGCAGCCTTTCAGATTATGTTGATATGGCACTCGTTTTACGGTGGATACAGATAATAGTCTAACCTGTTTCCTCCAGCATAATCACAATGTCCTTTGCTGTCGTTCTGGGATTGATTTGCACTTTCGCACCAAACTACGTTCATCTCTAGGAGACAGAATGCATCTCCTTCCTGAGCGGTCCCATGGTGTTTATACTTGCATACTATTGTTTGTACAGAGGAATTGCTGTACTATGAGAATTGCTCCCAAAGATGAACCAGACTTGTGGAGGTCTTCAACATAAGTGTATGTAAACTTCGAACTTCAACTGTAACTGCATGCATTTGTTTTGAACAAGAATGATATGAGTTCAGATGGGACACAAGCCTAACAATTTCAGAAATGTCTTAGAATATCTAAAGGCAAACATGACCAGTTACCTTGAGTAGGACAGCTTTGCGCCTAAAAGGGTGAGGCTTAAAAACCTTTTTGTAGAAAGGTTTCTATTATGTCATATAGAAGGACACTCCCCATAGAGTCAGCCTTCTGACACAGTATTAAGTGTACTGAGTGATTCAGTGTACTGAATGATGACAAAATAATTATTAATAATAAAAAATTAAGTCTTATAGATTTGCCCTAATTGAATTAATATGCATCTCTACCAGTTACCAGTTAGTGTTACTGCATTAAAAATATTTTTGTTTCGATGATGGTGTATTTTTTTTAAACTTGTAATTGATGTTGAAGCAGGGGCACTGTTATCTCTTTACCTCGTCAGTGTTGTTAATGTCAGGGCTGTCTAACAGTTTGAGAGGTTCGACTTCTTCCATATAGAGCTTTTTACAGAACGTTCTTTGTAGTATTCAAATGGGTCACATAAGTTTTGTAGCCTCCGCCAGCCGCCATGATATCAAAGCCTGACTGAATCATGCAAGTTTAGCTCTGTGCTATCCCAGAGCCATTGTTCTATCTCTGGAGTACGCTGATGTACACTGCAGCAATTCGAGCAAAACTACGCCTCACTTTCCCCCGCTGAAATGCACATGTCAGATAGGAGAAGCATATTTACAGCTTATAAAAAGCTGGATGAGAGATTAATACAATTAACTTTGGCTTCGTCCACATGCCAAAGTGGCTAGTAAGGGTGAGGGTCAAAGTCAAGCCCTGGTCACCATCTAGTAGCATTGTATGGACAAACAGACATCATATCTCCATTAAAATATCTTTGTTTGTGTTTGACAAAGTCAAAAGTGTTTGAGACAACAGAAGGTTAAAGGACTAGTTCACACAAAAATGAAAATGTGCTGATAATTTACTCAACCTCAGGCCATCCATGAGTTTCTTTCTTCATCAAAATAGAATTTAAGATTTTTAGGATTTCATTTCAGGCCTCATCCTTTAAACAATGCAAGTGAATGTGAATTTTTTTGACGGTCCAAAACTGCATATTTAGGGTGCATCAAAATAATCCACATGACTCCAGTCGACAAATAAAGTTCTTCTGAATCCAAATGATTGATTATCTTTGGAAACAAAACAATACTTATATACTTTTACAAATGTTCGCTTCCGTACATCTCTGTGACACATGCTCATGAGAGGGATGACTCGTTGGTAAGGTCACGTGTGGAGGAGGAAGTAGGAAGGGCGTCATTGTTTACAAAAGAGCACTGTACAAAAGTTTAATTGTCTTTGCTGTAGATTTATATTTGTATAGTGTATTGTTCAAAATGGTAGTTTGGTGTGTGTATCCTGGATGCTTCAACCTTCAGAAAACGCAAAGAAACATTTTTACTTTTCATCGATTGCCTATACATGATCATGATCAATTGAAGCTCTGGCTTATCGTGCTGAACCTGGATATCAGCTCACTCCTACATTCTCTCAAATATTAGAGGGTGTGAGGTGAACATTTTACCCCTGAGGATTTCAGACCATCGAAAGAAACAAAAGGTTGATATCTGAATTAATCGGCTGTGCCTGTGCTGTTTTTCCAGCAAACTCAGACTTATTGTCATATAGCCTATATATTTCTATATGGTAGTTATAGTAAAAAACAAAACATCAAAATTACTCTATATGGGCCATTGGGTCCTTCTGGCCTCGGACAGCGCTTCCAGTTTATATGTGTCAAACTGAAAAACACCTCTAAAACACTAGAGCTCAGTAATGGTGGAAAACCATTATGTTCGGTAATGCAGCTAGGACTAGGAGTGTTCTCACCGGCTGCCTCGCTAATTGTTTCCAATTGTTTGGTGGGATTGCTATGGTCCAATCGTGGCAGCACAGGCGCTCTGCCTCTGTTGGTATTGGTTGACATTTACTACATGTGCAACAACATGTCTCCATAGATCTCTGCCTCCCCGAGACTTTTGATAGCGCCACTGCTCCTCAATCTCCGTCAGTTCCTTATCAATGTATTCAGGCTCAAATAGGTAGGGTTGGGTGACAAACTCAGTCTCCTCTTCTCTTCTAAAATTAAAATCCTCCAACATAGTGTTTGAAATTGTTTTGGACTGTTTTGGTTTGTGAACGGCGCTTGGTCTGTACAAGTTTCTCTTGTAAACAATGACACTCTTCCTGCCTCCTCCTCCACGCATGAACTTATCAACAAGCTTCGTCATCCCTCTCATGAGCGCACACAGAGATGTATAGAAATGAACATTTGTAGTTAAAAAGTATATAAGTATTGTTTTGTTTCTAAAAATAAATCAATCGTTTAGTAAGTAAGTAAGTAAGTAAAATTTATTTGTATAGAACTTTTCTCAGATGAAGATCACAAAGTGCTTCACAACAAAAGAAAGCATAAGCAGCTCTCATAAGTACATCTCAATCACAAAACAAAATAAAATAAAATATAAGTAAAATAAGCAACACTCAAACACATACACAATAGACCGCCGTCAACCATCCTCCAAACTAATCAAAAGCCTCTTTAAAAAGCAAAGTTTTTAGCTGACTTTTAAATTTTTCCACACAATCCAAGCAGCGTATTGAAGGAGGCAAAGCGTTCCACAACCTGGGTGCAACAACTTGGAATGAACAGGTTTAGGTTCAGAAGAACTTTATTTGTCGACTGGAGTCATGTGGATTATTTTGATGCACCCTAATTTTGCATTTTGAGTACATTCACTTGCATTGATTAAAGGAGTAGGCCTGAAATGAAATCCTAAAAATCTTAAATTCTGTTTTGATGAAGAAAGAAACTCAGATACATCTTGGATGGCCTGAGTGTGAGTAAATTATCAGCACATTTTCATTTTTAAGTTAACTATTCCTTTAAGTAAATTATAAGAGTATTATCATTTTTGGGTAAACTATTCTTTTAAGAAATCATATGTAAAGAACAAAGTTCTGTTATCTGAGATATATATCATCTTTGAAAACAACAAAACCTTGAAAGGCTTTTAAAAATGTACTAAAAAGCAATGTATTTTCATTGTTCCTTGGAGTTCCTGACAGATGTAATATAAAACTTGAGTAAATACACATACTACAAAATCAGAACAATGTCAGAGATGGGATATTCATGTAGTACCCAAAATATTTTTACATGCCGTGTGGAAGTTGAATGAACAAAGGCATAGCAAATAATTTATCTGGAGGTGGAATGAGGCATCATGATCCGTAACTAATAAGAAGGTCTTTTTTATGAAATGTATGGCTCTAGGGGGCAGGAAGTCTATTTAAAATGTTCTAAAAGAAAAAAAATCGAGTGTGACACACCTCCACATTCTAGACTTTACAGCTTCACCCTGCATTTGATTCATCCTTGGTCTATGTGAAAAGGGCTTGATGGATGGGAGAAAGTTGATTTTAAGATTACCCAAACATGAAAAATTTGTAATTGTTTACTCACACTTATGTTGTTCCAAAATCATGTGGCTTTATTTCTTTTGTGAAACACAAAAGAATATTAAAGACTGACAGCCTCAGTCACCAGTCACTTTCATTGCATCTGTTTTCCAACCACTGTGAATGGTGATTGAGGCTGCGAGTCCCTGGTATGAATTCAAGTTAAAGTAAAATGTCTAGGATTTTTTAACAGAAGAACAAATATCATATAGAGCTAATAACTGCAGGTGAGTATAGCCGAGTTGAGTCTCCTCTGGAGAGGTGAACCTACCCCCAAAGAGAGAGCCCCAGATACAAACAAAAAGGGTTCTTTATACACCACACTCCCAACCAAATCAATTCAATTATTACTTCCCCAGCAAAACTAAAACTTTCCCACACTGCCACTGTAGGACAGAGAAAGGATGGCTTGGGTCTTAAAATTGCATAAAGTAACAGGATTTATGGATTTCTGATACTTATACCATTGCCACAGAAAAACGAACAAACATGTGAAAGAGAGAAAGCATTTTAGAGAGTCAGAATAGAGACCCACCAGCAGGAGGTATTTTTAATCTTCTAACTCCGTTGCATCATATAACCAAGAATCTAATATTCCCCTCAGTCCCATACAGCTCAAGTGCTTGAGAATAAATCACTGATTATTTGCCATGTTCACCATTTCACACACCACAATTTTCACAGAGGAAGCACCAAAGGTGGTGGATCAATCAGGTGGAGAGGGAGTGGGAAGAGGAAGAGAGAGAGAACTGGATGCCAGGGCTAAAATGAGAGTCCTGCAGTGTCAAGGTCAGAGAACAGGAGGCTCAGGCGAGAATGAATTGTCAAGGATGAGTGCGTAGTAGGATACGGGTTACAGACACCTTTCTTCCTTCTGGGTGGGTGGTCCTTCACAAGGGCTAGATGGCATTACAGGTCCCCAGAAGCAACCCAGTGGACAGGGAAATTACTTTCTGTACAGACACCATTCAAAAAAGTATTGAAATGGAAAGTTATCTGAATGTAATCTGCCTATGGCTTTGAGTTTGAGTTACATGATGCAAGAAGAAAAAGAATGGCTAAAGGGGTGGTCACACAGCATGCAAAATATTTTGTGTACAACGGAAAAGACCAGGATATGATGTCACGTGGGAGGACTTCTGGTATACAGTGAGGAAAATAAGCATTTGAACACCCTGCTATTTTGCAAGTTCTCCCACTTCGAAATCATGGAGGGGTCTGAAATTGTCATCGTAGGTGCATGTCCACTGTGAGAGACATAATCTAAAAAAAAAAATCCAGAAATCACAATGTATGATTTTTTAACTATTTATTTGTATGATACAGCTGCAAATAAGTATTTGAACACCTGAGAAAATCAATGTTAATATTTGGTACAGTAGCCTTTGTTTGCAATTACAGAGGTCAAACGTTTCCTGTAGTTTTTCACCAGGTTTGCACACACTGCAGGAGGGATTTTGGCCCACTCCTCCACACAGATCTTCTCTAGATCAGTCAGGTTTCTGGGCTGTCACTGAGAAACACGGAGTTTGAGCTCCCTCCAAAGATTCTCTATTGGGTTTAGGTCTGGAGATTGGCTAGGCCACGCCAGAACCTTGATATGCTTCTTACAGAGCCACTCCTTGGTTATCCTGGCTGTGTGCTTCGGGTCATTGTCATGTTGGAAGACCCAGCCTCGACCCATCTTCAATGCTCTAACTGAAGGAAGGAGGTTGTTCCCCAAAATCTCGCAATACATGGCCCCGGTCATCCTCTCCTTAATACAGTGCAGTCAGCCCTGTCCCATGTGCAGAAAAACACCCCCAAAGCATGATGCTACCACCCCCATGCTTCACAGTAGGGATGGTGTTCTTGGGATGGTACTCATCATTCTTCTTCCTCCAAACACGGTTAGTGGAATTATGACCAAAAAGTTCTATTTTGGTCTCATCTGACCACATGACTTTCTTCCATGACTCCTCTGGATCATCCAAATGGTCATTGGCAAACTTAAGACGGGCCTTGACATGTGCTGGTTTAAGCAGGGGAACCTTCCGTGCCATGCATGATTTCAAACCATGGCGTCTTAGTGTATTACCAACAGTAACCTTGGAAACAGTGGTCCCAGCTCTTTTCAGGTCATTGACCAGCTCCTCCCGTGTAGTTCTGGGCTGATTTCTCACCTTTCTTAGGATCATTGAGACCCCACGAGGTGAGATCTTGCATGGAGCCCCAGTCCGAGGGAGATTGACAGTCATGTTTAGCTTCTTCCATTTTCTAATGATTGCTCCAACAGTGGACCTTTTTTAGCCAAGCTGCTTGGCAATTTCCCGTAGCCCTTTCCAGCCTTGTGGAGGTGTACAATTTTGTCTCTAGTGTCTTTGGACAGCTCTTTGGTCTTGGCCATGTTAGTAGTTGGATTCTTACTGATTGTATGGGGTGGACAGGTGTCTTTATGCAGCTAACGACCTCAAACAGGCATCTAATTTAGGATAATAAATGGAGTGGAGGTGGACATTTTAAAGGCAGACTAACAGGTCTTTGAGGGTCAGAATTCTAGCTGATAGACAGGTGTTCAAATACTTATTTGCAGCTGTATCATACAAATAAATAGTTAAAAAATCATACATTGTGATTTCTGGATTTTCTTTTTTTTAGATTATGTCTCTCACAGTGGACATGCACCTACGATGACAATTTCAGACCCCTCCATGATTTCCAAGTGGGAGAACTTGCAAAATAGCAGGGTGTTCAAATACTTATTTTCCTCACTGTAACTAAATAATAGATCCTAAAAAAAACAAATAATATTATAAATGTAAAAATATCTTGTCTACTCACTTTCCTGCAACAATAAATCTAGCAGCTTTGAAATAATTATCCTTTGAATTGAGCAAAGAGGTCAGCGCGTGACGTTTCAGTCTCCTATTGGTCACGCATCCTCTTGTCGTCCGAATTCACGGTTCCGAGTTTACCAAGCTTGAACTTTGGTATGCAGTGTAGTATGAAATGTCTTCAAATGAGCTTATGTTTCCACTCAGCAGCATTTGAATGGGAGTGAATGGAATGCAAAGTGTAGTGGGAACGCTCAATGCTGCTAAAGCTGGCTCTACAATAGCAAACTCAAAACAACTCATTTTTGGCAGAGGGTCTCACACATGACTGTTTTGTTGAGATCTCGCTCTATTCAGTCAGAGATATGACACGCTTGCAGATAAAAAATGGTGGAGGGATGACACATAATGACTCACCACAACCATCTCTGTCAAAATAACAACACAAGCAAAATTAAAATTGCAACAGAGTGATTTGTGGGCATTTTTCAGACCTGTAGCTTGCTTGTTTTTTTCTGAAACAAGGGGGCAAATGTCCATCAAGGTTATTTGTATCTTTTATTAGTTGCTTTTGCATTATCTCTGCAGAATGGCAGAATCATTATCGATTTTAATCAGCGTTTGTGATTATACACAGCTAGTGTAGAGCCAGCTGAAGCAGTAAAGAGTGAGGCCCAACTGTTCAGACAGCTCAACAATTAGACAATATTTAAAATGCAAAAATAAATATAGCATAATGTCACATAATGTTTCCTAGTTATCCTGATTGGGTCATCAGATGTGAAGTCAGTTATTTAGGATAATGACCACAAAACCACAGTTTTACATTGAAGTGATAGCTGTTCTCACTTGTTGTTTTATCGCTTGTCACTTTGTTTTAAAATTGCACCTGGTAAGAAGAATGAGTGAGAGACAACAAAATGACAGGAGAGCTGAAACTACCACAGCAATGTAGGAAATCAGCTGCCTAGGACAATGATCAATTACAAAGTTCAGCAGTCATAATACAAAAATATCTGGCCGCAGAATGCAGTGGCTGATCCGTCAGAATCAAGTATTTCAGAGAGCTGTGTTTTAAATGAAATTATGCATAATCAAACACATTCAGGAAAGCCTCCTTCTGTTGCTTATTTCCTCCAGTTACTTTTTAACATAATACTTTTTAATGTAATTTCATTCCCAGATTTGAAAACACCAGTCTGGAAGGGATCAGCAGGAAATGGCTTAGACATACTGCCCTAAAATTCACAATTCATTGACAGAGATGTGATGGTATGTTTTAAAGGGAGGCTGTATTTGTGTGCTTTTTTGTTCCCTGTGAGACATCACAGCACCCTCACAAAAAAAGATAGTTTAATGATGCAAGAAAGTTGCGTACATGTGTGTATAAATTGCCTTAAAAACAATTGCAACACTTCTTTACAATAAAATAAAAAGTTACAATAAAAATATTTCAATGTCATTGCATTATATCAGAGACCATTTAGCAGAGATGGGCCACTTCTATTCAAATTAATTGGAGAAACTGGAATGCCTAATGGTCAACGGATGTAGAAAGGAAGTCCCGCCTTACATGTCAAATATCCAATCACCTTTTAGATACAGACAACGCCTGTCAATCAGCTCAAGAAAGCACATGCACATTAACTATACAATGCATTGCATTTTTTTTGTGTAATCGGAGGTAGAGAAGCACAATTTATGATTCCAGTGTTGTCAGATTTGACTGTTGATTTGAAATATGTTATTCGATCGTAATCTTGACCAAATGTTTTTGAGATTTCAATGTTCCCACATTCAAGTAGATAGGAGTTGCACTTTCATGTTCATGTTTCCTAAGATGGCTGCCAATGGACTGACTTGTTAGAAAGAATTTGATTAGATACTAAATATAAAACCAAATGTTGATTACAAAAGAAAACAATTTTGACAACTGCTTTTATTTAAAAAAAGCAAAAAGGTATTTACAATGAAAGTTAATTTTGGAGGGTTTAAAAAGGCAAAAATGTCATGGTTTACTTTAACTTTGTTAAGTTGTCATGGGAACAAAGTTGTAAAATTTAAAATAACAGAAAAGGTTAATAAGCGATTTTATCACACTAAATATAATTTTAACAAGCATTTTGTTTACGTCTTGTGGCTATAATTTTGAAACGGTGAGTATTTTGATGTTTACAGATTGGCCCCATTCACTTCCATTGTAATTGCCTCACTGTAACCCATCTTTTTTTTTTTTAAATGAGGGACAAATGGAAATTATTTATTGTGGTATTCAACATTATGCCACATAAGCTGTAACTTGAGCTTACTTGTATTGAATCAAGAATATTTTTTTTATATAATGCAAAGAAATTCATGCATTTTGAAGTACTCAAATATACTTTAGGATCACAATATGTAACACAGTATGTGAGAGAGAAAGAATAAATATGACAGACAGTGTAATGTGAATGTGTAATTCATAATATGAATTAAATGTGATAAATACCAAACAGTGTGTAAAGAGTGAGTCACACAGATTCACCCAGGAGCTATCTGTTGCTATTCCACCATGCTGGCTACCTCTTTGATGATTCAACACTATCAATACTGTGTGACTGATGAAGAGGAAACCTTCAAATGTAGCAGAAACATGAAATCATTTCGTCATATGTTTGTATGAGTGAGTGACGTCATTACTGCAAAGCAGGTAAAAACAGACTGATTCTGAGGAGTGACGCCAATGCATTTTGTGTCAAGTTACTTGAAGTAGATTTGACTCTTTCACTTTATGAATGTTGAAATATTTCCTACTGATAATGGTAGTTTGGACGTACATATCAAAGTACTTGTCCCTGTTTCTTTAACCCTTTCATACGTGCCGTCACACATATGTGACATTTAATAACTGGGCCTCGCAAAGTAGTATCACACGTATATGTTTCTGCAACAGCCAGTTACGTTACAAGCTGCCAGATTCAAATCGGCTTTCGTGCCTACACAGGCCACACTGTTTAAGCGTATGTAATTTACATTTGCTCAAACAGGTACTCATACAGTCCACAAAATCCATTTTTATATACATACATCCAACTCGTCACCACAGTTCCATGATAAAAACTTTACAGCTCTTATACGCACATACAGTACAACAAACGTGATATTCTTCTGATACGTGCTGCCATTTGTTAACATTAGTAGCGGTTGTCATTCGTCGAACAAACAGCTACACAAAAGAGTCTTTAAGCATATAATATGTTTATTTTATGTAACAAACAGCCTAATTGTCACCAAAGTACCACGAAACAGTTCACATCTTGTATATCCACAGCCATGATATCTAAACGTGATCTTCCCATATTTATCATAATAAATGAAAAAATACTCCTAGAAAGTTACCAGCTGTGCAGTGTCATATGCAAAAGTAACTCACTCCAGGGTGCACGGTAAGGGGAATTTAGACCCTACTCATGAAAAGGTTAAACAGCCAGAAGGCTTTATGTCAAAGCGGTTCAGAACCTACTTGCTAGTTGGTTGCAGGTTATATATTGGGGACATTCTCATTATCGTGGGAATTTAAACAAAAATCTCTGTAAAGCAGGATAAGTGATCAATATTTTTATCCATATTCCCAGAAAAGACTGCAACTCTTAAATGTATAAATCTGCTAAAGGTTAATTTTGTCAACTTCTAACAGTACTCAACCATACAGATGACTTTAAAGCTAATACTGTATAAATGGACAAAGAGCAACAAAACTCCCATTTTGATTTTATGTGGGCTAAGGGGGATATTTGATTTCCTTTTATGGACACAGTGGATCATCATGAACTATAATATATAAACAGTTCTTCACAGTTTCTGGCATGTATTATTTACAAAGCTGCCTTGTCATACCAATTAACATTCCTAAACACTTCCATAGTTCTAAAATAAGAACATGAGATTCTCTCCTACACACACACACACACACACACACACACACACACACAAAAAGGGTTGGGACAGCAGCAATATGATAAAATAGTCAACGAGACAAAGTATTGTTGTTAAGTCATGAAAATGTCAAGATTAGCAATTGAGATGCATTCAGACCTAAAATGTTTCTCCAGTGATCTTAAGGCCTGTTTACACCAAATCCACAACGATTTTGCAAGACGAACCTCTGACATAAGGTCTATTCACACAGAGTCCATAAAAACAAGAAATGAAAAACTATTCCACCTATGTGCACACGGTGCTCTTGACATACCAGTCTCCTGTCCGAATTCAGCATAACTGTTTCATTATGTTCTTTCCATGGTGTTGATTCATTTTGAGGAGTATATAATCTGTGTTTTTTATGAAAGTGAGAAGAGTAAAGAGCTCAGTTGCATAAATATATTTCCTATTTATATTTGCACATGTATTTATTTATGAGATCTTCCAAACGGACTACAGAACCCAACTTCTCTTTTTATAATGCCTGTATAATATAGCACATGGTACAGTGATATAAATACACGTGGAATAATGCACATTAATAATAACAGTTTAGTATAATCAGGATGCATATATTAAAAATAATATAAAAGAAAATACTGGCTCATTGCCTTTTCTTTATCAAAATTATTGCAAAACGTTATATTATCCTTGCAATAAAAATAGCAGTGTGGTTTGGCAATTCGTTTGTCTAAAACATTGCATGTAACAAATCTTTTCATGGGATTTTACTACAAGCTTAGTCCAAATGAATTACTGAAGCTTGCTGCTATTTTTAATGCCATATGAATATTACAGACACAGTGAAACACATGTTAAATAATGTACACTGCCTGGTCAAAAAAAAATAAATAACAAATGTGGTCTGATGAGTCCAGATTTACCCCACTCCAAAGCGATGTGCATCAGGGTAAGAAGGGAAGCGCATGAAGCGATCCACCCTTCATGCATAGTGCCCACTATACAAGCCTCTAGAGGAAGTGTTATGATCTGGGGTTGCTTCAATTGGTCAGGTCTAGGCTCAGCAATGTTATGCGGCAATAAAAAGTCAGCTGCCTACCTGAATGTACAGAATGACTAGCTTATCCCATCAATGGATTTTTTTTTTTCTTCCCTGACAGTGCGGGCATATTCCAGGATGACAATGCCAACATTCAAAAGGAACAAATTGTGAAAGAGTGGTTCAGGGAACATGAGGAATCATTTTCACACATGAATTGGCCACCACAGAGTCCTGACCTTAACCCCATTGAAAGTCTTTTCAATGGGGTTAAGACTTTACGGAATGTTGACACACCCATCATCAATACAAGATCTCAGCCAAAAATGAATGCAACTCTGGATGGAAATAAATGTTGTGACATTGCTTAAGTTGGACAATGCCATGACGAATGTGAGCCATAATCAAAGCTAAAAGCGGTCCAACAACATATTAGAGCATGTAACTTTTTTTGGCCAGGATGTGTACATTAAAACAAACACAATAAGCAGTGTTTGACAACTGATTAATGTCACCATCACGTGGAGTTGAACAGCTGCAGCAACTGACAAAAATCTCATTGGTCAGTCAATTTTCATTGCAGTCCCAAGAAAAAAAAATATCGAAACACTCTCCATAAAAAAACCTTTGGTTTGTCAGAGGACAATTTGTCGGAATCTGTATGAATAGCTGCATCGGAATCCATTGTTTTACCATATAAAAGCTTGTTCGGAACCAACATTTGAACCCAAAAAATGGGTTTGTTGTGATTAGGCCTTTATTCTGAAATAACTCCACCTTGAATGGGGGAAGCCAAATATAAAGAAAAACAGGTGAAGCTGCAAGGTATACTGAACCAGAGTTTTTTTTTAAAGAAAATGTGAGTTGTCATTGCTCATGCAAATCCCAACAAGCGAGCTTAGGGTGTTGTGCTAGGAAGTTGTAGGTGGTTGCCAGGGGCATTGCTATTCTGAGTGGTTTTTAGCAGGTAACTTGCTAAGGTGTTCTGGGTGGTTGTTCAGAGTCATTAACATGAGTTTTGTGGATACGCTGCATTTACACTTTTGACTAATGTGTTCAGAATCCATCCCTGACCACCACAGAAAGTGGTTTGATTAATACAATCACAACTCTTCTTTTAATGTGGTTAAGTGCAATCCAGTTGTGATATGATCAACAAAAAAAGCATGCTAATGCTAAGTGTAAAGGTTATTTATGACATTCTGGCTCTATAGATATGGCTTAGGCCACTCTTTCAATGTACTGCAAGTCCATGGGATTTCATTTGCCTGTTTTATTATCTACCAGGGAAAAATAGAAAAATTGAGAGTTTGTTATTATCCCCAAGTATGAGCAATACTGGTAGTAATGCCACTATCCCCATTGCTCATACTAACAGAACACACAAAGAACTAATCAGTCATTTATCTGCAGCAATATTTTTTTCATATTCCAATGTGTTTTAAGGTATTTACAGAATAATCCTATTTTGTCCCACTTTGCCAATTAAAACATTAGCATATTAATCCCAAAATGAAATGTACTGAAACAAAACCCATTTGGGATGCTTCCGGAGAACTCAAATGTCATCAAACCTGTTTATCAGGAACAAAGCAAAGCTGCTTTACCCAGACACGCTAATGAATCCACATTTCTCTGCTTTTATGCTAATGAAGCTGCGGCATTGTTCAGCACTTTCAAAAGAGGACATAATTAACATTAAAGAGTTTTATGATTGAAGAAAATGACCATTATAAAGATCATTTCTGCATCCTCCAACAGAATATTTGCCTATAAATCAAGTTAGTGTCCAGAGCTCATATGTCAGAATGGCTAAACATAAAACTATAGCCAAATAAAAGTACATACAAACGGCACTGACACTTGGAAACAGTCATAAAACTATGACAGCAGTCATAAAGATCAGCGTACACATTTTAATACATAATTCTGCTTTTGTTTGGCTTGGCATGAGAACTGATGCCTCTCTGGATTTCTGAAAATGTTGTGTGTGTTGGCTGTGTTTTGCTTGGGAAAACAGCATGGAGGTTATTCATTAAAACTAACTTCAAGATGCAAATAGTCTTTTTTTGGCAAATATTTATGGTGGCATGGCAGTACAGCTTTGTAAACTCTAATGAAATAATGATATCACAGGTTGAAAACAAACACTTCCGTTCATTAGTTTGGAAGTCATGGTAATGATGTCACAAACATAACCACATTAACATATCGCTACCGCTATTTAGATTTCAACACCTATTCAGTATTCAGTAGCGGTTGACTGATTAATCGTTTTTGTGGATTAATCGTCATGGATAGCTGCTTTTGGACCTCTAGGTAATTGGCTCAATAATTTGTCGATATTTTTTCATTTTTGACTCTTGCTGCTTCCATGTCTGTTCCGTCACAGTAAGGAAAGTAAATAAAATATTTTAACATTCAATAAATCAATTATAAAAATGATTGGCAAATAAATCTGTTATTAGACTTTTTCACCACCATATTGTATCTGCAAAATCCAATATTGGTCAACATCTAGTATTTAGCAAATTGTCCCATCAAGTCACGGTGAAGTAATAAATATGAAGTAGGCTAGATAAGTGGTTCTCAAACCACTGTCAGAGAAAATATTTAAAGACCCCCTTCCTTTAAGACATGGGTCTCTGAAAATTAATGATTATAGCTGGAAAAATTACCAAAAGTTATTATGAGTGACAAGCATTTAAGTTTGAGGCTAACTACAGTACACTACACTTCTATGTGCATTTTCATTGACATATTTCCCCCACCACCAGCCCAGCAAGCTAGGGGGATGCTGGCCATGTACTCTCATCAGCCAAGCTTGAAGGACAGTCCGGGCCAGTCAGCCACATACTTCACAGGAGATCCCAGAATTAGTCATGCTGCTCTAACAGTCAACTCGCCCTGCATTCCAATGCATTCATATTCACAACAGCATGAGCACCACTGAAACCATGCAGCTTAATAGTTTCATAAAAGCAGCATACAGCACATACTGAAAGTCTCAGCTATGTGCCTGTGAGACAGCAAAGCACAATGAGTTTTAGAAAATAACCAAGCAAGCCAAAGTAAACAGGCCCTAATAACAAGGAGTTAGCCATATTTCTTTAATGCAAATTAACAGAGCTGGGCTAAAAGTAATTTCTTAAAGTAAACAAGTCCACAATAATCCTCAGAAAAATAGAGATATTCTCTCATAACAGTACACTTAAAGGGATGGTTCAACTGAAAATGTACATTCTCTCATCATTTACTTAACCTCATGCCATCCCATATGTGCATGACTTTCTTTCTTCTGCTGAACACAAACAAAGATTTTTAGAAGAATATTTCAGCTTGGTAGGTCCATACAATGCAAGTGAATGGTGGGCAGACCTTTCAAACTCCAAAAATCACATAAAGACAGCATAAAAGTAATCCACACGACTCGAGTCTACATCTATGTCTTCAGAAGATATTATGTGTAGTTGAGAAACAGATCAATATTTAATTTCTTTTTTACTATAAACCTCCACATTCACATTCAGAATGTGAAAGTGAAATTGGAGATTTATAGTAAATAATAAATTACATATTGATCTGTTTCTCACCCGAAGAGATTGCATCACTTTATAAGACATGTATTAAACCACTGGAGTCATATGCATTACCTTTATGATGCCTTTATGTGATTTTTGGAGCATAAAAAGGTCTGGCCACCATTAATTTGCATTGAAAGGACTTACAGGGCTGAGACGTTTTTCTAAATACCTTTGTTTGTGTTCAGCAGAAGAAAGTAAGTCACACAATTCTGGGATGGCATGAGGTTAAGTAAATGATGAGAGAATGTACATTTCCAGGTGAATTACCCCCTTTAAGTGTATATGCTATATGGAATACAACTACAAGGAACTCAGAGTCTTCAGAGCCCATCTTAATGTAGACCTGAGACCGTTTCAGTGATTAAATTATACAACGATTAGCTATATAGCTCCAATTTGCACAGTTTTGAGCTTACCAAGTCATGAGTGATAATGTCAACATTTAAACTTCTTCAGGGTCCACATGTAAAGAGGCTTCTGCAACTTTAAGTATTAGACTACATTAGGCATTTTCCATGCATATCCAGTCCTGGACCAAACCCTGTTTGAAATTTTTTAACATTGTATATGCTATATGGAATACACTAACAGCCATACACATGCCATACAGTACTTGTAGAGTGTCATTGCCACATACTTGAGAAGCATTCAAAAGAAAACAGCAAACCACAGATTTACATTGCTGTTCCTAATTGCAACACAACTTTGGAATTGCATTCCTAATTATATTCAACAACTACTCCAACTCACAGTGATGACATCTACTGTAAAACAACAACACAGAAATTAATAGGCTAAATGAGGTAAATGCACTGGCCTGGCACAGATATATGAGTAACATGATTCTAGTGTAAATAAATTATAGTTAAAATAATCCAACACATTAACAAGGGCCAGATGTATAACCTCCAATGTAGAGTGACAATGACCGCATTCCTCCGTGTCAACAGCAGATATTATTTCTAAATTCCAAAAGGCCAAAAAATTAATTAGCCTCTTGTGAAACAGAGTGATTTATCATTGTTTACCAAAAAGCAAACACTAAACAAGAACTAAAGCATATTTCAAATGAAGAATAATGGACTACATTTTTCCTTCCTCACAGTAAAGACTGGATCAAACTATTCCTTCAGCTCATACATTACATAAACTATGAACCGAGAGCAATGTCAATACCTCTGAAAAATTTTTCACCAGCAATGCTTTAAAATTGCACTGCATTACATTACTGTTATAAAAAATAAGCCAAAAACTAGACAATGGTCTTTTACATTTCTGCTCAAAATCAACTTCAGTCATATGTTTGAAAACGTGTTGTGTCAGGTAAGAAAGAATGTTTTAAAATGAGACCAGTTAAACCTGAAGTAAACAAATCATAAAAAGACCACTTTCACAAAATGCATCACATTATTCCACACATAGTTCTGCATTGCTGAGAAGTGTCTCTTTAAATCAGTGATATTTATAATTGTTTATTCAGCCAAATGCCAAAAACAGCTACTGTATTGTAAAACGGTATTCTGTAACAAACAGCCACAAATACAAATAGGAGCTTTTGTATTATTAAGGTCATTTGCTGTCCTTTATTCTAGAGAATAATGCACTCTTAAACAAAGTTACAACTTAGACTTTTTGAACTTAACTGTTCCACCATGAACTTTTTAACTCTCTCACTTGTCTTTTTCCGCTCTCTGTTTGCTTGAATCTTCTGTTTGTGAAGTTTTTTCCTTCTCAGTTTATTTTAGAAAAACATTGATGTTTGGAGTTTAACTATGCACAGTGCCCCAGTTTGAGTTCTATTTAGGATTTACTGCAATTAACTACATTTAAACAAAAGAAGTTAATCTCAAAAAGATCCTTTTGGTTAATTTCATGATGCAACTCAGGCTCCTATTTACATGCAAGGTTTGTTAGCCTCAACAAACAAGAGGTTTTTTTTCTTTTTCTCAGAAATAGAGAACTAAATTAAATTAATCGCTAGCATCTAAAAGAGATGTTACACAACCTAAGAGGTGCAGGTCTTAGAAGTCTTGACATGCCATTTAGCTGAGGTTATTTTGGAAACAGAAATGGTTTATTCTCTTTGAATGGTAAAAACATCCATTATAAAAAAAAATTGCCATATATGCCACACAAGCATTTTCACATTCATTAGAATTTTAATTTCGTGTCCTGGTGTTTATTATTAATATAACGGATTCATTTATTCATGGATTTTGATTCAAGTGGTAGCCGCATTGTTTCCGATTCGTGTGATCCAAACATTTCCAATAACTCCAATTACAATAAAAGTGTTGTAAAGTCCAAAATTCACAACATGTTTTTATCTAACAAAATATTCTGCCTCAAACCATGTTTGTTGGCATTTAGACTTTCAAAAAGATTTTCACTGTGGTGAAAAAAGTTGCTGGACACAAAGCGAGTCACACAACTTCCGGGGCAGTCTAGCAGCTTATATATAATATATATATATATTTGTATAGTCTAGCACCATTATGTATTACAAAAAAGATCATATTATGTAGGCCTATCTGCGTTCGCTTGGCGCACCGTTCTCCATTTAATCAATATTATTCTATTTTATTCAAATTGAGGATTTTGTTCGAGGATTTTTTTATTTTTTAGGGTGATGACGTCATAAAACATGACGACAGACATTAAAAGCTTCATTCTAAAACCTCAATAGAACCTTCAAATGTAAATATGACACGAAAAATGACATTTGGTACAGTCTAGTATGAACGGTCAGAATGACCACTATGGCCATCCTAGTAGTTATAGAATTCCTGTAGTTCTAGTGTTAAACCAGTCTGCTTTTTTATTCCAACCATTACTCCTGGTCTGAGTCTTCCATAAGTATTTAGTTCACAAGTAGGTTTATGTCCAACCCAAGTTTAATGGTGCAACGCTCAAATATTTAGCAGTGCATAAATTGTGACTTAGTGCCCATTTACGCCACAACTAGGCTAAATTGTAACTTACGTATGGCTGGTGGGACCGGCCACTGGGCTGCTAACATAAAGTCTCAGGCCAGTCCAAATGAATGATAACCAATTAACTGAATAATCCTGCTCCATCCCCACTGTACTCCTAAGCATACCTGTCAACACTCCCGTTTTTCCCGTGAGTCTCCCCGTATTTCACACCCATCTCCCACCCCCCTCCCGTTTTGTTATTTCTCCAGGGAAACTTCCATAATTTGTATGGCCCAAACCTCGTTATATGAATAAACACATCAATATATTATTCCAAGGTTGTCCAGTTGCCAGATCTTGTATGAAACGCATCCTACTCATACAATCGACACAAATCCATTTGTGACCTCAACCTGGCAACCTACAACCCAGTTGCGCTGTTGATATTTGCGCAGTTAGTAGACGCGGGAAGTTGAATCAAGCATCACTGGTAGATGGGAGGAGAAGACTCAGGTGGTGCTCCGGCGAAAAAAACTAAATATACATGTAAATTTAACAACAGCTGGACAGAAGAATTTAATTTAATATCTCAAAGCCATATCGACAATCACGCCTTTTGCAATTTGTGTCGCACTGATTTTAATATCGTAACTGACAGTGGGATAAATGACATTACTCAGCACATTAAATCAAAACGGCACAATGTGTATGCATTTACTGCGATGGACCGGCAACCTGTCCAGGGTGTCCCCCGCCTTTCGCCCAATGTTAGCTGGGATAGGCTCCAGCCCCCCGTGACCCTGTACACAGGATAAGCGGTTGACAATGGATGGATGGATGGATGGTGTATGCATTTAGCCTGCCTCTGCCATCCAGCAAACCCCCCCCCCGCTCCGGCTCAGAGGTCATCCGGAATTTGGTACCCAAATGTTGACCGGTATGCTCATAAGTACCAAGTTCATTGTTTGCAGCATGTAATAGAAGATCAGTACTCTCAATTAAAGCATACCTTAGTCTGTGGAAAAAGACCCATATAAATGTCCCACACCATCCACAATGGACCTTAAATCACTATAAGCACTGCTGCACCTGAAAGACAGAACAAAGGGCAAACTGATTTCAGTAAGGGTCAGAATCACTCTTTGGGTATTCACAAAACATTCCAGTAAAATGTGGTAGAAAAGACAGACAACCATTAATCGGCCGATTCATAGAATGTTAAAAAAATGTCTTAGTTGGCACAGACATAGAGGCCAAAGTATAAAATGAATAAATCCCAGATTTATTTAATTTTTTATTCAATACTAATCAGAAAAAAGAAGATTGGACATCATTGGAAAGAAGACATGGGACTTTAATAATTAAACAAGCCTGAAACACATCAGGAACTCATATTTTGAAATTTCATAGACTTACAATGCTCTATATTTAATGTTAACCAAATTATCTTATTATAGTCTACACTATTATTAACAATATGAAGATGAAGACATGTATGTGCTGATGAGGGACGTTGCTAAATGGTCACATTTTTCTTTACATGTCCTCGCTTCAATTTGAAAAACATATTTTCATAGGAACACTGAGAAAAAAATTATAATAATAATTTTATATATATATATATATATATATATATATATACACAACTATTGCCATAGATTTTTGCTGATACCGATAGTTCCAGAAAGCAACTTTAGGCACAGATTAATCAGTAAAAACCTATATATTAAGCTACCTCTAGTTTTATAGACCATCATGTGAGCTTCCTGATGCACATAGGCTGCAGTCACACTATTCAGGCAGGTTTATGAGAGTCCCCATCAGAGAACGAGTACTTTGGATCACCAGAAAATTACTACACAAATCGAATTAATTAATTAATTAATATGACATTCTTGTGCTAGTCCTCAAAAATATAAATTTTGTCGTGTTTGTCTTGTTAAATCTGATCTTAATGTTTTTAAAGTGTGTTATAAATCAATTTGACTTGGCTTTTAGAAATGTGAAGTAGGGGAAAGCCAGATTATGTACCTGAACCACATGTCAACTGGTCTGGATGAGGCGGTTACATTTATGCAGACACAACACAAAAGCATATGCAACTTTTGAAGTAGAGATAATTGAATAAAATGTTTTGAATTGAACGTGCAGATCTAATATGGCTACACAGAGTGCATTAAAGTTGCCATGACATGACATTGTTTCTTGATCTTCTGACATAGAAGTCACTGTACTTTAAAAACATACTGTAAGTTTCAGAACTCAAAACTTTCTCTTCACAGCAAAAAGATTCTTTGTTAAAACCAAGCAGCCAAAGTGACTCATTTTGTACTTCTTCAACATTGTGATGTCACATTGTGGTAGAAATTTGCATCTGACCACCTCCACAACAACACTGAGATGGCAAAGAGAGAGCAGGTCAATCCAGAGCAGAGAGCCAATCGTAACAGTGGGTGTTTACTCTCAAGTTTTAATGAAGAAGCAGCACCAAAACTGACAGAGGGTTAGAATGAGAGTGTAAAATGATCATGGTTTGCAAATACACATCTGTTTTTTGAGCAAAAAAATCTTTTAGATTATTATTATAAGTGAACCTCAAAGAACATATTATAAAAAAGGCATGTCATGACCCATTTAAGAACTAAATAATTATGTTCCATTATTTTGTGTAACCGTTATACAGTACCAGATCAGTAACAGTTGAAGAATGTAGACTGTTGGTCAGACTGAAACAGATGTTATTTAACTGTAGATATCAGTAATTAACAGTAATTAATAACAGTAATCTGTCAATGGGACAGAACCTCACACAAGCTTATCGAATCATTTGATCATTTACATGCATATGGAAATGGCAATGGTCTATGCACATCTGTCAAGCTCATACTGTATTTTACTGTCTGCCACATTTTAACTACAGATAAAAAGAGAGCAAGAGAGAGAGACACAGTATTTTAGAGCAGTACAAAAACATTTAAATTCAGTTTTACCATCTCCTCTAATGCCAAATGAAATACTAATGGTTTGAATGTGTAGCATGTTGTGGAGCAACACAGACAAAAAAAAGACATAATTTGTGGGTAGAGATGAAAATGTCACCTTTGTTTAAAATTGTGATGACATTTACAATGTTAGTGAGAGATATAAAGGATAACAATCACAGAGATATAATACAGAACCCAAATGCTGCAAAGTATAGGGATAGTGGGATTGGGGCTAGTTGTCACCATTTTTACTCCAGTGAATATTTTTAGGGTAGGTTTATTTTGCTGCTTTAACCAATAGCTATTATATATATATATATATATATATATATATATATATATATTCTATTTAAAGAATAGAATTCATAAAAGCATTCTAATTTAAGAGTGTTTTGAACTGGGAGTTTGAAACCAATATACCAAACCACTGCTAAAGGTGGCTTTTTTTGCATTAACAGTTACAAAGAATTTGTGTAATTGGACTTGTCACAAAATATTAGATATAGATATAATAGCTACGGAGACATGTGTGAAAACTAGCCCTGGCCTCCCCTTCATAATCTAAATAGCATCTCAGTTGTCCAAAATTGCTGTTATTTAATGTAATTGCGATATTCTAGACAGTTTTGTGGACTTCTGATAACTCAAATGAAAGAGAGCAAATGATGATAATCTAAATTGACATTTTTAATTATTTAAAGAACTATGTGGTCACAGGAAGTCCATGCAAGGGCAGACTATTTTTGTAAAAATTCAGAGAAAGCAAAAACATTTTTCTATTTCAACCCAAACATATATTTTGGTTTTAGTGTACTATGCACTTATTTGTATTATTCAGAGATCAGATGTGAGGTTTCAGAGGGCCATAAAAGAGTCATATGAGGCTCAGCCCACAGAGAAAGCTTGAATTTCACTGACACACAACTCAAAGCTTTAACTGTACACACAGAGCAACATTCTTCAGCTATTCTGTGGTCTCTTGTGTTATTTTTGGGCATCAAGACTATAAGGCTTCATGAAAATTCATACTTCAAGAATTTTTCTCCATTGGGACGCATTGATGCACACATTAGTATGTTCGCTTACACGCAAACGCGCACACTTCTCAGCTAAAAGACTAGACCTGAGGAAAACTGAGACTTTTTGTAGAGTTCCTTTATAAAAGTTAACCCCACACTTCCTACATATGTTTCAGAAAATGAAATGGAGGTTGAGAAATAATGGCCAGTGGGTGGAACTGATTAATACAGGGGGAAGGGGGAAACATTTATGAGGCATCAATCAATTAAAGTCAATTGGTCTGATGGTCTAACCAAGTATTGTTAAAATGACAGCTCACTAACAGAAATGGAGCAGAGAGGGGTCAGAAGCCCTGCCAAACATTGTTACAGTCTGGTAAGCACCTGGGAGTTGCTCATCCGTATAGACCAGACACCAGCAGGGAGACAAAAACCCACATGTGAAATGACCCCCTCCAACAAGAGATGTGAATTTCACGAAACCTGACAAGAACTTGTAATATTTCACCCCAAATTGAACAGGGACTAATATATTCACTTTATAAGCATCCACTCTATTTTATTTATTAAATTTCAAATCAAACTGAATCTTTCAAAAAACATTAATACAATTTTGTTACAGACTACACAATTCACAATACCCCCCACCCTTAATTCCCATAACAAATCTCCATAAATGTTATTAGGCAAAATAATAATAATATTTAAACTTTATTTGGAATTTGTTTAGTTTGTTTAGAATTTGGAAAGAAAATTAGCTTAAATTGTCATGGGGGGGGCAGGACATATTTTTTTGTGGGATTACCCCGCTTGCACACACAGGACAGTAATAAAGATGGACAACATAACTTATTTCCCAGATGTAAAACGTATGGATATGCTTAAACTCTAAAATAGAACTTGTGAGAATATATGCTAATAGGCTGCATGATATGTGTTTGAGTTTAATAAAAAAAAAAACCAATATGTCCAAAGTTTGGAATACTGCTTCTATCCTCAAAGAGAACAGTTTAAATAAAGCTTTGTTCTTTGTAGTGTTAAACCACACACACACACACACACAAGACGTGATTTCAATGGGTCTCTCTAAAAGCAGGACTGACTGAATATATGCCAGTTCTGTGCAATGGGGAAGCAGATTTATCCCGTCCCATGTGTCCACTATTATACTTTACAAGAGCTTCTCAGTCTGCTAGAGAACAGGAATTAGATTCACTGGGTAATTCAACATTACACATACAAAATATAAATGCTAACTGTTGAAGTGATCCACCTCTAATTTGCTATATCATTCTGTTTTTTTTACTTCAACATAAAAACTTCAAACCGCTTTCATTATCCACTGAGAAAAACTTAGAGAACAGAACACTGACATTCCGTTCATAATACAATTTGGCTTGTTCTTTCTAAGAAGTCCAGCATTCTGGCTGAAGGAGGATGAATAAAAAAAAAAAAAATGCAAGATGTGTATAAGATGAATATCAGTTTATTCAAATTACGATGAGCCAAAAGAGATTAATAAACATCAGCCTTCCCCACACCTGTGTGTAAACAGTACAATGACAATTTAATGAAAATACTCACAAGATCTCATTATTTTGTTTAAAATGGACAGGTTTGTAATTAAAACAAAACTTCAGTTCATCATCTCTTCTAAAATTATCTTTATCTTCAAAGTCAAGATATTAATTCAATTTACGAGAGAACTGATTGAACTCTTAACCCTTTTCCACATATGATCAAGGCACCCACCGACAGAAAAATTAATCGCCCCCTATGTATCCTCCATTCCAGTTTTCACACAGCCATAACCAACACATTGTCAAGTTTGGCCTCAATCACGCACGCACACACACACACACACACACACACACACGCACACACACACACACACACACACACAAACAGACACACACACACATTCCAAACCCTAACTGATCCTCCAAATGGCTTGATTTGGAGAGTGGCATCTACACAGCAGTGGTGTCTCTTCAAATACCGATCGCTCAATGAAAACAATACACTGTGTCCAATCCGCATTTGTGGAGGCCTAAGACACCGTCTCGCAGGGTAATCAGAACTGAGCCGAGAAGGAAATGTTAATGAGTTATTCTTTTATTCAGCAGTGACAGAAACAGTGTGAAAACATTAATGGCCAACAAAAAAGAGAGAAGGCAGAAACTGTGAGGGGAAATGCACCATGCGTCTGTAAAAGCGGTTTAAGTGAGGAAAAGCAAAGCAAAAAGAGCGATGCTGGCGAGGAACAACATTTTCTGAAAATTTCTGTTAGGTTTCGGATCATCCTCTCCCTTCAGTTTTACAAATTACTCATTGGTGCCATACTGGCACTCTGATTAGCAGAAGTGTGTATATACGAAAAAGCTTCTTTCGCTTGCAGTAAGATCAGTGAGAATGAAGGGAAGCAACAGCGCAGGAAGTTGAAGATGAACCTTGTTTGAGTTTCCTTCCTTATCCTTTAGTGACCTTGCAATGCCAATAGAGATAACAGGCCCATAGATCTCTCTTTGCTCAGTGTTGAGGATGCCCAAATCGCGCTGCTGATTGCCCCACTTTTGCATTTATCTATTTTATTAAAGTCTATCAGTATGTTCATTTTCATAAGCTTTTGTCAGTTTGTGAGTCTTTATTATGCTGTGTGAAAACACCATACAGCACCTTTAAAGGAATGTTCCGGGTTCAATACAAGTTAAGCTCAATTGACAGCATTTGTGGCATAATATTGATTACCACAAAAAAAATATTTTGACTTGTTCTTGCCCTCCTTTACAAAAAAAAAAAAAAACACTAATTTAGGTTACAGTGTGGCACTTAAAATGGAAGTGAATGGGACCAATCCATAAAAGTTAAAATACTCATTGTTTCAAAAGTGTAGCCACAAGACATATGCAATATGCATATAAACATGATTATAGTGTGATAAAACCACTTACTAACCTTTTCTGTGTAAAATAATTGCCAATTTTAGAACTTTGTTGCCCTGAGACTATAATGTCAATGAATCCTAACAACCTAAAATTACTGTAAAAATTACAATTTAAACAACTTTACAGCTCAAATAATACATCAGTTTTAACATAAGAATTAATGTAAGGGCATTTATAAAATTATAATCTTTAAATTTTTGCCTTTTAATCCCCAAAAATTACCTCCATTCACTTCAATTGTAAGTGCCTCACTTTAACTTAGATTTTTGCTTCTTCTTTTTTTAAAGAAAAGGATGGGCAAGTTGAAATTACTTTTTGTGGTAATCAACATTGCTGTCAACTGAACATAACTTGTATTGAACCGTGAATATTCCTTTAAGTAGATGCCACTGAAACACATTATCTGTATCAGCCTGCTGAAATTGTATAATTTTACTGCATGCTTTCATTAGCTGGCAATCCCTTTCTGACTTAATTTGTAATATTGTTGCAATTAATAGCAGTTGACAAGTCAAATGATTTGCTGGGGCAGTAGATAACTCAATAATGATCTTATAGAGAGTTCTAAAGAGGGCTGTGAATGGGAGCACTTGCAGAATAACAGGCCAGCACAGCAGTTAGAGTCAATACTATGGATGTTGGATAATAATGCAACATTGTTGTTGTAGCATGAACTGGAATATGTGCCAGAGCCCAGTTTGCAGTGATTACAGCCAATCAGACTCAAACAAACCCTGGCAGACATGAATGACACATTCATTCATTCTCTCGCTCTCTTTTTTTCTATCAATCTCAAACACATACACACACAGCTTTGTTTTCAATTTATCATGATGTCAACTGATTTTGCAGCATGTCAGCTTTAGCAACATACAGTTTCAAGTTTACTTGGTCTATGAAAAGGGTATATTTTTTCTCAGAGATTTGAACTTTGTAACTCACTGGTGCATACTGCTGCAAAATGTCATGTGGCATAAGAGATTTGTTTTTATTTAGCCTATAGTTAAATTGAATTATTGTCTTTGTCTTAAAGTTTTCGATAGTAGATAGTAGATCGTTGATCATTTAATCTTTTCTTACTGTTAGCTTTAAAGCTTGCACTAGCACTACCAAATGGAACTGCAAAAATAAACTTTGATTTCAAAATAGCTTTCTGAATCAGTCCCCGTCTGCCGTTGGTCAAACAAAGAGATGGTGCCTCCCAGTGCTGGCCCTACCTAATAAGCAACACAAGCAGCTGCATGGGGTCCCCTGACAGCCAGGGGGCCCCCATAACAGGTTCAGTTTAGCCACATATTTGCATTATATCCATGCCGTTAGTCCAATGTAGCTTGTCAGAACTACTTAAAAATATTATATAAATTGTTGAAGAAAAGGCATAGCAACATTAGTATGTCAATTTGACATGTGCTCATTTAAGGGACTGGGGTGGCAACATTGGTATGGCAGTTGACTCTGTGTGGGCAGTCGTTTGAGTTCGCCTCTTGCCAATTTCACTCTTCTCCTCAATATCAATCTTATGTACGCAAAGAAAAGGTGCGCCTTTGGAGTGAGTGTCGTTTATTTAAAAAAAAAAAATTAACAAAAAAGGTGCTAATGAAATGTCTGAGGGGAGTGTCATATACTGAAAGTAAACCCGATGTCCTCACAGTGATCGATAATTGTAAACAGCAAAACCTTGCCTTAATTTGGTAACTGAATTGTCATTAATTTGCAACGTCTTTAAATTTCATTAAAGATGTTTATTCATTTGTGCTAGTGATTATTAGAGTGTTTAGTTGGTTTAAAAATATATATTCTTTCATTTTTGTTAAAAACAGTTATACCAGTGTTAATAAACTTTGACAGTTGGACTTCCATTTTCCTATTCCAGTTGCTGCCGGCACACTGCATGAGTCTGTTTGTTTGTAGCTTGCTAGCCTGGTTAGCATTGCTTATTCTCCTCTACTCTCATCATATTATTTTACCGCGTGCTCCGTTTTTTCTTTTCTTTACTTTTTCCGCTTGTGTACATCTCTCATTTCGACTGCGTGCATTTGTTTTCTCCTCTGTGTTTAAACACGGATTATTGTATCAATCTCAAACATCTGCTGATCTGGAACTTTTTTGCGTTAAGTCATGGCATCCGCTCATATTATTGCTTCCTGCATTACATGTCACATGTTTACTATAGCTTCTTCCATCAGCAGTGAGGGGTTTACATGTGATAAATGTAAGGAATTTGGCAAGCTGACAGAGAAGGTTAATGAATTAGAGACACATATCCAAATGCTAGTGGAGGTCAGAGAGAAGCCGGTAGATACCATTTCAGATGCAGGCAATACAGCGAGCAATGTTATAGGAGATTCTATTGTAAGGAACATGAAAATAGAGGCTCTAGCCACTATTGTTAAATGCATTTCCAGTGCATTTCATGAGATCAAATATGCTGGCTAATGCTAAATGTAGATTTTCTAAAAATGTTATTCATGTCAGCACTAACGATGTCTGGCTTCGCCAGTCAGAGATCACTAAAGATAATGTTAAAGAGGTGTGTGAACTTGCAAAAACAATGTCAGACACTATAATATGCTCTAGCCCCCTCCCTGCTCATCGTGGTGACAAGGTTTATAGTGGATTAGTGCCACTGAATGGCTGGATATCGGAGTGGTGTCTGGAAAATAGCAAAAGATTCATAGACAATTAGAATTAGTTTTTGGGGTAGACCGGACCTTCTAAATAGAGAGACAGACTCCATTCCTCCAGAGAAGTTGCTGCTCTCCTCTCTAGTAATTTGGCTCAAATTCTTAATAGTGAAAGTATTTGACTAACTGGGGACCAGGTCAGGAAGCAGACACTGGATAATCCGAAAGTCTGCTAGCAGACAACACCACATAGTGACAGTATCATCTAGATATCACATAGAGACTGTTTCTGTTCCCCGAACAACCAAACACAAACCTCTCCCTAAATAATTTAGAAACATTTAAGGTAAAACTTGAAAAATAAAATATATATAAGATAAAATACATATAAAGATAAGTCTACTAAACATTAGATCTCTTTCAACCAAAGCACTAATTGCAAATGAAATTATTACAGATAGTTTGGATGGGCTCGGTTTGACCGAAACCTGGCTTAAACCGGATTAATATATTAGTTTAAATAAATCTACTCCCCCAGGCTATTGTTATAATCATGAGCCTCAACTGAAGGGTCGAGAAGGAGGTTTTGCTGCAATTTACAGTTAAGTTTTTGGTGTTACTCAGGACAGAATATAAATGTAAGTCTTTTGATCTAATAATGCTTAACGTGACAATGTCAGACACAATTAAAAAAAATGTCTGTCGTCTTTTGCACTTGCTAAGGATATAGATTACCCAGGCCTTATTCCGATTTCCTTTGTGAATTTGTGAATTTTCTATCAGATCAAGTAGTTACTGTGGGTATAGCTTTTATTGTTGGTGACTTCAACATTCACATAGATAATAAAAAGGGCACATTGGGATTAGCATTTATCAATATTCTAAACTCTTTTGGAGTCAGACAAACTGTGATAGGACTAATTAATTGAGATAATCATACGCTAGATTTAATTCCGTCATATGGAGTTAATATTGATGCTATAGAAATTCTGCCACAGAGCGATGACATCGGAGATCATTACCTCGTTTCTTGTATGCTGTATCTGATGTTTTTGATGTTACTCAATCTACACCACGCTATCGTTCAGGTAGTTCACTATTCTTTCGATCACTAAAGATAGCGTCACTAATAATCTTCCACATATATCTCATATACTCAGTAAGCCAAACAGTCTAAAAGAACTTGAAGTAATATCAGAAAATATAAATACAGTTTTCTCTATCACTTTAGAGAAAGCCCCGCACCATGATACAATGATCACACTCATGCTCACAAGAGAGCAGCTCGGAAAATGGAGCTCAAGTGGAAGAATACAAAACAATTCAAACAATCCTAGGTGTTTAAACAGTACTGTGTCTAAATTGGAAAAGAATAAAGCCTCGCCCTCAACTGAACCAGATATTCTGTCGCAGCACAATAGTAATGACTTTGGAATTATAATAAAATTGTAATTATGTAATCGTCTGTCACAGTACCACAGAAAAAAGTATCTCATAATTTTCCTCATGAGCAACTTCAATCCCTCGCTGTCATAGGCCATGAAGAGCTAACAAAACTTATCGAAACATCAAAGCCACAACATGTACATGTATGTTAGATCCAATATCAACTAAGCACTTAAAAGAGATATTCCTTTAATTTCAGAACCTCTTCTTAATATTATTAAGGGATTCATATCCCAAGATTACCAGAGCCGGCCAGATCCACCTCCGTTCGTGCTTGGTGGACTCCACTGCCATCTGTCTCTGAGTGATGATGACTAAATGCAGCCGGTGCCAGCCAGACATCACTTCAGTCTATTACAATGGACTTCAGGGGATGAACTGATGCCAACTCCAACCATAAGACTTGAGATATGGAATTAAATACACTTTATTGTCCCCAGAGGACATTTTTTTGGGACTCAAAGTGCATTTATATTGACAAGTACATTGGATCATAAAATTTAAATACAAATAAGAACAAATAAAAACATAAATCCCTAACCTTTAAAAAAAATGTTTTTACAAATTATTTAACATTTCAATTGAGGTAGATACAAAAGATTTTTTTTTAACTATTATACCTACACATTGGCAATCTGTACCATCTTCCAGAGGGTAAAAATGCATACTCTGAGTGCAATATATGCAGTGGGTCAGCTAAAATGTATGTGCTTCCCTGTGAACTGACTGTTCTTAAAGTGACTCAAGGGCCTGATATTCCCTTTACCTTGCAATCTTCACTGCTATTTTAACCAGGGGCCCAAGCTTAGACTTTGCTTGAACCATAAGGTTACCAAACCATACTGTAAATCCATATCTAATTAAGCTCTCTACGACTGTCTGATAAAATAAGCACATTATTTTCTGATCAACTCCATACAGCCCAAGTCTACGCATAAAATACTGTCTCTGCTGCACACGAAAGCAAACTGTGTCCACATGAATCCCCCAGCAGATGTATTATCAATATAGATACCAAGGTACTTGAAGGAACACACTTGCTTAACAAATGTTTCATGTATAATCACTGATGTATGATCGCCTACTGATCTGGGGTCAAAAATAATCTCTTCTGTCTTTTTTGTATTTAAAATAAGATGATTTTAAATCACACCACTCTACAAACCTTGATACCTCTAAAAGAATATACTGACGGAACACAATTCTCATACAGAAGGCTAAGAACAGCTGTATTGTCTGAGAATTTTATAATAAAATTATTCTGTTTACAACTCGATCCCTCATTAGTATACAAGGTGAAATGTATAGGAGAACTGACACATACCTGTGGAACACCGGTGCAAATTTATTTATAAGACTTTTAAGTCTGATAAAGTATGGTTGACTCTAACCTGTGTTTCCGATTAGTTAAGAATGATGAATACCACCTAATAAAAAAAGGGGTTCTCACTCAAAATTTGTAATTTATTAATTAAACAGTGGAGCTTAATAATATTAAAAGCTGAACTAAAATCCACAAATAATAGCCGTGCATTGGCATTTGTATTTTCCAAATGTTTAGTAATAAAATTGGTAACCGTATTAGCCGCATCTTCTGTACTGCGACCCTGCCTATATGCAAACTGTAATGGTTCGAGAACTGGATTAACTTCTGTCTTTAAAATGGACACCATATACTTCCCAAAGCTTTTCATTACACAGGATCAAGGCTACTGGTCTAAAATCATTGTTCTCACTCGAACATGGTTTCTTTGATAATGGAACATAAATATTTTTTTTTTCAGAGATCAGGTTGAATACAGTCCACGGATTGTTGAAAAATAGGACGCCATGCAGCAGTAAGTTCCTCTGCACAAGATTTTAACAATAGAGCTGAGATACTGTCAGGACCTGTGTACTTTTTAGTACACAGTCAACTGAAAATTAAACAAACTTTTTGTGGTTCAACAATGACCCTATCAGATGTTTCCTCTTATTACAATTGACTCCAAAACTTCCCTGCATTCCAGTGTACAGTCCTGTGTATCAAACCTTAGGTAAAAATCATTTAACTAATTTGCTTTCCTCAGGTCATCATCAGTGTCCCATAATTTCTTAGGATTAGTTGAAATAAAACCCAGTCTTTCTTTGGCCTTTCTTAGCATACCATTCAACTCCTTCTGTATTAATCTCACACCCACCCGATCATGTTCTCTAAAGGCTTGTCGATTAATGCAGTCTTTTATCTCATTTGTAATATACAACTTATTATTTCGATAAATGTCACACACTTTTTTTCCAGCACATTATCCACACAAGTAGTCAGTAGCCTCATTGATGTCCAAGCTGTGAAACATATCCCAATCAGTACATAGGTTTTTTTATGCTGTCCTTGGACCACACAGAAACAGTCTTAAATTCTGGCTTTCTAGATTTAAAAACAGTCTTATATATTGGAGTTAAATGAATAATATTGTGATCAGAGTTTGCCAACAGAGGTTTTGGTCTTGCAATATATGCATTTCTTCTGTTGCCATAACATTTATCCAAGATATTTCGATCACATGTTACACTGAACATACTGTTCAAAACCAGTAAGCACTAGTTCCAGTTTGCAGTGATTAAGATCTCCCAAATAAAAACCGCAGCTCCTGGTGTCTCATGTAGATGCAGCTGGACACAATCATTAATTTGAACTGCTGCTTTCGCAACATTACCATCAGTAGGAACATATATCGCACATAAGATGATTATGCCAAACTCCCTTGGCAGATAAATAGGTCTTAAGGACAGGCAGAGTAGCTCCAGGACTGAGTTACATACCATCTCCTGTACAGTTTACTGCTTACACCAGTAGTCTCTAATGGTGATACAGAGGCCTCCTCCTCTGCTCTTTCCAGCCGCCTTTGTTCTGTCCACCCGAAACAGGGAGCGTCCTTCCAGCTGAACTAGTCAGAAATGTTTTGATGTAACCAGGTCTCTGTGAACACCATGAGGCTGGATTCACGGTACTCATAACACAGTCTGTTGTTAATGCGAAGCTCCTCCATCTTGCCTCTCAATTACCGTACATTTCCAAAAACAATTGAAGGAAGCGGTGGTCTGTTCCCTCTTCTTCGTAAACGTTGTCGTACTCCCCCGCATTTTCCTCTCTTTCGTAAGAGCTTTGTCCGAAACAAATGCAATTTCCGTACCTCAGAAAAATCTACAGTTGTAATAATGTCTCTTACTCATAGCGACAGCGATGTGTCTCTTGTGTATGTTATCGGTGGCAAACACCCATCCTCTCCACTTCTCCACGTTGCACGGCATTCATGCAGCAGTTCCAAAACAAACAGCTCATAGATAGCTCATAGTTCTCATACATGCCACAAAAGTACAGCACGACTGTCTTCCAAATCAATAAAAACAACAATTAAATAAATAGTGAAATGGTTAGATAAAAACAACAAATCCTAAAATTCCAACACCCAATCAATGTAGCACAACACCAGAGTCTGGGTCGCCAGCAGAGCAACCAACAACCTTGCTTGGTTATTTCATACGCCACTGCCTGAACCATGGATTTAGGATAGACCTCACAGAAATTACCTGCTGGTTGAACTGCGATGCACCTCACTGATCTCTGCCTGCATCACCTCGGTCTAATGATGGACAACACTCTTAAAATGGAATACATAGATGCCAACAAAAGCCTTCATCAGTCAACTAACAAGGACAATTGCATCTATGTGAACTTCTAGAGTTAATACAGCTGAACTTCAAAGGCATTGGTCATTAATCTTACAGTTCATAGAAAATCTTTGTATAAACACTGGTCCTTAACGCTAACTTAGTTTACACATTTTGAACCATGACCTGCACTGCACATAAATAACTACTATTGGCATTATATTCACGCAGGTTTGCAAGAGGGAACTGGCCTCAACATTGAGCCTGGTTTATCCCAAGAAAACCAACATCTTATGGAGTTTTGTGTTCCTTGACACAGTCAACTTCGGCTTGCTCACTGGGGTTCTAAATACAATTATGATTTAATTATTTATATTTATACACAATTTACAATCATATTTAATCAAACTACAAAATTATGACTAAGACTATATAGATATTAGATTTTTTTTCTGTTAATGCACGATTTTCTGTAAAGCTGCTTTGAAAGGATGTGTGTTGTGAAAGGCACAATAGAAATAAACTTACATGGCTTGACTGCATTTGACAGTTTTGCATTTGGAGGAATAAAGGAACATTTATTGCACCACAAAGACAGTGTATACAGTTTTCAAAAAAAATTAACCTACAAATGGCTTACTTAGTTTTATCTGCATTTTAAGGTGGGAGAGGAGACAGTATTTTAACACAGAAAAAAGTTAAAATTCCTGAAAAAAAAAATGGTACAAGTTTATACTTGTAGGTAGATTTCCCTCATTAAATGGTACTAATAGGCTAAGTCGCAGATGTTTATTAATGTCAAGAGACGACCCTGGTTAACATTATATTCTCTGTTAATGCAAAGAAACTATTACATTTTACTGAATAGCAATAACATAATACTGATTATCCTCTCTCTCTCTCTCTCACTCTCTCACTCTCTCACTCTCACTTGAATGGAAAATCAAATCATGGAGAAAAAGAGAGGGAGAGAGAACCATGTCATTATAAATGGCTGCAGTATCTTTTCAATTAGGTCTAGCTGATGTAAAACATCATTAGGGTCTGGGGATCTGTCTTTCCACAATGCAGCAGGAGCAAAATGGAAACACATTGATTTGTTTTAGGATCGGCACTGTGGCACTGCTGAAGGAAAAAGAGCACTGACCAGAGTACTGCCACTTTATGCAGCATTCTTGTTGAGAGAGTGAAACTGCCCCCTATGGGTGAAACCGCTGCAGTTAAACGCAGGAAATAATGTTGCATCCAAAGCGAAGATATTTTTTTTTTCTCCAATCTATCCTTTGAAAAATAAATAAATAAACACATAATACATACATAAAGAAATAAAAATAGATTGTGCTTTATTGTGGTCAAAGGCTTTAGCAGCTCTTGCTGAGTTAACATTAACCCAACACGCTTCGCCAAACCTCCCTTTTAACCACTATTTACAGTTGTGGATGAGGCTTTTCTTAATGTAAAGGTTTTTTTATTAATGCTTCCATTCAAGCACACACACAATCCACAGTCTCTCAACCCCTGTGTGTGTGTGTTTATCCCAAATCTATACCAGCGGCAGCACTATTTACTTTGCTCTTTCAGCTCTTTGAAAGATCCAAATTCTTTCAACATTCAGCAATGAAAAAGAAGGAGAAAGGGTGAGAAATAAATAGAAATACCTTCTGTTATAGATTTACAGAGCTTAACAGCCAGTCCTGATGCATGGCACACTTTCAAAAATGAGTATGGAACTTAAATTTTCCACTATTCCAACAGTAAATAAATAGCCCTTTTTTTATGAAACAGCAAATGAAAAATATTCACCAAAAATCAGCCTCCAAACAGCTGTGTTCAATCCTAATTAGCCATTATCAGTATTATAATAAAGTTTTCTAAACAATGATGAACAAGCTCATTAAAAGTTTTGGCCTATCAGACCTCTCCTTTTAAAATGTGTACAGTAGATAAACTAAAGACTTTCTAGTCTTTCTAGTATTACACTTTGAAAACATTGGAGAGAATTCTCCATCACGGTTACAATCAGATGTGGAGTGAACATCATTTTTCGTCACAGTGTACGCAGAGCTAAAGATTAAAAAGATGAGTGGCCAGAGCTGTCAGCTGTGCCTCTGTCTTTGGAGAGGAAAAGAGAGAAAGGAAGAGAGGGAGGAAAAGAACATAAATTGGCAGAGGCCCGGTGTGATTTGCATACGAAGATGTGGTAGGGCTTTGTAAATTCCCCTCGTGGTGTGAGGGCAGAGTAAAATCCCACATTAGGACTGAATCTACAAACATAGATTATTCATTAAACACCTTTAGGCAGAGAAAATGATAGGAGGAAATAGACAACCAGAAACAAATAGAGAAACAACAGAGCTTGTGGCAGAAGGGAAGGAGTCATTCATCATACATCAAAATCACTCGGATTCCTCTAAAAGTGCACTAATAATGAAATAAACGGTTACACTCTTCTGTGTTCATCTACTATTAATTATACCTTGTCAACATGTCATCTGCTAGTTGGCTGGGCTGTCTGGGATGTCATATCATCCTGGGTACAATAGATTGAAGAATGGCTCTTAGCTAAGTGGAGGTGGAACAACTTGCCTTTCAAAAGAGGGATCATAGCGGCCAAAAAAAACACAGCTTGCATCCAAGACACTGTACAATGCAGAGCAATGTTTGCATTCTCAACAGGGACTAAAAAGGAAAAGTTTTTCATTTCGGTTCATTCTGAGCAAAAACTTTATTTTTTCATTCCGGTTCAGAAGTTGGTTATCGAAAAAGGTTACCAGTTAGAACAAAATAAAAGAATGGTTCATTTGCCTCACCAAAACCATTTATTTTTTTTTTCTGTGTGGTGGATTTATCGGCAGAGAAATCATGAGCATACAGTTAATTAACAGTTAAGTATAACCTAAATTACAGATCTGCTTCTCAATCAAAACCCGGCTGCATCAAATCTGCATTAATGCATCATATCTAACAATAATTAAATTAAGACGTGGAAAGAACTGAGAACTTTTTCCTTATATCTGCATTAACCGTGCATGTACAGTATATGTAGTAATTATACATAGTTGTTAAAAAGGTCTTCATTCACAGAATAAAACATCCACAACAGACAGTTATGCAAAGAAATGTGTGATGCAGCGATTTCCTTCAGGATCAAAGCCATGTTTCATATTTATGAGCAACATGAAGTGGTGTAATTCCAAAAACTTACTGTGATAAACTCTTGGCCTTTAGTTTCAAGAAAAAATAACCGGAATGAAAGTAACCGGTTATATACGGCTACTAGCATTTAAAAATAACGGTTATGTTCTGCAAAAATTTTTGAACAATCCTTGAACCATTTTAGTCCCTAGTTCTCTTTAAATGTAATATGATTGGAGTTATGGCAGAACATTAAGTTTGATGTTAGTATTTTTGGTTATTTACAGCTGTAGTATAGTAAGCACATTCTACGTCATCACACAAGAGCTCTGTGAATTATCTCATACACTGGGAAACAATTTAGTGTCATTTTTATGTACAAATGTTTGATAAACATTCTAAAAATAATGGATTCACATACATTTAGATCATAAACATTGCAAAAATGTTTGCTGAATATCATTCTAACATCTGGCAAGGAACATTTTAGTGAGGTACACTAAATCCTAAATATGATTTTGGTTTGGGATGGATAGAAATTATTTTCTATGTTGCATGCCGTGTCACAAATGCTGTCAATGGAGCTTAACATTTATTAACCCAAAACATTTCTTCAATTCCATATCCATAAATCATTTATATTCTATTTTGTATTTAGTTTATTTTGTTAACAGTATAATACAAAATAGTGAGATCTGGAGGAGCTTTGTCTTTTTCTTAGATTTTTTCAGTTAGGTAGCTTTGAAAAATGTAATTTACTATCATAGTTCAAGAGGAAGTTTATTGTGTTATTTATTTACTTCCTTGCTTCACCTTAATTATTTTCTTCATTACAAATCAGTTAAGTTACTGCACAATTTGGTCATGCTCAAACAAGTTTATAATTATTGTAAAATAATTATCCTGTGTGAGGAACAGTGCAAAATGTGTTAAGCTAATCATTTGCCCTTTTACTTGTGATGTGTGTGAAAGGAAATAAAAGTAATTGTTGTTTTGGCTCTAGTGTTCAATCAAATTAACATGATTCTGAGACCAGGCAGTTCAAACTAGTAACATAAAACCAGTATACTGTATATTAGAGCTGTCCATTAAGATCAAAATTGTAATAGATTTTATTACTTGATATGCCAATTAATAAATCGAATTAATCACATATATGCATATTTGCCTAGAAAGGCCACCCAATACAAATTAATTATAAATATAATTATAAATATAAATCACTCAAATCATTTAAATGCATTCCATTATTGTGGCAGACAAGTACAGCATTGATTTGGCAATATAAAAAGTGGCTTTAGAAGACAATATATATTTTACTTCAATATCATTAAACATAAACCAGTCATTGGTCCTACAGTGCACGTCAATCCATTTTACAATTAATTCATCAATCTGTCTGAGGTAGACTTCTTATAATGGCTTTTCTAAGGACGTGTCAATGTATACATGAATAAATGGATGCTTTTGGAGCATCTAATTTTTTATGTGTCGTGAACGCAGCATTTTAGGATGCTGTGTCAGTTTAAACGTAGCTTGCATGCAAGAGCGAGTCCTTCTCTTGAGCTGTCTGCAGTCTCTTGTCAGCCTCAAAATAGGTGAAGCTCCAGGTCACACCTAAATATGATGTGGACCAATGGCAGTAAAAAGGTGTTTAGCAGCCTGTATGAAGTTTACCTGAAAGTTCGCCCAGGTGATTTGTTACGAACCATCAAAATGAAAGCAAAAACACCTTCGTTTTGGACAGATTTTGTTCTAAAAAGACATCACAACATGATTGTTCTTAAATTTAATAGGAAGCCTACAGGGGTCTATAGTGTGGTTTGTAGCCTAGATATGCGTTTACTGCCCCCTGCTGAACACATGAAGATAGTACTTCAAGCTTGAATTGCTCTGACAGTAGGAAAATTCATGATAGCGTTGATTTTTTTAACATGTTATTTTTTATATAATTAAAATCACAATAAATTAATGCGCTAAATACAGGCAGTGGAATTTCCTCACAAGAACAAACACTTGGCCTTGCTTGCTGTTCATTTAAAAATGCATTCTGATTGATGTTGGAGCAAATGGCTGGCAGGGGTCAACACCCAGCATATAATGAAGGGAGCTGACACCACAGGCATGCGGAAGCCATTGAAAGACAGGGTCTTAATGATATTTATACTCTGACCACTACAGGGAGCATGGACACAGACCCATGGGAACTATGTGAACTCACCAGCAGTCTTTATCACACTGGTATGCCTGACACACTAACACCCACCACCCTGACAGGAGCTATTTGCCAGCTTGGACATGGAGACTAAGTGAAAGACTGACTGTTTGTTTGTGTGTGTGTGTGTGTGTGTGTGTGTGTGTGTGTGTGTAAACTGAGCATCTAGAGTGAATTTGTAGCTCTGTTACAAAACCTAGTGAGCTGCCTACTAAGGCAGTATCCTAACAATCATGGAATGTCATAAGTGTCTGATTTGGAACACACCACATAGGCAGCAACTCCACACGCCACACAAATTTTAAATCAAATAATTGTATGATTGGCCAATTAACTGATCACATTTATAAGGCACTTTGCCTGTGGACTCAAAGACATGAAGGTGGTAGGAAACTCATTATTATAATTATTACATAATAAACCACAGTATTATATAATAAAGCAATAATATAAATGTTTACAGCCCTAATAAAAATACTTCTCACTCACAAATATTGGGTAAAATAGTATAAATTCATTATACCACAATTTTTATAGATACATTTCAGTACAGTAATTAAATATATATACATTAGGTATGCACGAATGTGTCAGCCAATTATTGACCAAATGAAAACTATTGGCATATTGGTCATTATCATGAAAATGCATGATGGTTTATTAATTCATTATGTAAATGTATTGCATTGAATAAAGTGTATAATTGTTTTCTGTATGTTCCTCTTTGTTTTACATAGTAAATATGGTTTAGAAAAATATACATTGACCCAAAGTCAAAATAAGGCGAGTAAGTGGTATCAGTTCTGGCTATAGTTTTTTGTTAAAATCGGTGTAGGCCAAACATTTTCATATTGGTGCCTCCCTAACATATTTAAATCAAAACTTCTCTCACATTGTCCATCATCTTGAATTTATTTTCACCGAGCTTGTCGCGATGCATTTTGGGACTGTTTTACCCGCAAAGGATAGGCCTACTTGAGATGCTGCAATGCAATTTGGCCAAAACAAGGTATCATAAGCAGCAGCATTATCAAGATGCCTACCTTTTAGAACATCCTTCAAGTAACGAAGGCAACTCCCTAGTTTTGGAATAGAGTATGTGAGTGTTTGTATGACCTGTCCATAGGCCTTCATGTGTGCATGCAAATTCCAGTGTGCATGCAAATTCCAATGCTGCATGCATGTCAGATCTGTTACACGCCAGTTCTGGTTGGTCAGGAATACAGGCTTTCAGGAGGGCTTTAAAAATAAACATGTCTGGAGTGCCTTTAAGGAGAACAGACACCAGCATGGCTCTCACAACAACAACGGTCACCCCTGCGTCTGCACATAGCGCAGCAGCTTCTGTCCTGATTGCCCAAGTTCAGCTCTACATCTATATACATGTATCAGCTTACTTACAGCTCTTCTACCAATGAAATCACTCAGCTCCTTAAATGCTTTCCTTCACTTCTAAATCACTTGCTTCTATTTGAAGGGCAGATACATGTACCTGACCTTTGGCAGAGAGGACACATTAAGAACATGTATGCAAAACAAAACTGTAATACAGTAAAACTGACTGTAGCTTGCCTAATGAGGCAAATACATAGTTTTGGGAGGATTGTATGTTAACCAACAAAACGTTTATTTGGCCTGTTTTAGACAGTAGCGTGGACCCTTTTCACATGTCCGTGTTCGCTAAGCAGAAGTCGTCATAGTTGGATAAACTTGAATGGCGGTGAATGGGGGACCACGACAAATTACATTTTTGCTCCAACAGCAAATCAATGATTATGCTTTCACAGCTTTGCAAAAGAAGATACAAATATACAGTGCTGGATAACAGCAGTAAGAAGAGAGAAACAGGCCAAATGTTCAGTCACTCCCTCAGCAGCTGTGTTACAAGCCTCATCGCAGCTATGGTAACTGATTTTATTATATTTATTTTTACTTATTCCAGGGTAATATAATACAAAAGTACAATGTTATAAATTGACCCCAAATATTTTGAAAATGCAATTATATTTGATATATTAGCTTACATTATAGGCCATGTGCACAAAAAACTGGGGTAGATAATTTTCTCACTCCCATGTTGTTCCAAACATGTATAGCTTTCGTCCATTGAACACAAAAGGCACAATGCTTACTTTTTTACTTTCATTACATGAAAAAAGGGCTAAAAATATTTTGCGTTTCATGTAAGAAAGCCTAAAATATTTTGTGTTACATGGAAGAAAGTCAATTGAGTTTGGAACAACATGATTCTGCAAAATAAATTACAGAATTTTCATTTTGGGTGAACTATCCCTTTAAGACAGTTCACTATTTTTATTTACAGTATGTATGAAGAATGTATAATTGGATACATAAAATTGTCCTGAAAAGACAAAAACTCTCCAATCACTCAACTAACCCTAAAACCACCCAAAAAAAAAAAAAACTACATCACCATGTAAGATACTTTTATCTGTTTGAAAGATACTTTGAGGCTCCACAAATTGATTGTGAACAAACTTCACTTGTTTAGAGAATAGAAATAGTTTATCCTAGAATTAATAAAAGCTGGACTGCAGTTGTGGGAATGCCCTACAAACTGAGAAATTGTAAGGATTCATACGACTTTTAAAAATTTGGCAAATTCGTATATCGTGCGACTGCACTCTGAATTTGTACGAGTTTCACTACAGCCAATGATGTCACTGGACATCGTTTCCATCTAATATGCGACAAGTACTTTCTTCTGTCACACACAACAGCTTCCTATCATGTTTACAAACTCTACTGATCGGTTAGGTTTAGATAAGGGTTTTGATAAGAGCTTGATATTAATAAGCATGTCCATTATGACTCGTTGCGTGAAACGAGTCATAATGGACGCTTATTTCCAAATTAGACATCTGGGCATTTGTACATGATGAAATCGTACAAATTCATAAGCACTAAGACATACGAACTCGTACGAAATAGCCAACTTGTAAAAAATATATACATTTTCATGAGACTGGGTTGGAATGCCTCTCTTTATAACAGAAAGCACAGAACAGGTGCTGCAGATGGATAGGAAGATACACAGTTGCTGGCACGGGGACTGAATGATGGATGGTCCTGTGGAAGCTTTCACTGCTTGGAGGGAAGTCAAACAAGGCTTCTCTCATCAGTTCACACACTATCTCTCTCTCACTCTCTCTCTTTCTCTCTAAATGTTATAACTGACTGGAGAACACCTTCTGTCACAGACACACTCTGAGAGGACACACAGCTGAGACAAGTCAAATGTTCCAAACACCATGCAGACAGGTTTTAGGGAGAATATTTTCTTCCATCCTGGCACAAAGGTCATTATTATTAAATTAGATAACTTTTACAAAAACTGTTATGAAAGCTGAAATTATAGAGGAGAACTAAAACTCTCTTTAAAATTAAAGATAAATGTAATCAATCAACCAAACCAGATTTTTTTCAGTGTATTATGTCAACAAGAACCACCCAATTAGACTAGAAGCAGCTCTTTGACTGATATGTAAAGCAACCAACCGCTGACGTGCACAGGATGGGTGCTACAAGGGTGCAAAAATTCAGCTTTCTAAAGAGGTCTTGTTTAGCCAGGGGGTTTTCAGCCCTATAGATGGATACAAAATTTAAGTCAAAGATCCACTGATGTAAATAGGTAACCAAGGTAACGTTCTCTAGCTGGCTGATGTAGGTGTGGTCGAGTTTGCGAGAATGACAAGAATGTTTTTAATGCATCAGTTAGAATAGGTTTGATGATCATAAACAAATCAGTAATGGTTTGCAACATAAGCCATCATTTTCCAGTAAACGAGTTTATGAATTTACAGCTGTCACAGGATTAGAATATATCTGTTAAAATTCTAGCTATTATTTAGTTAAAATATACAGTATATTATGGCAATTAATTGATAATTTTCTTAATTAATCCCACATTTACGGTGATAAATCATGATTAGTCATGGTACATTAAATAAAACATTAAAATATAATCCTACATATATAAACTTTATACTTTATCTCAAAGAACTTGAATGAAATTGGTTTGTCATAATTTATTTAAATATGAACATGTTAAAATATATACAGTCAGGTCCATAAATATTGGGACATCGACGCAATTCTAATCTTTTTGGCTCTATACACCACCACAATGGATTTGAAATGAAACGAACAAGATGTGCTTTAACTGCAGACTTTCAGCTTTAATTTGAGGGTGTTTACATCCAAATCAGGTGAACGGTGTAGGAATTACAACAGTTTGTATATGTGCCTCAAACTTTTTAAGGGACCAAAAGTAATGGGACAGATTAACAATCGTAAATCAAACTTTCACTTTTTAATACATGGTTGCAAATCCTTTGCAGTCAATTACAGCCTGAAGTCTGGAACGCATAGACATCACCAGACGCTGGGTTTCATCCCTGGTGATGCTCTGCCAGGCCTCTACTGCAACTGTCTTCAGTTCCTGCTTGTTCTTGGGGCATTTTCCCTTCAGTTTAGTCTTCAGCAAGTGAAATGCATGCTCAATCGGATTCAGGTCAGGTGATTGACTTGGCCATTCTTTCCCTTAAAAAACTCTTTGGTTGCTTTCGCAGTATGCTTCGGGTCATTGTCCATCTGTACTGTGAAGCGCTGTCCAATGAGTTCTGAAGCATTTGGCTGAATATGAGCAGATAATATTGCCCGAAACACTTCAGAATTCATCCTGCTGCTTTTGTTAGCAGTCACATCATCAATAAATACAAGAGAACCAGTTCCATTGGCAGCCATACATGCCCACGCCATGACACTACCACCACCATGCTTCACTGATGAGGTGGTATGCTTTGGATCATGAGCAGTTCCTTTCCTTCTCCATACTCTTCTCTTCCCATCACTCTGGTACAAGTTGATCTTTGTCTCATCTGTCCATAGGATGTTGTTCCAGAACTGTGAAGGCTTTTTTAGATGTTGTTTGGCAAACTCTAATCTGGCCTTCCTGTTTTTGAGGCTCACCAATGGTTTACATCTTGTGGTGAACCCTCTGTATTCACTCTGGTGAAGTCTTCTCTTGATTGTTGACTTTGACACACATACACATACCTCCTGGAGAGTGTTCTGATCTGGCCAACTGTTGTGAAGGGTGTTTTCTTCACCAGGGAAAGAATTATTCAGTCATCCACCACAGCTGTCTTCCGTGGTCTTCCGGGTCTTTTGGTGTTGCTGAGCTCACCGGTGCGTTCTTTCTTTTAAGAATGTTCCAAACAGTTGCTTTGGCCACACCTAATGTTTTTGCTATCTCTCTGATGGGTTTGTTTTGATTTTTCAGCCTAATGATGGCTTGCTTCACTGATAGTGACAGCTCTTTGGATCTCATATTGAGAGTTGACAGCAACAGATTCCAAATGCAAATAGCACACTTGAAATGAACTCTGGACCTTTTATCTGCTCTTTGTAAATGGGATAATGAGGGAATAACACACACCTGGCCATGGCCAGCTGAGCAGCCAATTGTCCCATTACTTATGGTCCCTTAAAAAGTGGGAGGCACATATACAAACTGTTGTAATTCCTACACCGTTCACCTGATTTGGATGTAAATACCCTCAAATTAAAGCTGAAAGTCTGCAGTTAAAGCACATCTTGTTCGTTTTATTTCAAATCCATTGTGGTTGTGTATAGAGCCAAAAAGATTAGAATTGTGTCGATGTCCCAATATTTATGGACCTGACTGTATACATATATATTTGCAGATAGAGTTAATTGGACACATTTTTACAGGTATACATTTTTAATACAAGTATATGTAATCAGTGGATAGGCTGTAACAAAAAGTTGGACAAAGTTTTCTGGCATTTTCCAGTGGACTTAACAATCCATTGAACAGATTCAGTTTAAATCAACCATTATTGGCAAGATAAACTTAAGTGTTTACAAATAGAAATCAGATTGAATGCTTAAGTTGAATTTGCTGAAAATTAAGAATCTCAAAATGATAATTTTCTCTGGTTGCCATTCAGTCTCTGTTGCGCAAATGCTGGGTCTCTCTCTGGCATTTTTTTTCTGGTCCGAATCACATGACAGTGGGTGAGCGTTTTTGGAAGATCCGAAGAGTGCCCATATCTCTCCCACACCTGGTTACACTTGCAGGTAAAGTGTACATTATCTGTAAAGTAAATCCTCTCCCGTGTGTACTATGCCCGGGACATGCAACGCGTGTAAAGAAAAAGCATGCAGTGCTCCACAAAATCAGTTTCTGAGAGTGTACCATATACCTTATATATATATATATATATATACATATATATATATATGCCAATTTTAACCACAGGAAGTGGGGAAAAAAACATTTGTGAAGTTTTTAGGAAGTGAAAAAAAAAAAACAGCATTAATTGCATACATTTTATTCAACTAGTTAAACAGTTAACTATTAAATAGCAGAAATTAATGTGTAAAATTTCCCAGCTCTAATGTATGAAGTGAGTGACGTTTGTTCTGCAGAGCTGGATGATGGCTGTACCTACAACACCACATGCCTTGGCGTTCACATGGAAAGGTTCAAGCTCCATAAATAATTGTGTGGGATACTAAAGTACCATGAAAATACCTCCACTGCAGTGCCAAGCACTTAATCCAAATCAACCCCCACCTGTCCACTTGAAGACTGGTGTTGGTGTTCCAGTCTGCCTGCCAGATCTCTTCATAACACACAGCTTCAAAAAGAATGCATCTGTGTTTTCTACACTTTGAAGCATTGTATAAATCAGGAGAACACTTCAAAAGTGTTCCACCTCCAGTCAGCAGTTTTTTTTCCACCACAAAATAAGCATAAAAAGACCAAAAGCCACACATTTAAGAGGATCAGGTGGACATACATTAAAATCCAGCACTGAATGAGAATAATTTTTGGTGTAAAAGTATGATGTTCATTCGTGGAATATATTTGGAAAACATTAGACTGGATCAGGGTCAAAACATTACAAGGACTCAGGGCAAAACTGTCACCAGGAGTTGACAAAAATTCCCTAGACAAAATCTATAATTAACATTTTATACATTTATTTTGACTTTTCCTGGCCTATCTAGTTAAGGGTTTAGTGCCTCTGTAGACACCATAGTGACCTTTATTTTATTTTCAGATATGTTCTTTATTAATCATCTCAGAGGCAAGTGTTTATGAATGTGTAGCTAAATAGTAGATTTATGTGAAAATGGTGTTTTTAAAAAAAACTAAAATGAGCTCTTAAAATACTAAATGTGAAGATACCACTACCTAGAACTCCAAAATGATTACATTCAAATCTATTGTGATGGTAGAGAGCTGTATAATCTAACATACAGTAGTGATAGGCCAATTATTTAAAATACATTTTATCAGAGCATTCACTGTGCTGTGACATCTTACACATTATTTATAGTTACTTTTCTATTTAATGTTGATTGGCTTTTGTAGGAGAACTACAAAATGGTCAGATTGAGTTTATATTTTTTTATGTATTTTACATAAATGGATGGCATGCTGAAAAAATTCCCTCATAAACAGGTAAGAAAATGCCCCAAGAAATCAATTCCAGCAGGCAAAAAATTTGTTCCTTAATTATAAAAGTTACTTTTGACACTGGACAAGTTGATATATGTGATTCAGTGGGAATGTGAAACAGCAGTGACTTAGTAACAACCTGATGAAATCCATTAATTACCTATTAATCAGATTGTTGAGAAATATGCCTTTAGTATTCCAGCTGCCTGTTAGAAAGTACAGTTATGCCTGTTAAGTTTTGAATGACTGATTAACACAAGTTGAGATACTTGGACTGCAGTGGAGGAAATAAAGACAAAAAAAAAAAAACTTTCATTACTGTCTGACATTCTACTGTTGTATTAAACTCTTGACCTATACCCTAGTGTGTTCCATAATCCAAATATAAAATGTCAGACAAGACCTTGGATGTTTCACAAGACCAATGCAGACAGATGAAAAATAGACCATCAGTCCCTGTTGAACAGCTTTATTTGATGATTAACACGCTTGCTGTGTACAACTAAGAGCTTGGATGGGCTTTTAACAAGCGTCCAGAGCTCTATGAAAAGCAAGATCTCAATTCCATGACAAGTACTAATTTGTGGCCTTTAGTGTGGTGATAACCTAAGAGCCTGTGGCCTATTAAAGCAGAGCAAGAAGCAAAGGCTGGAACAGCATGCATGACATTAACATATAGAGCGGTGATATTTATTATCTTGTAAAACAGAGGAACGAGTCTTTAAAACACTCAGATGTTTAAATAACCAGGCAGAAGCTGACTTTTGTTAGAAAGGATAAGAGGGTGATTGCATGGTGATAATGAAAAAATATAGCTACAGTAATTAAAATGTTATGTAAAACGATACAAGCTTGTATATTGGCTATAAAGTCACAATGTAATATAAGAAGATTTATGAGCTGAACATGCTAGGTGGCCATTTCTAAGACCTTATTCATTAGAGAAGTTCCAAAATGTACCAACATGTTCTACCAAGTCACATTTTTCCATGCAGAGCAACAGAAACTCAGGTGTAAAATATTAACGTTGAAATGTGTAATTTCTGCAACGGAACTGCAGCAATGACTGTCTGAGTTCAGAATTTACATACTGCTCTTACCATTTCTGCCGTAGAAAGATACAGTACTGCATGAGAATACCGTATGGCCAGTATCACATGCATACGCTCATGTTGCTGACTTTAGATATCAATTCAGAAAGGTCTTAGCTGTGGCCGCCCCAGGGCATGAGAAGAAATTAGAACAAGGAAAAGACTGATCCTCAGGCAGTTTTAGTAATCTTGTGTATGACATTATGTTTTGTGCTTCTATTTTGACCTCGGAATATTGGCTGTTTATTTAAATCACCAGAACTATATGTCACAGTTCAATGAGATATTCTATTTCCAATCATTTTCAGCAGTCGTGGTAATTTGTCATGCACTTCTGGAAGCATAAAAAAAAGCATGCAAGAAAGAAAGAAAGACACTACAGGCAGGCAAAATTTGGAATATTTTTACAAGAGAAGCTTAATTTGCAGGATAATTTTATTAAGTCTGGGTTTATATGCCAAGTGCTGACCTTTATGTTATAGTAATGTTCTGAAAACAACTGGACCAAAATATAATTAAAACAAAAACATGTTCATGGACAGGAAGTCAACGGGGCCATGGGAAAAGAGAAAAATCAATAGGGGCTTTGCAATGATCTCCTGCAATTATCTCGATGTGGGTTGCATACAAGAACCGTGTGCAGAAAAAGAGCTTTTGTGGACCGTAGCCTTTCTGTCAGCTTGACCCAGTCTGGATTCTCCACTGACCTCTCTCATCAACAAGGCGTTTTACGTCCACAGAACTGCATCACTGGATGTTCTTTGCTTTTGCACCATTCTGAGTAAACTCTAGAGCAGTGTTTCCCAACCACTGTGCCCACTACACACTAGGGTGCTGTGAAAGATTGTCAGGTGTGCCGTGGAAAATTATCAAATTATACAAAATAAATAAAATGCATGTTTGCGGTTTTTAAACCATAATCGGTCATTTTTGTGATTGTGAAGAGAAATGATTAATGTACAAAATTTAGTGATATTTATATGCGTTGTGTCTTTCACATGACACATTTTTGCTTCACCAATAATGTCTTTGAGAGTACTAAGCAACAAGAAATATTTAAAAACTGTCCAAATTTGTGAAAAGACATTTAATGGCTTTTAATTAAATATTACCTTATCATTTACTAATATCAGAGACTAAATGTTACTTAAACCTATATTAGTTATTGAACTAATTGAAATTCACCAAGAAAACGCTTCGGCCTAAACATAACAGAGCCCTTTTATTAATTTCTGCAATCAAAGCAACTGAAAGCTTTTTTCTCTCTTCCAAATACATGTTTTCAATGTTTATTGTGCACAACTCCCGCTTTTTTACGTGGCAAACTCGTAAAATCGCCACTCTGTGACACTTTCTGCAACTCTTATCATGTGGAGGGCAATGCGACGCTTGAAGCTGGGTTCAACCTCCAGAACCATATTAAAACTGCCACGAGAAGTCATCTGTCCGAGGCAAAGATGCAAAATTCAATGACAATTACCTTAGCATCAATCTCCCTTGATGCAATTGATTACACACAGGCGAGCACCCAGTTTAAATCGATGCAGACCGGGAGGAAGGTTTGAGTTGTCGATTGAGTTCTGTTCAGTAAATTTTTTTGTGTGTTTTGTTAATATTTTAATCGTTTTTGTTTTCTGTAATATTGCGTTGTTCATATGTCGTGTTTTAGTGGCCTCTGCTGTCAATGCAGGGGGAAAATCTTTCATCAACTTCGTGTAGTGTCTATGTTGTTCATCTTTTCTCTTCATAAATGAATAAATGCATAATCGGCTATACAGTGCATCCGTTAAGTATTCACAGCACTTCACTTTTTCCAAATTTTATGTTGCGTTACAGCCTTTTTCCAAAATGGATTAAATTCATTATTTTCCTCAATTCTACAAACAATACCCCATAATGACAACGTGAAAGAATTGTTTGAAATCTTTGTAAATATATTAAAAATAAAAATAAATAAAAAACACATGTGCTTAAGTATTCACAGCCTTTGCCATGACACTCAATTTAGCTCAGGTGCATCCCGTTTCCACTGATCATCCTTGTGATGTTTCTACAACTTGATTGGAGCCCCCCAGTGGTAAATTCAGTTGATTCGACCTGATTTACAAAAAGGCACACAACTGTCTATAAGGTCCCACAGTTAACAGTGCATACCTCCGAGACAGTATTGTATCGAGGCACAGATCTAGGGAAGGGTACAGAGAAATGTCTGCAACATTGAATGTCCCAATGAGCACAGTGGCCTCCATCATCTGTAAATGGAAGAAGTTTGGAACCACCAGGACTCTTGCTAGAGCTGGCCGCCCAGCCAACTGAGCAATGGTGGGAGAAGGGCCTTAGTCAGGGAGGTGACCAAGACCCCGATGGTCACTCTGACAGAGCTCCAGTGTTTCTCTATGGAGCGAGGAGAACCTTCCAGAAGAACAACCATTTCTGCAGCACTCCACCAATCAGGCCTGTATGGTAGAGTGGTCAGACGGAAGCCACTCCTCAGTAAAAGGCACAGGACAGCCCACCTGGAGTTTACCAAAAGGCACCTGAAGGACTCTCAGACCATGAGAAACAAAATTCTCTGGTCTGATGAAACAAAGATTGAACTATTTGACCTGAATGGCAAGCTTCATGTCTGGAGGAAACCAGGCACCACTCATCACCTGGCCAATACCATCCCTAGAGTGAAGCATGATGGTGGCAGCATCATGCTGTGGGGATGTTTTTCAGCGGCAGGAACTGGGAGACTAGTCAGGATCGAGGGAAAGATGAATGCAGCAATGTACAGAGACATCCTTGATGAAAACCTGCTCCAGAGCACTCTGGACCTCAGACTGGGGTGAAGGTTCATCTTCCAATAGGACAACGACCCAAAGCACACAGCCAAGATAACAGAGTGGCTACGGGACAACTCTATGAATGTCCTTGAGTGGCCCAGCCAGACCCCAGACTTGAACATCTCTGGAGAGATCTGAAAATGGCTGTTCACCAACGCTCCCCATCTATCCTAATGGAGCTTGAGAGGTCCTGCAAAGAAGAATGGGAGAAACTGCCCAAAAATAGGTGTGCCAAGCTTGTAGCATCATATACAAAAAGACGTGAGGCTGTAATTGGTGTCAAAGGTGCTTCAACAAAGTATTGAGCAAAGGCTGTGAATATGTACATGTGATTTTTTAATTTATTTATTTTTAATACATTTGCAAAGATTTCAAAAAACTTCTTTCAAGTTGTCATTATGGGGTATTGTTTGTAGACTTTTGAGGAAAATAATGAATTTAATACATTTTGAAATAAGGCTGTAACATAACAAAATGTGGAAAAAGTGAAGTGCTGTGAATACTTTCCGGATGTACTATAAAAATAAACATTCCATTTAATTTACAGTTCTGTTAAAGGTTCTTAAATGTGCAACGCTGTGCTAAAATACTTTGACAGTATTTCCTGCTACCACTACAACAACATTATTGAATTATCATAGACCTTTTCTTATAAGGAACTGAGTGCTTCTCCGTCCGAGTGGGGGCTACTCCCTCAAACAGCCCATTTTCACATTATAATAGCTGCCGGTACGCAAGAACAGCTGCATTTACTGTGATGTCATTTTTGTATTTTTCCTTGGTGATTTTCTCAACTGGTGAGTCGCAGGTCTTTCGGATTGTGTCGGACTGTGACAGCAGGGAAAGAACAATACCATGGTTCTCCCATTGAAGATATTTCGGCAGCCGCCCAAGTGATAGCCTATTTAGGACTGCCGAAGCAGATTTAATGATAACCTCACAATCAGCTAAAGGCTTCTCATCTGCACTTTCGCACGAGTTTAACAGAACCAGCTCGCTATCATGATCTGCTCTTCTCTCTGGTGCGTGTGTGCAACAACGGGCTACCCTCAATATTGCAGAGCGTAGTCCTCAAAACTGATGTGACCAATTTCAATTCTAGTGAGACTTTTCTAGTTTAAAGCATTATAGAGGAAGTCAAGTCAAACCTCTCAAACAGTTGGCAGCCTTGACAGGCCAAGCAACACTGAGGAGTAAAAGAGCAACACTGTGCTATGCACTAATCTTTCTTTTCATTATACATCACCTTTACCAAATTGCTTCACGATTTTACATGAGTAAAAAAACAAGTAACTGTTATATTTTGACAAAATGTCACAGTTTCATATAAAATAAATGTAGAATCTATTAGACCTAATTTTATATTAACAGTGGCATTTGTAGTTAAAGTTTCAAGATGTGTTTCAGCTAGTATTTATTTTTTCATAATTTTTAGCTACACTGACCTAACCATGGTAATGAGGAGCCTTTCCTCCTGGTGGGAGGGATGAATGGGCTCATAAAAATAAATATTCTTTTCCATTTTTAAAAGGGGGTAGAGAAAACAACCGGTCAATTTTGTTGTTGATGTCAACAACAAAAATAACGTTACTTGATGCATGTCCTTGTACTTGAAAACCATGAACAAAACTATGTAAGATAAAAGGAAATGCGACCCAGGATACATTAAATACAGGTTACGTTTTAAATACAGGTTTATGTTTTTAAATACAATTGGCTGAATAGATAAATCACATGAATAAGTAGGTGTCCAGGTGTACCTAATAAAGTGATCGGTGAGTGTAGTATATAATTTCATCATCACACACGCACGCACACACACACACAGACCTAAAATGGAATACATGTAATAAATCAATTGAAGCTTAAATCATAATAGCATGCTTGCATTTAGGCTAGTGTTTAAAACTGAAAATCTGATTGTTTCAAACTTTTTCCACTGCTTCAGTGCAGAATACAAAGCTAGTATTTTTGTCACTAGGGGAAGAGAGAGAGAGAGGGAAGAGAGAGAGAGGTAAGAGAGAGATAAAGATGAAAAGTGCTCGGTTGAAAGAAAAATAGCAACATCCTCCCATAAGAAGAAAGGGTCAACTCTTCTATAATCACCGCTTTTTTCCTCCAGATTGCATGACCTCTTGAGACTTGAGCAAAAACCTGAAAATCCCTGAGGTAAATGAGGAAGAGATCTTATTAGGAAATAAACTCTGATTCAGAGGTAATTGGGTGCCCTTTAAATTTTCTTATCTGGAGTGTGTGTATATGTGTGTGTGTATAGACACTCAGATCATGTGGTAACAGGTCTAATGACTGCTCCAATGGTTAGAATTCAGAGATATTTTAGTGGCTGAATCTAGTTGGGTAAAAGAGTGAAGTAAATGAAGACCAGAATGAAAGAAAATTCCCTGCAATCTGATACGAGGACAGCACAAGCTATCAAGACATCCATTTGCCAGAAATAGGCAGACACAATCTCAACTCACCATAGGCCTGTGAGCAAGGTGCAGCATCATGCAAAAGCAAATGTTTTCAGTTACCAATGCCATTGTAGAAATGTGCTTTTCATGGCAATCTATTATGTATTAATTTTGTGAGTAAAATTGTCTGATAATACAGACTGATCTCACAGTGAGATTGGAAAGAGTAGACCAACTTTTCTTTAGCTAAAATCAGTGTATACTTGTCGAAATCCATTACACTGTCCACCGTGGCCAAAGTGGTAAGTGTTGTTGAGTGTATGGGCACATGGGAGCTCCATTTTCGGAGTGTACTGTCCACGTAGGGGTGCCAAAACAAGATGTGAAGCTAGTTGTTTTCAGCTGTACATGCATTTCTACAGTGAAGAGAAATGCCTATTTTATAAAGTCTACCACCCAACCCAAACATATACCTAAACCTAAACAATAGTAAAGAAAATAAGGATATTGAAAAAAAAAGGAGAGGGGAAAGGGCAAAGCAGAGAGAGAGAGAGAGAGAGAGAGAGAGAGAGAGAGAGAGAGAGAGAGAGAGAGAGAAAATACCTGATTCGATTTAACATTTAGTCCTTTCAGATGGAAAACATTTATACATATAAATGATGCGATACAAAGTGCATTTGAACAGCGGTGAAACAATTTCTTATAATGCGTTACATTCATACGAGCAGACAGAGAAGTACGTTTGGAGCAGAAGAAATAGAAATAAACCTTGTGTAAATTGTCAGCTTTACGCTAAGCTAAAATGGTATTTCTATCCATTTTACATTTCACATGTTAACAGGCACGACCATATTTTTTATCAATAAAATTCATTTTGGATCATAATTTCTTCTTATCTAGCAAGACCTCTGATATTAGGAAAAATAATATTCTTATTATAATTTTTGTATTGTTTTCCTGTAAAAACATCTGAAAATCCTAAAAACAAGATCAATTAGATTTATCTTGTTTTCGAAACAACACTGCATAAGATATTTTAGGTTCTTCAGAGAATGTATTTTTAACATTTGTATTTTGGCTTATGGCACTTTTCCATTGCACGTTACGGTTCGACTCACCTCAGCTCTACTCGCTTTACTTATCTGAGTTTGCATTTCCACTGCAGTTTAGTGCCGCATCAATGTGGGTGGGATTATAGGCCGATCATCACAGTTGTCCTGCCTGTACTGCTGTGAAATCATCTTAAACACGACACAAACTGACCAAAACACTAACACAACCAATAGCTGTTAGCTACATTGTGCTGCATAAAGCAGTTGCTGCATGGTGATTTTTTTACACAAGTGTAACAGTTAAATTGGCCTGGTAGTTTTAGAAGCAAGCTTCCAGTAGCTGGTCAACTAATAAAGTGAAGCTTTCAAGCAGAGTATAGAGTTAACGTAACAAAACGTACCATCCTCCATCGTGGCTGTGTCCAGGGCACTCTCCCTCCCATTGCTCGCCAGTTTAGATAGCGTCCATTTGGTTGAACCACTTCTACTTTTCCTTGGTGGTTCTGTAGTCGCTTTAAAAAAAAAATATTTACCTTTCCCTACACTATTGGTAGGTCCGGTGGTAGCCAGTGGGGCCAACAGCTATGACACTTCCTGAGAGACTTTTTAGTTTTGCATAGTTTCTTTCTTCGCTAATGAGTGGACCGTCTACACCTCGTTTATTGACCACAGCGTGGTTTTGTGCACAGCCATTTCTTTTTTCACAATTCGAAAGTCGTGTGAACAAATGATACTGCCATCGCTGTTACTAACTTTAAAACTAGTGGGTTGATGTCGCTGTGACGCTGGTAGAGACGATTTAAAGTCACATTTAGTATCAGATCGGCTCGCTTGGAACCTCGACTGAGGTGGTACTAAAAAAGTATCAGGTACAAGGTACTATCCACAGTGGAATACCCCAAAAAACCAAGCAGAGTAGAGTTGTACCGTGCAGTGGAAAAGCCCCTTTAAATGTACTGGCAGACTTTTTATAGTCAAAACAGTGAAAAAAATCTACCAGTGCTGAAGTAGTAATCCAAAGTATTTAGAATATGTTAAATTCTGTAATTTGTAATCTGTAGTGGAATACATTTCAAAAGTAACCCTCCCAACCTCGGGACACAGCTCTGGTCTCCCCCACTGCTGAAGCGACACGCTTCTGGATTGCGCCACAAGGCTAAGCAATCGAACTTGAACAGATACAAACATATCTGATAGGAGATGACGGCGGTCCGCAAGTCGGCATAATGTTTCCAATCCTACTGTACCGGAACTATTGGAAACAGCAGCAGCATGCATACTCAGTTTTTCCAATTTTTTTAAATTTACTTGTTCATTGAACTGTTGTATATACTAAGCAATATCACACTGGCAATCATGCTATACGGCCCTATATCAGCACTACTGTGATTAACTATGGAACTCGGCCTGCGGCTGAATCACAGCAGTGCTGATATAGGGCCATATAGCACGTTGATATTGCTTAAATATACAGCTTTTTTTTTTTTGGATGGCTAAAAAAAATAAATACATAAAATCACTATTCACCTGCATTCTGACTGTTATGCCTATGCCTAAAATAAGAGATAAGGAGACACAGGTAGTTTATCCATTACCATGTAATTACACTGTGCCACGTTCAGAGGTGAACAGGTCAGGCTGACCTGTTATAAACGCTCACATATCCCTCCAATCCCTCATTTAATAGGTTTAGCACAAGAAATGAAAAGTAACTCCGGGTTAGGTGCTCAGTCACCATTCCAACCCTCGTGAGCAGCCACCAAAACTTTAAATAGAGCGCAGCGTGGCAGCCTTCCATAGCTGTGCTTTCTGTCCAACACAGCTTGGACAGACACTACAACACACTCATACACATACATGCTCACTCCATGGCAGACTGCCAACTGGGCTCCACAGGTCTTCTTATTCAGTTAAATGTGCACCAAGTAATCTTTCAACTTAGTGTTCCAAGAATGCGGTTATTTCATATCCATTACTTACTAACCATGGGCGCCACCATGATGATTCTAATTGCTGCTGGACTGTTTTCTGGTTCCAGTCTCCATAAGCAATATACTGTATAAACTACCAATAAGAGCATTCCAGAGAGAGAACAACAACTATTTTAAGTGTTAGTTGATTTAAAATTAGTTCAGGATTAACATGTGCAGTTGTTGGCCATCATAAAAACTCAAAAGTGGCTTAAGCTATCAGCGTAACAAACCTCGGTCCATAGCTTCGTGTCATCCACCTATTTCTTAAACTTTGTCTGGTTGAGGCACTGCTAGAAGGGTAAGACTTTACAATAAGGTTGCATTTGTTAACATTAGTTAATCCATTAGTTAACATGAATTAACAATGAACATCACTTCTTAACAGCATTTAATAATCTTGGTTAATGTGAATGTTTAGATAATACCAATACATTTCTTAGCATTAAAACGGTATATATTTTGACATTCCTTAATGCAGTAGCTAGTGTGAACTTACAATAAACAACACACTGTAACATCATTTATTAATCTTGTTTTTTGTTAATTTACACCAAGTCGTGTAATTAAACACCTTTTAAGGTTAAGAAATGTTTTATATGTTAGTTTATGTAATATGGGAGCTGATAAGGAATTCATCTTTAAATTAATGTCAAACGGTTGTGGAATTTAGTGTAAATTATTTATTTTTCAGGTTTTGTGAACCTTACTGTTAAATGGACATCTGAACATAAAATGTTGAATTTCTAACATTTGTAGGATCTTTATTAACATTATTTAACAGTAAAAAATTATTGCAACTCCCTACAATGTTTTAGAATTGTTTTCCATTTACACATTCACTAGATTACACAGACATTTATGACCATTGCCAGCATCTTACTGCTTTTTCAGTGTCTTGGGCCAGAAGTTAAAAGAACTTCAACCCCTTCAACCAAATGCATCTCAAGACACCTGCATTCTGCTCCATTCAATGATGCATATAGAGTTTAACGTAAGCATGTGTTCAGTGTGAACATTCACTAACGGTTGATCCTGTTTTGGCATTTTTTGGAAGTATTTTCATTGGCAGATCAAAAATAAGCAAAATAGCAACCATATTGTGTCAGAAATGTCAGTTATTCAAGTCGTTAAATTCTTATTTATAGAACTTTTGTATTAAGTGCAATTGTTCTTTTTTCTAAACTATTTTTCATATTTACGGACTGTCTTCTGGTTTTTGCCTTCTTTACAATGAGCAGTTCTACGTTCTACCTTCATGAACTAAAACACCCATTCAAGTGGATAGTGAAGAATGTATGAGGTTGCCCTTGCTTCTCTGGCAGTGGTTGGGTCTGTTGAAATAGAGTAAACAACAATTGTGGATTGTAGACCTCAACATACTTTGCCCTATGACTGTTGTAAAGAGCATTACAGAGAGCATCAGTACTAGTAACTACTCTCCAATAACCCGACAGTCCCCCTATTATGGACTCTTCTATGGAGTCTTCAACTGATGAGGCTGCGAAGGATAAGCATGTGTGATTGCTATTGCACCACAAGAACATTTTGATGGAACAGAAATGAGCATTGGACAGAAATTTTTAATTTAGTATGCTTAACGAATGCATCTTTTGATTAACAACCTACTTTTAGGCATGTCAAATATGCCACACAAATCAACCAGATATACAGTGAAATACATTGGAAAGAGTCTAAATTGGAAATCTCAGATTTAAAAGTTAATTTAAACCTGGAAAAAAGGTTTCCAAAAAAAAAAAAAAAAGTTAAAAAAGAAACATTAGGAAGTAAGAAATTTGGTCAACTCCTTTGTATGAAAGGTCAGATTTCCTTGCTTCCATTGAAGCACACAAGATGCCATTTGAAACGTCCTCAAATCATGCTATGATAACATGGATCATGAGGATTTGCAATAACTTGTCAGTCCATGCCAACTCGAGTGCATGCTGTCATTACAGCAAAATGGGGACATAAAATACTACTACATTTGAATACATGTTAAATTTTTCAATACAACTTTTCACTCCAATTATTAGGATAATAATAACATTTGTAATGAAAATTACCATATCTAATTAGAAAAATGCAAAATAGAAGCATAAGTGAATTCAGAGTTTTGAACTCCACTGAACTGTGCTGACTTTAGCACACTATAAGGGTGTGTACATGCACTTATAAATTCTCCTCCCATTATTGTTTAATTCCCTTTCTTCCATCTACTCATTAAAAATTCAATGTTTTTCATAACCTACCCTTTTCCAAATGGTTTTCACAATCTACCCCAAATCAAAGTCTGATACTAGCCTAAAAAAGATAGACACTCCCTTTGGATGTCAATGTCTTGTCAGGCTTTTAAGTCTCAGAAGATTAAAATATTCAGCATTTGAGATTGGGGACACACACACACACACACACACACACACACACACAGTTGTGTGTGTTGGACGGCAAATAAAGCATGAGGCGCCGCTGTCTCTATGATAGAACACATCACTGAATTATATATAACAGCAAATTTAAGCAGTCAAATGCATTTAGACTGTCATAAGAGATGGGGGGAATTACGCAGTAGAAGCTGTGAAGCTCTGATTTGAAACCATTCTGATGATGAGCACTGCATTCATTTACATACTTCTGGTCTTCCTGCAAAGAGCAAACACAGATCCATGTATTTACATTGGTTACTTTTTTGTAAAGGATCACCCATTACTAATTGTAGTTGCTAAATGGAATTTTCACACTCTGAGCCCATTAAATCTCTGAGGGAGAAATATATCGGGTAATTAAAGGCAAGGCAACCTCCCTTAATGTAAACGCAGGAATGACCATCAAGCCTTGAGATAATTGAGGCTGATGCTTTAATTTTTTTAAATGGACTTTTAAAAAGAGCTCAGATCTGGTGAGTGTTGGACTGAAATTACATGGTAGGAAGATTCATAATCATTCTGGAGGTGTCTTATTGAAACAACAAAGTCACATAATGCAAATGAAGGAAAATCACTTGGGACCACAGCGAATACAGATCAAATACACAAATATTCTTACTGCAAGCAACAGTATGTCTGTACAACAGCTTGTGTTTTCCCTGGGAATGAAACCCATGACCTTGATGTTGATAGCACAATACTCTATATGAGCTACAAGAAATGCATGCATACCTATCTCTTTTATTTTATTTTTTTAAAGAAGTATTTTCAATGTTTCATCAGCTGAATGTTCAATAGCAAGTTACTCCAAAGTACCTTTACGACAAGTCAGGTCACTCGGCAAACATGTTCATAACATCTCCTGGCAGCCTAATTTCTACGGATACACGTACAGCTCCTGGCTACTTGAATGAGAAAGAACAGAAATCTCACAAATGGTTGGTTGAGATTACGATTAAGTGGTATATTTTAAATCGGTAATAAAAATTGACAACAATGGTATCATAAACTGTGCTTCTTTAGATCAGGTCAGGCAAAAACGCAATTTTTTTGCTGGTCCAGCAAATGTGCATGCACGTTCTAGCAGAAAACTGACTGCCAATGTCTCTATCAAAAAGGTGATTGGCTCAGTTAACTGTAAGGTGAGACTTCCATTCCTAAAGCGGTCATAATTATTGTTACGATTTTTCCCATTCACAAGTACTATCCATCGAACACACTGTACATCCATCCATCACAGTCTTGTTCATTAATGTCACATTTTTTAATATGGCATGTACCCCAAGTAATGGCCATACTTTTTCATTGTATAGATACAGCGAAGGTATGACAAGAAATCAGGGAACCCGTATTTCCTGTGCGACTGTGGGAGTCTGAGTCTGTGCGCAAACCACTAGGGCTCAAACCCCAGACTACTATCCGAGATCAAGAAATGAGAACAGTTTTCATATGAACAACACAATACACAGTATTATCATGAGGCTAAAGATAGCGTGAGGATGGAGGAGAGAGTGTATGAAAAGAGGGCAAATTAGAGATATTTTCTAACTTCTCCATGGTTCCCTCCAGTCATGAAGGCTAATTCACAGAATGTCCACAGACTCTCCTTCACTTTGAAATTTAGGGCTATCCATGCAATAAATTGCAAGGCTCTAATGAGAGAAGAGAGTGGTTCCCCAGACACCACCCATCACAGAACAGCCATTTGACATAGCACTCTAATCCGAAGACTGAGCAGAGGCCATGCTGGTCCACTACCCCTTGGAAATAATATGAGGATATATAATATGACTGAATAAAAAAAAAGCAATGCAGACCTCCTCTTTGCTGGTAAATTTCAAAACGTTAGCTCCACAGATCCCTTTAAACAATTTTTTTACACAGCATCACAAGATTTGACTGATGCTAGTGCCATGTTGGCCAATCTAAGAACAGTTGGAATGAAAAAAAAAATAAAGATCCTTCTCATTTTCAGGACCTGTAGCTGAATAAAGGAATAATGCGCCTGGGAAATCTGTCATTATTTACTCACCCTAATGTTGTTCCAAAACAATATGCTGTTATTTTTTTTGTCCAATCACAAAATGAAGCATTTTGAAAGATCTGAACACAGCTTTTTTCCATGCAAGGACAGTTCATAGTGACCGTGTATGTCATGCTCCAAAAAGAAGACAGAAAAAAAGCACCATAATAGTAGTCGATTATAACTATATTTGAACTTTGAAGACATTATTTCAGGCAGAGCAGATTTTTTGTATCTACGCCGTTTCCTATGTCCACAAGTGCCAAAAACAAAATAAATCCAGTGAGCGGCAGTTCTGCGGATGGAAATGCCATGTTGATGAGAGAGGTCAACAGAGAAGGCACAGACTGGTTCAAACTGACAAAGGCTACAGTAGCTCAGATAACAGTGCTGTACAATTGTGGTTAGAAGAACAGCATCTCAGAACAATCGCTACAACATGATGCAGATTGGTTTAGATCAAAAAGAACATATCTGTCTATAACAAATGTGAGAAAAATGATAAAGTTAAAAGATTTAGTCAGTACATATTTTTAAATATTAAGTATTATTTATTAAATACTGTTGTATATATGTACTGAATGCTTATAGTGAGACACTGATAAGAGAGTATGGCATTGTAAAGACACAACACACAAGACATTCACTCCGAATGCGACAGCCTTTTATTCAAGCATTCGGTAGACGACCATCTTTAAACTGTTGTGTCGTGTCTTACTGCTTTTTTCAGTCTTCCAAGGATGTAACCACATATTCTGAACTGGTGGGGACCAAACGTAATAATTAAATTATCAACCATGAAAAAAAACATATCAGTAAACAACTATTATGAATATTGAGGGGGACATGTACCGATAAAGTCTTAAGTACTTTGCAAACATCCAAAATTGTAATGCTCATTTTAGCATTCAAATGTGTATTTTTATCTTAATTTTGACAAATATTCAAAATTCTCCTTTTAATGTGACAGCCTAAGCAACTGATATGTGTGCGCTATATATTTGCTATAAATCTTCTGAAGTTATACGATCATTTTTATTTTGGGTGACCCATTTCTTTAATATCTCTCAAAATAAATTACATTTCAAAATTAAGATACATTTTGGCTCATATTTTGATGTGACAGCTTTCAAGGCAGCCTGGGTGGGCAGCAGCAAAAATACACCCAATGTCTACTGAACCACAGATGCTGCAGAAGATACCTCCATTTCCAGTGAGATAAGTGAGACAGGAATAAGTGCAGGTATCAGTCTCTAACCATCTGAGTGCAGAATCCCAAATATGCCACAAAACGTGGAGGATCAAAGAACAGTAGGAGGGGAAGTACAAGAGAAACCCCATTTTAATCTCTCTGCTTCTCCCTCTCATCACCATCTGCTGGAGCTGGAGCACAGAGTGTGAATGCCAGAGGCAGCCATGTAAGCCCAAGCTGAGAGAAGAAGTGTGGATGGTGCAGAGGAAGAGGAAGTACAGTAATTTGCATAAATGGAAAAAAGCGGTTGCTGGCATCACTGTTCTAATCATTGTTAATAATTTCTTTAAATAATATAAAAACAAAACAATTCCCAAAACTATAGCGATAGTTCACCAAAAATAAAACATTTGACTTGACATTTCAAAGCAAGTGAAACCAACAGCACAGAGATTTGCAAATTAAGGTAGTATGCACATTGCAGCAAGTCTTTAAAATGGCATATAACAAGGTATTTTTTGTCGTGTGATCCCAATCATGTCAAGACAGAGAAATCAAGTGTGTACAGATCTAAAACAACACTGCCTAAAAACTTACTGATTTACAACGTATCAGTTTGAAGACTCTAGTTTTCTAAACGTTTGTTTAGTCAGCCTCACTCCAATTCCCTTCCCTCAAACACCCCTTAAACAAACGTTCCTTCCTCAAACATAAAGGTTCACTTATTCCTCCTCTTCATCCTGTTCATGTCACAACCACAAGTGAACGAGGTAATTGGGGTCGCATCACTTGTCGCTGTGTTTAATTATTTTCGGATCCACTTCCTGAATATTAAAAAGCAGCACTAAGAGAACATCTGGACTGGAGGCCGGGGAGTTGTGCGGTAAAGACTGCTGGGAGAATTGTTTGTAGTGGAAGCTGGGAGGGATTTGCAGCATATGGAAAAGGATTATTAGTGCAGAAGTGGGAGACTGTTGAATTAATGCCACCCTACAAGGTCAAAACAAGAGTGCATTCATATGAAAATCATGTCTTAGAGTTCTATTTAACTTTTCGCTCACTCTTTGAAGCTTTCAAAAAGGTCAGAAATGGAGATTCCAGGAAAGATAACTGAAGTAATAAAAAAAAACTTTAAAAAAGTTTAAAGGAAATCGAATGAAAAAAGTAAAAAACACCAGCGCTCTTCGTTCAGGAAGTTCCTTTGAAAATGGTTTAAAAGAAATTGGCCAAAAATTTGAAGCGCTGTCTCTGTAATGGCAAAAGCCAGAGCAATCAAACTCTTTTCAACCCTTCAAAAATCTTCTTATCAACCTTTCTCTTTCACCTGAGGGTGTTTGACTCATAATATATATTTGATGAAAAACGGTATATCACAGAAAACTGTGAAGTGAAGGTGGCAGACAAGGGGCCAGACCTTCCAGTAATTTCCACATATCTTCTGCATCTGGGTGGAAAAAGCATGATGTTTCCTGCATTGCCATTCAGTGGTTCCAATGTGCTGCTGCGAAATCTACAGCGCCACAGATGTCTGAATTGAATGCGATTAGATAAATAGACAGGGTACCTTAGAATAATATAAAGACAATAATTAAACAATATATCTTTCTATTACTTTGTGTTTGCTGGCAGATATACAGTTGAAGTCAGAAGTTTACATACACCTTAGCCAAATACATTTAAACTCAGTTTTTCTTAGGTTGGTTTTTACTTTAACAATGTGAAATGTCAGAATAATAGTAGAGAATTATAATTTAAAAAAATTATAATTCTAAAATCATACAACACAAGAAAAGAGCATTTACATGAGACCTGAAATCATCAGGTTATTCTCTGGTTTTGATGTCAAAACATTAACAGCCATGCGCACAACACTTGGGACAATGGATGAGAAGGTAAGCATGTCGGTGAAGATGTCTACAATGCGAAATCAGGGTAATGGGCAAAAATCTACTTGTGTCGATTGATTTAGCTACGCTTAAACAGTTTATGGTGGGCGGCTGTGCGGCTGTGGCTCAGGTGGTAGAGCGGGTTGGCCACTAATCGTAGTGTTGGTGGTTTGATTCCCGGCCCACATAACTCCACATGCCAAAGTATCCTTGGGCAAGACACTGAACCCCAAATTGCTCCCAATGGCAGGCTAGCGCCTTGCATGGCAGCTCTGCTGCCATTGGTGTGTGACTGTGAATGGGTGAATGAGACAGTGTAAAAGCGCTTTAAATCCCGTTAAGGTTAAAAAAGCACTATATAAGTGCAAACCATTTACCCTTTATGACCGTACAACTAATGATGGAATGGTGGCGTTATTAGTGCTTCCAGGATTGGTCATGCCCAAGGTGACTCCCATAGTGACATATCTAATGAATTTTAGGTGTTTAAATGACCACACACACGTTGTCAGCTTTATCGGTGTAAAATTGAACATGTAAATACTCACTGACTGGATTTTATAAGACAAAATGTCAATACCAATACACATTTACAAAGAGTATTGTTCTCATAAATGGTATTTTGATTAAAAACATAAGACCATGCATAGTGTGGAACTGCCACATTGTAAAAACGACTTCTGTATGAAACACTGAAATGGTAATAGTTTGACAAGTTTAACTCCACACTGCAATGTGTCTGGTTTACAATATGCCACACATCGGGCCTTAAGGACCATGTAACATTATTCACAGATATGTCATGGGTTATGCTCATAAAAATGCCTTAGGCTTGCTGACTCCCTTTAGGGATGTACAGTGGGAGGCATGTAATGGTTTCCACTGCTGCAGACAGTCTAGGAGAGATCACTTACGATCTCATCCTTTCTGGTGGCCCCTCTGAGCTTTTGTGCGTTTGGATGCATATTGCTTCAAAGTGCTGCACCCCTACCCTGTTTATGCAGCATGGTTTATTCAAACAATGACACCATCTCTGATGAGATGACAGGGATACAGACACATAACAGCACTCTAGGAATGAATGCCATGAGCCATGGAAATAGAGGGCTCAACATACAGTATGATACAGAAAACATCTGGTAACAGAAATTATTTATCAAAAGCTCACAAAGCCTATCACTGAGCATAGTAAAATATACAGACGATCATGGACTTGTAATAATTATCTTCCCATGAAATGAAAACATAAAATCTCTTTGTAAATGATCTAGAGCAGTAGTCTATGGCTCTCATATGTATTACAAGACCATTTAATCATAGTAGAATATAATAACATAATAAACATAATAAAAATGTCATTTAATACCAGAAATATAAGATGACTGATGGAATATTCCATTTAACAGATGGGTGGATGTAGAATTTGGATTGAAATCATTGTAGCATTAATCTTTCCTGGCACATTCTCAGATATCTAAGAAAGGCAAACAGCATTTATGGATTTGGGTGTCATGTTGAGTTGCCAAGGTTATTTAGTCAGCTTGCTTGGTTGCTTTCTCTGACAGGACTCACAAGCTGTTAATAACATTTACACTAAATAATGTTGACACTGAAAAAGGATGGTAATAGGATATGATCTTTGGCGCTATTAATGTCCTTGTTGGACCTCAGCTCCTCCATGATAATCTTGCTTGGGTCAGTCCCCCTTGATTGTTTCGCTGTTAGTTCGGGGGCTGTCAAAAATTGCAGATGGCGAGGGGAGGGGGGGGTTCCTACAAGGAAAATCTTGGCCCCCTTTCAACAGACTGCAGAGTTTAGGGTATAAACAGCATAATTGGACACTTTGATGGGATTGAATATATTTATTATTTAATTAACTATGAAAACGGTCTATAAAATTGATTCCTGATCCCTAACAGCACCCACAAATTCCATCTTTTACATTTTATCACCCTCCTCAACCTCTCTGCTACATCTTTTCTCCGCCAATCCATATTTTTCTCCAATATCAATGAATCAGTCTTTTACTTTTTTCAGTCATTTTACTTTCTCCATTTTCAACTCTTTTGCCATTCTGTTCACGGTCTCTTCATTCCCTCCCCCTTCAACTCTCTTCTGGGCTTCGTGAGGTTGAATTAGAAAGCTTCTGATCTGGAAGGTTTCCCTTTTGCTTACATTCCTCTTAAAAGTACAGTGAGTAAAATGAGCCATGTTACCCTGAGACAGGGTTTCCCAAATGGGGATTTGCAAATCCCTAGGGTTTTAAGAGGGTTGCTGGAGGTTTATGAGATTGTGATAAAATCCCAATGCTAATTAAAGCATTTAATTCAGCCTAATTGTTTTCTAGGAGCTCCAATTTGCGGGAAAAACTTGTTCATGCAGATACTTATATCTCTCCTCCGACTACAATTGTTGATTCCCAGGGTAATTTTCCTTGTAACAACAATACATCTCAATATGTTAAATGCAGTTCGTTCACACATCCTTTTACATTGATAAATTACAAGAACAGAAAACTGATTCCATGTAGAACTACATATATCATTTATATAATAATTTGTCCATGTCCTTTGCTATATATAGGCAAAATGAAACGTGCATTACGCACAAGAATTATTGAACATAATAGTGCTATTAGAAGACAAGTTGATACATCTTTAGCGTTAATTTGGCTAAACATTCGTTGTAATATTTGAAATTCTTGGGCATCAAGAGGATTTTACATCATAGGAGAGGTGGAGACAGAGATCAGAAAAAAGGTAGGCTTTTTGGATTTTTTGTACTTAAATCTTTAGCTCCAAGTGGTAAGAACGAAGAACATTATCTATCCTGTTTTTTTATAATGTGTGTTTTGTTTTTTTTACAGTTCATTCAAACATAAGAAATATTGTGCTAACATGGAAATATATCACTGACATTGTAAACTCCTGCTTTATATATTAATTTAAATACCCAATCAATAGGTATAGAGCCAAATCAATGCATATTTTATATGAATATTTCTGACATGAGAGGTTATAATTTCGGCAACACTGTGAAGTTCTACTTGATAACATTAGTTTATGCATTACAATATGCATCATACAATATTAATCATGAACTAACAATGAACAATTATATTTTACAGCATTTATTAATCTTGGCTAATGTTAATTGATTAAAATACTACTTTGCTTTAATGTGAACATGTCAATTTTAATACATTTTAAAGTTGTGTTAGTATATGTAGAAATTAACATTAAACAAGATTAAGGAGTATTGTAAAAGTATTGCTCATTTCGGTTCATGTTAACCATTGTGTTAACTAATGTTAACATTAAAAAACTTCCCACAAAACAACTGACACACTTGCAAGAATGTAAAAGGAGTTTGTGCATTTGCAGTGTGTACTAAATCTGCCCTGTATGTTGTATGTACACCCATAAGGCTGCTGGCTGAGTATATTATGATTCATGGTTTGAATTCACGCATACCGTATTTCCCTTCTTCCACTCTAATTTAGCATGCCTCGGCAAAAGTCACAATTCATCACCAGCAATGAAGTAACAGACTCTCAGTTGGTTTCACTTTATAAAAAAAAAAAAAAAAAAAAAAAAGGAAAACAGTATAAATGCAGATGAACCAGAGGATATGGATGAAATATCTGACAATTGGAACACCATCAGTTTGACAAAAGCCTAAAGAGTCTCACAAGCCCAGAAAAGCAAGAGTCATTTCCTTTCACAGTTTGACAGATGAGGTCTCAAACTCCAACAGAGTCTGTCAATGAGCATGTCTGTCTGTCTGTCTGTCTACAGTGCTGTTCAAAAACATAATGCCTTCTAAGGCAGCATCCTAACCATCATGGAAGTGACCTGATAAGTGACCATTTGCAACACTCTGCATATATGTAGCTACTAAATTAACACCTGTGAATTTTGGCTGAGACATTGCCACAAAGTGGATAAAAACCAAGTACATGCTGGACAGCTACAATGTGAATATGAAAAATTTCTCTTTGCTTCAGTGTTTATTTATTTGTGTTTTTGGCTGAAGTGAAAAAGGTTCTTCCGTTCTTTTTAAGAGAACTCAATTGCGAACCCTTAAGCAGTAGCCTCAGTCGCAGTTCAAATAGCAATATGACTTTATCAAAATCGTGCAGCCCTAATTGAATGATAGATAGATCCTTTATTTAAAAAATCATCACTGATCATTTAGAGAATCAATATTCATCCTTTATTCACTCTTGTGTAGTTCCAAACTTGTACGACTGTCTCCTGTGGAACACAAAAGGATATGTTATGCAGAATGTTAGCCTCAGTCACCATTCACTGTATGGAAAAGAAGTTGTTAATGGAGACTGGTGAGGTAAAGACTCTGCTAAACATCTCCTTTCGGGGTTTGTGGAAGGGAGCCATATGGGTTCAACACAATATGAGGGCGAGTAAATTACTTTTCATTTTTTGGACGAATTGTTCATTTAAAATGCTGCCACTGTAAGCAGCTCACTAGGTTTTGGAACAGGCTGTCAGCACACCCAGTTCTGTGGCTGGGATCTCACAATCACAGATGTGACAGCCCTCAGTCTACTAGCATTCAACTCCAGCTGGTCCTGAGTTCTTCATCACCCCCTCCTTTACCCACACTGGACCGGGCTTCAGAGTTGGCCAAGGAGCCCGGTACATGAATAAAGACACACTGATAGGAAGGCTGGCAATTCATCCTGCCACATCCAGCCTATAACAGAGGCTTCCTTTTATTTCCTGCCCAGTCTTAAGCACTAGCAGAAAAGCATTTATCTGACAGCTCCTTTATGAGACTATTCATCCCAAACCTGCATGTAGCTCAGCAATCCTGCCTCCTGCTATAAGCCTTCAATGACCATCAAGAGCACTTTGCATTCACAAGATTTGCATTCTTCATGCATATCGCCACCTACTAGGCTTTTGTGTGAATAGGATTTATTTATTATTTTACTTACATACCTACTTTTTTTTTTCTTTCTCCTCCCTGCCCAGTAAGTGGCCATATGCAAAGTAAGCGGATCATCAAAAAACAAAAGAAGAACTTAGCACTCCAGTGAATGCGCATAGGAGGGCTGGTGAAAATGTAGCTTTATAGTAAAAAAAAAAAAAAAAAAGGACTTACATTGACCTGTTTCTTACCCATACCCATCATATCGCTTTTTGAAGACATAGATTTAACCACTGGGGTCATATAGATTACTATTATGCTGCCTTTATGTGCTTTCGCAGCACTTTCATTGAATGACCAATAGAGCTGAGATATTCAAAAAAATCGTAGTTTGTGTTCGGCAGAAGAAAGAAAGTCATATACATCTGGGATAGAATGAGGGTGAGAAAATAATGAGACCATTTTCATTTTTGGGTGAACCATTCCTTTAAAGCCCAAGATTGTCATTATCTGGATGTAAACATTACTGTAAGATGCTGAGTCAAATGTACGCCATTTTAAGGTTTAAAATAAACACTGTGGCACCGTGAAAACATTGTTGAGCATCTTAACCAGGCCGTAAAAGCAACTTTGAAGCAGGACTATCTGTATGCCCGATCACATGGGGACTGTTTGGGAAACCTGTTGAAAAGAAGTCATTATTTTGCAATATTCACAATGTTCAGACCTTCTAGTTGCTTTTGTCAGGCATATGAGGCTCAAACTAAATGTTACAGGTGAAGAATGTAATTTCTCCACCACTAGCAGCACCAAATGGAATTGCAATCTCTTTTCTTGAGCAACCTGACAAGGTCTGACATTAAGCAATGCTGTGAGATTGAGACTGGACCATCTGTTATTCCAAACAATGGTAGGCGGGGAAGTGTCTGAAAGAATAATTTTTGCCATTCTGTTTGGTGTCGCTAGTGGCGCAGAAACTGCACACTTCACCTTTGAAATGGTTTTTGTACTGTTTTTGTACTAAGGGGGAAACAATGAGTGCCATGCAAGGTACCTGGGATAAACCTCGATTTTAAGAGATTTGGTGAAATGGATTCAAACCACAGTCTTAGTTAATCCCTAGCAATTCTGGCATGGCTGTGGTGAGCTAGAGAGAAAGTGGCTTTGGAATGAAGTCAGTGAGTGTTTTCTGGGCACTGCTAATTACATTTTTCCAAACAGTAATTTTTCACAGAAGAAAGCTATGAATATTTATACAAGTGGAAACTAAGAAAGTAAGTTTTGACTAATGTTTTGTCCAGATATCAGCATTGCGAGGACACTGTGACAGCAGCCCCTCTCATCTGTACTCACAGTGAAGATCCGTTTCATGGAGGGTATACAGATCAGGCGTGCCTCACCGGGGCTGTGGATCATGCCTCAGCTGAGCAGTCCAGATCATTAGGACATTCTATTCCCACAGCCCTTCCTACCACATGCAGCACATACAAAAAAAAAAAAAAAAGAAAAAAAAAAGAGGGGTGACCCATCTTAACTCACTGATGGAAGGCACATCAGGTTTTGGATTGTACAAATAGGTATAGACTATATGAACTATGGCCCAAATTGTCATTCATGCTATGAGTGGTGTGGCGTAGTGGGCTAAAGTACATAACTGTTAAGCAGAAGGTTGTTGGTTTGATCCCCACAGCCACCACCATTGTGTCCTTGAGCAAGGCACTTAACTCCAGGTTGCTCTGGGGGAATTGTCCCTGTAATAAGTGCACTGTAAGTCGCTTTGGATAAAAGCATCTGCCAAATGCATAAATGTAAATGTTCTATCAAAATAGAAATGAAAGGATAATCTAAACTTAAGACCATGAAAAGCCTCACCTTGAGTGAAATAAATGGGCTTAATTTGCACAAAGATGGCAGCCTTGGTGTCTTCACTCTCAGCGTACGAATAAGTTTACTTCCAAACAACAAAAAGCAGAAATGTCAAATGGGTGTAATATCAGAATATTCAGTATTCATGATGCAGTAGCCAAACACTACCTGGATGAGGAACTATATCTGCTGAGATCTTGAAGTGTGCAACCACACAGTGAACACTTTGCTATGCCAAAAGGCCACTGGAGCTAAGAGGAGTCATAAGATTCAAAAAGTGTTTGAATATGTCATTCTTAAAAATGGGCCAAAATATTTAGAGTAAAAATGCTGGTTTAAGCTTGTTTTTCAGCAGGGCTGTCTTAGCCAGGTGAACTAGTATCTACTGTTTAGCCCCTGACCTTTAATCAGACACACAGAGGGTAGTGTTTAACTTCCCTGGAAACCCCAGTGATTACAATTAAGCAGCTCTTATCCTTGAGCATACTCAAGTCAGGGTTAATCCACACATACCAAAATAAGTATGACAGGCCATGCCACATCAACCTGCTTGGACAGTGTCATTGTTGGAACATGGTCATGTATGACAGGAAGCATCTCCTTGGCTGGCCAGGATGTGGAATGAGTAACGAGCTAGGAGAGGAAAATGAGAGCTGAACAGGGAAATGGCTGGAAATTTCCACCAATCACATTTTCATAAATCAAACCAATGCCCCGACACAGTACAGAGCAGAAGGGATTGGGAAAAGCGGATTAGCTGGGTGCAGCCCAAACACAGGAGTTAAAATGTTACCTAATATCATTCATACAGTACTAGAACATGATGTGAGGACAGACGGACAATGACTTTTCAGTACAAGTGCTGTGGAGTTAGTCTAAGCAAGTCTAAAATGGCAAAGTTTTTCAAAACAGTGTTTAAAACTAATGAGAAGTTTTATGAAAATAAAGAACAGCAATAACCTAAAATGTGTCATATTTCATGATATTTAATTTTTTTTTTTTTTTGTCAGGGGATCCCCAGGGGGACTAAGTAGTCTTAATACGGCCCTGAAGACCATCACGACATTCTCTTAAACGTTCAAAAAACAGTAGCACACTAGTACACCAGCACAGACTACAGTATGAAATCTCAAATAAAACAATGGCCACGATGAAGACATTTCATGCAGTTTAGAAGGTAACATTTCACAATATCATTGGTAAAAAAAAAAATAACAAAAAAAATTTAAAACATAACTGTACTGGTGGTACTATTCTTTGCACCCCACCCCAGACCTCACTGATTTTCAAACCCTGGTTATGGTCCTGATGGAGACTGCAAGTGGTGAGCCAGGTGTGGAAGAGATATAGGCAAGCTGCCGTATCTATTAGCATTGCCCGAAAGTGCCCACTCACTGTCATCTGAACCAGTGTCAAAAGCAAAACTGCACAAGCTATACACAATGTGTGCAAAATGGAGACTGAATGGCAGCCACAGAAATTAAAATTCAACATTCAATTTGTTTTATATCTGTATGTAGCATATAATAATGCATTTGCAATTTATCTTGCCAATAAAGCTCTATATGAATTGAATCTGCCCATTTGATCCTATTATTTAAAAAGTCCTCTGGAAAAAAAAACTTACAAATTCTTATCAAATGTGGCATCAAATAAAATCGGCTACTCATCTCTCAGCTGATAAAAAGGGATTTCTTTTTTATTATTTGTTTAGAATAAACAAACACAGAAAAAAGGGCGAACAGCTTAACCTCCAGCAAACATGTCATAATGCCACAAATAAATTAAAAATGATTGCATCTCTGCCAAGAAAAAAGAAATTCCAGGTTATTTATGTAAGGAGACATCACCTCACAAGCAAAGCCATTTTTCAGCAAATAAATTAACAGACAACAACAAACACAGACTTAAAAACAAAAATCAAGAAAAAAAAATAATCTCATTGATTGTTTGTAACCGGAGTATGGGCATTAAATGAAATTCTCTGTAAACAGTTTTTTTTTTTTTTTTTACTAAAATGTAATTCTCTCTGAAATGAATTTTGGCAAAGGACTGTGGCAATTAAGTAAGCGCAGTAAAACCTGAGAAGGTCAATGCCCTATTAGCCGAGGACACAGTTAAATAACAGATTACTAGGACTAGGATTACAATATGGGAGAAAAGTGGTAGATATGGAGTTACATAAATTAAGCATTGTTGAACTGTTGGTACTACTCAAAAATTAGAGCAGGTCTTCAAATGCACTGCAATGCTGACGACATCAAAATCACTCACAAAACTCTAATAACTCCAACCACAGTCTCCCTAACACCATTCAATTCGCAAAACAGTGGAAAGAAAATGTATGCCCCTACCATCCTTCATCCTGAAGCCTTACATTTCTTAGACCTTCTCAATCATAAACAGTCCCAAAGCAGCACAAACAATAGAAATCCATCGCTCTGCACACTAATCCAGCTTTCTGCAAATACATACAACTCTTTTACATGATTTATGAGCTGATAAGATTAAATATACTTAAGACAATGAAACAATGAATTTCTGCAATACTGCCAAAAAAGGCAATTTAGCAGGAGAAATTATTCAGAGCAGGTGCCACAAACTGTGCCTAAAAAAAAAATGTCTGTAAGTGTATCACTCAGTTTTTTACCAAAAACATACCAAATGGCCTAGGATAGACAGGGCAAGCAGAGCCATCAAGCAGGTGTGCGCCCATAAAGAGTCATTCTCCCTCACAGGGAAACCTTTTACTTTCCCTTTTTTTCACCCTACAACCAATTCATTCAAACATGGTCAAATAAACCAACAATAAAACTAAGTATTATCATGCTACATCATGAGGTACAGTATATAAACAATGAAGTCATTCTGATGTACCACCAAGATTTGTTTGCATTTTAAAACATGACTCCATTACAAATTGGATTTACAGACAGCTAGACTTTCATACTTGATGTGACTGCAAACCAAAGCTATCTGATTGAATAACACAGCAACAGGCCTGCAATGAGTTTCAAACAGAGTAGGTAGGAGAAAAGCTTACATAATGAGGATACTTCATCAATATATCAAATGAGCTAAATATCATGCAGGCAGAACAGAGGGACTTACCTTCCACAGTTATTGTTCCAGAGCACTGAAAAAAGTAATATGGGGCTAACAGTCAAGACAAAGATTGAGAGAGAGACACACAGAGATAAAGAGTGAAGCATTGGAGACTACCCTTCAAAGCTGAACTCAAACACTGGAACTTTCTGCATACTGATGTCCATAATTCAAGAGTGAGTATTATATACAAATTAAACTCTTAATCGAGAATACCCTTTGCACCGTTTCTAAAAACACATGCACATGAATCTGTGCCAGTCTCTCCTCCTGATGAAAAGAATAATTAATTAAATGACTGGCAGCTTCCATCCGTGAACCACACTAAAATAAAATAAAGTGGTGGTGGTGTAGTGGTCTCAACCACATAACTGGCAAACTGGTAATCAGAAGGTCGCTGGTTCAATCCCCACAGCCACCACCATTGTGTCCTTGAGCAAGGCACTTAACTCCAGGTTGCTCCGGGGTGATTGTCCCTGTAATAAGGGCTCTGTAAGTCGCTTTGGATAAAAGCATCTGCCAAATGAATAAATGTAAATAATATGACAAATTATGAAATGGAGCAATATGTAACTCTTTTTGCCTTTGCATGAAGCAGATATACTCCATATTTCAACATTCTCTCTTGACAAGCAAAGCAGTTTGCAATGTGCCATGGATGACAGTGCTGTCTGATTTAACAAGCTCACCACTCAACTACGTGAGATTGTTTTAAAAAAAAATTATTTCAACAGATCAAAGAATGTGTTAATATTGACTTTGAATATGACGTTGGGGTTGTTCAAGTGCCTTTAAGCCTCACTAATGAAAAATTACAGCCAGTAAAGTGAAAAGTACAGCAGTGTATAAGCCTAACATGCACCAACTGAAATGCCAACGTGGCCGCACACCTATCCATCAGGCTTACCTTAAACGGATAGTTCACTCAAAAATGAAAATTCAGTCATTATTTTCTCACCCCTGCGATTCAAACAAACAAGGCTGGGCATAGAAATGCATCTATTCCTTGACTACAAACTCTTCAGACATGTTTTGTAAGTTCCGTTTTCTGGTTTGTGTGCAGCTGTGTTGTGTTTTCTTGTTTACTGCTTGTTAATGTCGCTGGTGGTCCTATTGAAGTAAAACAAACGAGTCTTCGCTTGAACGCCCCACCTTGCAAGCAACTGCAGCTTACCTACTGCTCTCATGCAAGCAGCTTCATTTTGTTTCTCACCAAACCTTATCATATTCCCTCATAACAAGACATGAGTCGCATACGGGGTTGGGAGTAATGCAATACATAGGATTACGCATTTAAAATACTAAATATTAGTACTGTAAACAACAACAGTTACTATTTAAATACTGTGTGAGTGAAAAGGTGGATATGACTTCAGTGAGGAACTTTCCCTTGGGAGCTTAATAGAGTAGCTACATTGAGTTTATACAGCTTAACAAAAAACAGTCAGAAACACTTTGACAGATGAAACATAAATCCAATAAATACACAATTACATGCCTTTCCAATGTTTTTTATGTGGTTATGTAGTCCTTGTAGTATTAAAAAGCTACAAAAATATATATTTTCTGCCTCATTCTATGAACAGAATCCACATACAATAAGAAAAGGATGGACTTGTGTACAATTTGTTGGGTTTTGAAGTTTGGAGCAGCAAAAACCATTAACCTTGTGTAAATTCCCATGTGAACATTTAGATTTATGCTCAAATGCACTTCAAAAAAAAAATCTTAATGAGAATTTAAATATTGTTTCACTGTAAAAACTTTTAAAAATCCTTAAAACAAGATCAATTTACTTGAGTAGCAAAACTGCATAAGATATTTAGGCTTTTTTTCCATAGAATGTATTGTTACAGTGAAAGGTATTTTCTTTTTTTCATTTACTTGTTTACAGTCAAAACAATTGAACAAATCTGCCAGTGCTGAAGAAGTAATTCAAAGTATTTAGATTAAGTTACTGACAGAATATGTTAAAAATGACATTTTACAGTATGTTTGAATACTTTTAAAAAGTAACCTTCCCAACCCTGGTCACAAACAATAATTAATTAGTCTTCTGAATTACACTTTTGTGTCCCTTTGAAGCCTGAAGAGGTGGTCACCATAAACTGCCATTGTATGACATCACAAAGCACAACAATTTTTCACAATTTCTCCATTTGTGTTAAGAAACTAGAAAGAAAGTCATATGGGGTTATAACAACACAGGGGTGAGTAAACTATAACTAAATTTTCATTTTTGGATGAACTATCCCTTTAAGGATAAAGGATTATAAAGGAATTAGGCTCACCCACATTTTGTTATGGTGAGACAAGCTGTGTGAATTTTGTGATATTTCAAAAGACTTGAGTTATACTGTCCTCTGGACAGCTAGCAAGACACTAATGCGCCTGAAATGCTCATTTTGGCAGATGATGAAAAACTGCTTAAAATGTTCAACATTATTTACTTCCATTAAATAATGATAGCTGCATATTGCTTATTAATTGTAAGCATCTACCTGTGGAAACCCTGTTAAAACAGAAAATGAGCTATTAATGATGCCTGCTACTGCATACACGTGCCCGTCTTAATCTATTTTTTGCACACTGCAAGTGTAAGTGTAAAAAAAGAAAAGAAGGCTTGATAAACTCTTTCAAGACATATTTGAAGAACAGCGATGGAATTACACGTGCAAATAGTACGATTTAGCGTACCATTTTTATCTAATAAAATGACCCCACAGGAAAATTCCCAATAAGTATTAAAATAAAATTTTAAATTTTACATTTTATTTTAGGTTTAAAAGATCGTGACTGCTCTTTATGACGCATTACGATACGCATTGTATCTTTGGTACATCTAAAATCACGTCATATGTAGCCTATTACCATCACTAGGGACTCGTTGTACCAATATAATGTTTCACACAGTGTTCATAAATGGGTGCGTTTAGAATCAGATCCGAAATACTTATTACTTTTGATCATCAACATTTTCGGTGTAGCCTATTTTCTTGCGCACTATTCAAAATAATCATCAACAAATCTGTGCTCTGGTTTTCCGCAGACCTAATAAACGATTCTTCAATATGATTATCATAATCAAAACACTCGCGGTCAAATTAAAGCACGAGCGCCTAATTGTGCACGCGTGGTAACCTACTATAAGCTTGATCCGCTGTCTGAAAACAACGTAGATAAATACCAGTTGTAGTCAAGTGATAGCCTACATCTCCAAACGCTTAAAAGCATACGATCATTATAAGACGTCAAACACGCACTGTAGTAAAAACGTAAGAACGAAATGTATTATACTAGATCCGAACAACTGCTCCCATGATAGACAGTAAATAATCTACTAGCTTCAGTTCAGATACGCGCAAACGAATTAACGCATAAGCCTTTGGGTTTGTGAAATAAACTTTCAGTCTCTAGATCAGTTGATCATACATATAAAAACAGATACAACGGTGCTGAAGAATGAGCAATCTTACCTCTCTCCTCTCTGTGCGTTGTACAGACAGCAGCACACTCGTTCAACTTGTCAACATTAACAGCAGCAGTGGATGATTCCACGAAGAGTTTGATGCACCTCTGCAAGATCGTCCAACTCCCTGCTCACTTTTTTCAGACAAGACATGTTATTTTACGAAGGAAATGTTACAGCGTAAATGCAAATGCGAGACCTGTAAAATGCCACGATGCTTCCCATCTAGACAACAAAAAGAATCCCTCTCTCTGTTATTGGATTCTTCCAAGACTGCCTTGTAAACACTGCAAGTGCGCCGAGCTGCACGCTTCAACGACGATAAAGTGACGTTTGAAATAGACAAATATATATTTGATTAACTTTACATATTTAAAAATATATTTACGTCGCGATCAGATTTCGATTAAAATAAACCGATAGGTTTTGATTAGGTTGGAGTGTTGGCTCGCCATGCGCACCAGTAAGAGTTTTATTATAAATGTAGGTGGCCAGTCCTTACTCCAGGGAGACAGTAGTAATTAGCCATAATTATCAACATAATATATAATGTCATATGCTAGGGAAATCCCGCCCCAGTGCCTTCGAGGATTTTTTTTTTTTTTCAACATTAATTGGTGAATAACCACCTTCAGTCAAAGCAACAGCATTTTCATTGGTTAAATCGCTGTCACTAAATGTCTCTCCCATCTAATCAGATTCAGAGTTTGATTAACGCTTAAAGGTATAGTTCACCCAAAAATTAAAAATCTCATCATTTACTCACCCTCATGACATCCCAGATGTGTACAACTTTATCTCTTCTCCTGAACACAAACAAAGATTTTTAGAAGAATATGTCAGCTCTGTAGGTCCTCACTATGCAAGTGAATGGCAGCCAAAACTTTAAAGCTCCAAAATGCTCATAAAGGCAGCATAAGTAATCCATAAGACTCCAGTGGTTAAATCTATGGTTGTGTTCCATGCAGAAGTAATCATCCCTATGCCCTATTCCCTTCAAAGACTTTACCATCCACTGTGAGATCCTTGGAGCTAGGCTAAAAATGTGGGGCTCAAAAATAAGGGTCATTCAGAACATGGCTATCTTGATTGTCCTCCCTTCATAGTGCCCTTTGGCATGTGATTTATCACATTTGGAATGCACGGCATATCTTTAGAAGCAATCATTTAAGCGTGGGTATGAAACAGATCAATATTTACAGTTGAAGTCAGAAGTTTGCACACACTTAGGTTTAAGTCATTAAAACTCATTGTTTAACCATTCCACATATTTAATATTAGCTAACTATAGTTTTGGCAAGTCGTTTAGGACATCTACTCATTTTTCCAACAATTGTGTACAGACGGACTGTTTCACTTTTAATTGATTATATCAAAATTCCAGTGGGTCAGAAGTATACATACACTAAGTTAACTGTGCCTTTAAGCAGCTTGGAAAATTCAAGAAAATTATGTCAAGCTTTTAGACAATTCAATTAGCCAATTGTACTGAATTGGAGGTGTACCTGTTCATGTATTTTAGGGCCTACATTCAAACTCAGTGCCTCTTTGCTTGGCATCATGAGAAAATAAAAATAAATCAGCCAAGACCTCAGAAAATGTGTTGACCTCCACAAATCCTTGTGAGCAAGTTCATCTGTGCAAACGTTCATCTGTGCAAACAATAGTAGGCCTACACAAGTATAAACACCATGGAGCCACGCAGCCATCATACCGCTCAGGAAGAAGACATATTCTGTCTCCTAGAAATGAATGTAGTTTGGTGCGAAAAGTACAAATCAATCACAGAACAACAGTAAAGAACCTTGTGAAGATCCTGGAGGGAACAGGAAGACAAGTATCTATATCCACAGTAAACGAATCCTATTTCGACATAACCTGAAATGCTGCTGAGCAAGGAAGAAGCCACTGCTTCAAAACCACCATAATAAAGCCAGACTACAGTTTGAAAGTGCACATGGGGACAAAGATCTTACTTTTTGGAGAAATGTACTCTGGTATGATTCATTTTATTTTTAACTTTTTGGCCATAATGAACATTGTAATGTTTGGAGGAAAAAGGGTGAGGCTTCAAAGCTGAAGAACACCATCCCAATCATGAAGCATGGTGGTTTCAGCATCATGTTGTGGGGTGCTTTGCTGCAGGAGGGACTGGTGCACTTCACAAAATAGATGGCAACACGAGGAGGAAAAATGATGTCGATATATTGAAGAAACATCTCAAGACATCAGCCAGGAAGTTAAAGCTCGGTCGCAAATGGATCTTCCAAATGGGCAATGACCACAAGGATACCTCCAACGCTGTGGCAAAATGGCTTAAGGACAACAAAGTCAAGGTACTGGAGTGGCCATCACAAAGCCCTGACCTCAATCCAATAGAAAATGTGTGGGCAGAGCTGAAAAAGTGTGTGAGCAAGGAGGCTTACAAACCTGACTCAGTAATTACACCAGTTCTGTGAGGAGGAATGGGCCAAAATTCCAGCAACTTATTGTGAGAAGCTTGTGGAAGGCTACCCAAAAAGTTTGACCAACAATTTAAACTATTTAAAGGCAATGCTACCAAATACTAACAAATTGTATTTAACTAACAAACTTCTGACCCACTGGGAATATGATGAAAGAAATAAAAGCTATTATCATTATGTAATGATGGCTCAGTGGTTGAGGTTCAGGGTTACTAACCAGAAGGACAGGGGTTCAAGCCCCAGCACCACCAAGATGCCACTGTTGGGCCCTTGAGCAAGGCCCTTAACCTTATCTGCTCCAGGGGTGCCGTATCATGGCTGACCCTGCACTCTGACCCCAGCTTAGCTGGGATATGTGAAAACTAATAAATTTCACTGTATATGCAAAAAAAACTGTCTGTATAATGTGTGACCAAAATAAAGGATTCTTCTTCTGACATTTCACAATCTTATAATAAAGTTAATCAAATCAAATCAAATCAATTTATTGTCACACTACCATGTACACAAGTGCAACAGTAGGTGAAATTCTTGTGTGCAGTTCCGAGCAACATAGCAGTCATGACAGTGACGAGACCAATTACAATAAACAACACAATTTACATATCATATGTACACATACTTACACAACACAATAATTATATACAATGTACAGTATACAATACACACAATATAGAATACACAATATACAATAAGTGGGAGTATATGAAAATATATAAGTAGTTGAATTGAGGAGAATATGTTGACAGTCCAGTTTGAGATAGATTATAAAGTGCAGTGCTAATTATTGATCCTGATAGATCAAGTGTTCAACAGTCTGACTGCTTGGGGGAAGAAGCTGTCATGTAGTCGGCTAGTGCGGGTCCTGATGCAGCAATACCGCCTGCCTGATGGTAGCAGTGAGAACAGACCATGACTCGGGTGGCTGGAGTCTCTGATGATCCTCCGAGCTTTTTTCACACCGCCTTGTGTATATGTCCTGGAGGGAGGGAAGCTCACCTCCGATGATGTTTCTGGCAGTTCGCACCACCCTTTGCAGGGCTTTGCAGTTGTGGGCGGTGCTATTGCCGTACCAGGCGGTGATGCAGCCAGTCAGGATGCTCTCTACAGTGCTGGTGTAGAACCGTGTGAGGATGTGGTGGTTCATTCCAAACTTCCTCAGCCGTCTCAGGAAGAAGAGACGCTGGTGAGCCTTCTTCACAACGGCCTCAGTGTGGACGGACCATGTGAGTTCCTCAGTGATGTGGACACCGAGGAACTTGAAACTGCTGACTCTCTCCACCGGTGCTCCATTAATGGTGATGGGGCTGTGTACTCTGTCTTTTCTCCTGAAGTCCACTACAAGCTCCTTGGTTTTACTGACATTGAGGGAGAGGTTGTGCTCCTGACACCAGCGTGTCAGAGTGTGCACCTCCTCTCTGTAGGCTCTTTCATCATTGTCAGTGATCAGACCTACCACCGTCGTATCGTCAGCAAACTTAATGATGGTATTGGAGCTATGTGTTGCCACACAGTCATGCGTGTATAGGGAATACAGGAGAGGGTTAAGAACACAGCCCTGCGGGGCTCCAGTGTTGAGGGTCAGTAATGAGGAGATGTTGCTGCCCATTCTAACCACCTGACGTCTGCCTGACAGGAAATCCAGGATCCAGCTGCACAGCGAGCTGTTTAAGCCCAGAGCCCGGAGTTTCATATCAAGCTTGGAGGGCACTATGGTGTTGAATGCTGAGCTGTAGTCTACAAACAGCATTCTCACATATGTGTTCCTTTTTTCCAGATGGGAGAGAGCAGTGTGTAGTGTAGATGCAATGGCATCATCAGTGGAGCGGTTAATCAGTTAATCCTAACTGACCTAAGACAGGGAATGTTTTCTACTATTAAATGTCAGGAATTGTAAATAACTGAGTTTAAGTGTATTTGGCCAATGTGTATGTAAACGTCTGACTTAAACTGTAAGTCCGTAAATTCTCCTCCCTGCTCAGTAGGTGGCGATATGCACACAAAAAAGTAGAGGAAAGTGAAGGTGGAGATTGTTTGATTGATTGAGCCATGCAGACCGAAAACTTTCTTGCACTAAAAAGTTAGATGCATCACAGGTGTCACAAGACAAGTTGCAATGTCTACTCCTGCGGGAGACGCTGAAAAAACAACAACGAAACACAGCGCAAATAGACGTCCATCTATTGTGTGATTTTATAGATAAACAATTTAAAATCAGCACAGATGGACGCAAAAACGTGTTGTGTTAGAATTAAACTTATGTCAAACATAATAATTGACCATGCTATGTCAAATTAAACACATAACAACATATAATGAATAGCCTATAACACGTTTCAATTGGGAAAAGAGCCACGTCAAGAAACTCGCGATTGTTGTACGGTTGACAACAAACGCTCAAGGATTCTGATCTGGATTCAGTTTATAAAACACTGCTTCAAAAGCAGTGAAATAAAACACGAAATAAACACTGTTCCCTGAACAGCTTTTTTTATTGTGGGCAGTGCAGTTCTCGTTGTCTGGTCCAGTTTCAGCCAATCAGAGCAAGGTTTTCTCAGCTGACGTCATATCATTTTTGGTTTTGCTCTTTGAACATTACAGAATTACTCTGTGCTCCTAGTTACCTCTCACAGTACTAGCACAATGAATTGATCATGAGCAACACATGGATCCGTGAGTAATATCCGGAATAGTTGTTTTATACGCATACACTTTATTCAGGTGTTTGTTCGATTTTGATCGTTGTCCTTAAGTTAGCCAACCGGTTAGCAAGCTTGTTAGGCGACTGCTAGCCTGCTGTCAAATTGTTTCTCTCAACTGACACATAAGCCTACTGGATAATTTACCATTAATAATCCACATTTGGGGATATAGACAGCAGTTTCAATTAAATATATGTCTAATGGAATCCATTCATAATATCTTAAAAGGCTGATGTTCATTGACTAGCAATGTTTCTGAACGCAAACTGTCCAAATCTACTAAAAGTGGAATAATAGATAAGTTGTATTTTTTTTTATTATTTGTCTCATTATAAATGTCTATTTCTTTCGAGGCATGAAATGTTCAGTTTAAAGGGGCAGTGTTATATTAGTGATTCTGTTAGTATTACACTTAAAGAGACAGTACACCCATGATTGATAATACTGTCGTAATTTACTCATGTTGTTCCAAACCTGCAAGATTTCCTTTAATATGTGGAACACAAAAGATGATGTTAGGCTGAATGTTAGCCTCAGTCAACATTCACTTGAATTGCATCTTTTTGCGATATAATTAATATCAGTGGCGACTGAGTGGTTGTAGTGTGTTATCCAGTGGTTTTAAATATTTATTGCTGCTCAATCTATCTGGTCACTCGCTATTTTGTATATTTTCAGACTGAGGTATTGTTAGATTTCAGTGAGAATTGTTCCTTAAATAATGTTTGATCGGTGCATCTAGGAATGTTGACTGAGGCTAACATTCAGCCTTACTGGAACAGCTTTTGTTTTCACTTATTCAAAATTCATGGTCTCATTTTCTTCTTCTAGCACCTAGCATGTCCTAGTTCTGACCTTTGGCCTTATTGTGATTGAAAACTTCTGCCATCAGTGACCTCCACATGTGCATCATCTTCTTCAAGTTTGACCCTCGGCCTGCATCCAAAAATGCCTACAGGTAGGTGACCTATTCTCTGAGCTGTCCTTTCGAAACGTCATGTAAGTTTTATTCAAACAAAGCTGAAGCTCAAATTTCACTTATACTGTAGAGTGAGTGTTCCTATTTTAATTTTAAAGTATTGCATTTAGATTTTTGGTTGCACTTCCTCTTTAGTTGGTTGATCACCCTTTGTTTCAACTTTCTCATGCATTTTATGGCCTCTGTGTTCAATACAAGTAGGAATGTAGTAAGTTCTTGTACAAAGGCATGGTTAAATCTATCATGAAAATTCTGTGATCATTTACTCACCCTCATGTAATTCCACACCTGGAACACACCATGACTTTCATATGAGTTTGGAAAAACAAGTTCCAAATAATGACAAATATTTACTTTATACAAAAAGCCATAAAAGCTGTGAACATGCAGGACAAAGATAGTGTTGTTGTGAGCCAAGCTGAAGGACTAGGCAACTTGACCTCTACCACAATTCTGAGCTCTCAGACCCTAAAGGTGATGCCTCAAGGCCACGAGTCTCTTTGGAGCTTCATTGAGTCAAGCTGGTCTTTTTCGCAGTTGCTATTGCCTGGTGGTCTGAAGATTCGGTGTATGTTATCAATTTGTTTTCTTGTGTGCAATGTCATCTTTCCCCTTCACTGAGAGTTTACCACTGTTAATATTGTCAGATTGTAACACGCTACACTAATCAGGATTATTGCCCTGCTCTAATTTGATTATCTAATTTTGAGTCAGTCACATATGACTCAGCCCAGGATGTAAAATCTAATCAATGACGTTGTGTCTTGAAGGGTTTTATTGTGTTACAGCTGTTCCTCTGATTTAGGTAGGTAGCTCAACCTTGTTTACGAAACAGCAATGAGATGTAAGGGAGGCCAGGAGCAAATGTACAATCTTTATTACATTTTACCTTTATAACTTAAAGACCCAGACAAATGTGCCTGCTAGATATTTTATGTAACTGTACTATTAATAGACTTTTTATGGTGATACCTTGATCATAATATAAAATTTAAAGGAAATGAAAATTCTCTCATTATTTACTCACCCTCCTGCCATCCCAGATGTGTCCCAGACTTACTTACTTCTGCTGAACACAAACTAAGATTTTTAAAAGAATATCTCAGCTAGAAATTAAATAGAAATAAGGTAAATTCAAAGGCATCAAAACTTTAGACATAAGAAGAAAAATGTTAGACAAGTAATACAGTTACACTCCTTTTTCACAGACAGAGAGAGATTTTACTGAGCATCTGCTGTATAAGTGTCATCATTATTTAAGTGTTATCATTATTAATACAACAGTATTAATATTTCCCCTGTTACATTCCCTCCAGTCTCTCCTACTGTACAAAGAACTGTACTGTACTGAACAATATTACAGAATACTGAGTGCATTTCTGCTTGTTTAATTTGGGATCAGAAAACACCCTTGTATCACTAGCCTTTCATGCATTATGATTCAGCCAATTCAAGTCAGTTGCATTAATCCTGCTTTAAAACCAAAATGCCCTCAAGATTAATGAGGGGTTCTGCCTCAACACCCAGAAGTGTACAGTTATTCCAAAGTTCATTACAGTTCAAGCTGACCAGACACACCTCTTTTTTTTTTTAATCTTCATTATATGAACCTCTAATTTTATAATCCCTTTGAGAGAAAACAGGCAGGCAGTCTTTATCATGTTACTTTAAAAGTCTATGACAGCTTTGATGTCCCTAAAATGGATCCACAATATTGTTTCTTTGGAACTGATGGAACCTGTCAGAAATGCTTAAACATTTTGAAATGTAGGTAATTTTCAAGTTTAACCAGTATATCTAGAGATTATTTGGATAAAATATCATTGAAATTCTCTGCTACTAGTATGTCAGGTGTCTCCAACAGCTCTGCACAACATTCTTTCTTAAAGCTCTTGATGCTTGTATCTTATCAGCACCATGGACCTCATTTCTCTTTCTTTGATGCGGTGGACTTGAAATAATGTATTTGATGATTAAATACTGTCTCCAATTCCAGCTTAAAATGTAGGCTATAAGTCATTCATAGGTTGAAGTCCTGAAGTGTTTAAAGAAATAGTCTGGGTTCAATACATGTTAAGCTTAATCAACAGCATATATGTCATAATTATGGTTACCACAAAAATTATTTCAACTCGTTCCTCTTCTTAATCAAAAATCGAGGTTAAAGTGAGAAATTTACAATGGATGTGAATGGAGACAATGTTTGGAGGATTTGGAGGCAGAAATGTAAAATCACTTAAAGTAATTCTTCTGTTTAAACTTGTGTATTATTTGAGATGTTATGCTGTTTAAATCATTGTTTCTGCGTTAATTTTATGGTATTAGAGTTTATCGCGTTACGTCGCCATGACAATGAAGTTGTAAAATGTAATATACCTTTACACAGAAATTGTTAGTATGCAATTTTATCACAATAATATCATGTTAACATGCAGATTATTTGTGTCTTGTGGCTATAATATTAAAAAGGTTGAGTATTTTAGCATTTATGGATACAGTTGGAACAGATGGATACAGTTATGCACTTCCATTGTAAGTGCCTCACTTTAACCCAGATTTTTTTTTTTTTTAAAGAAAATCAACTTTATGCCACAAAAGCTGTAGATTGAGCTTGACTTGTATCAAACCAGAAATATTCCTTAAAGTATGGTCATTCGATGGTGCTATAAAAACATTGTTCTGTATGTTTGTGCAGTCTGACATATTCGGGGATCATTGTTCCTGCAGTTCCATTTTCTTTTGCCATTTTTCTCTTTCAATGACAATGAATATCTCTCCATTTGGGCTGACTAAGAAAGTGATAACCTTGCCCAAGGTCTGGCATAATTGACATTGTCTACCAGTAAGTTGTTTTCAGGTGTAGAGGAGCTTTTCTGCTTTGCAAGCTCTCTTCGGTAGAAAGCAGTGCACATATTCCTGTGGTACATTAACTATTGTAGATCAATCTGTGAAGCCCCCAGGATATCGCATCATTCTCTGTATGCCTGTCTGGTTCTGCAGGCTGGAAATGTAGTGGATGTGACTCTTCATGCTTTTGTTAAGCAGTTGTTGAAAATGAAGTCAGGAAAAAAATAATTATTACTGTTTGATTCATTGAGCGTGTGTGTCTGTAAAACTCCTTATAATTTAAAGCTATTGTCGGAGTTCCCACAGTCATGAAAACCTGGGCATTTCAGGGAGTTTTAAATGTGTTTTCCGGGCCTGAAAAAGTAATGGAAGTTGATACAATCTTAAATGTCATGGAAATATCTATGATGAATGCACATTTTATAGGTATGCTTAATTTGACTGATTTTTTAAAATCCTTTTCTAGTTATCACAAATGACTGGAAAGATCATGGAAACGTTATGAAAATTAATTGGTCGAAATTCAGAGGTGAGGCATTTACAGTAGATCAGGCCTGAATTGGGACAATAAAACCACACATAACAGATGTCAGCATCACAGCTGAGCTGCTCTGGGCTATAGGTGTGTAGCTGACAAAGCAGTCAGCACTCATGGGATCAGCGTGTGATCACATGTGACCTGAGCTCACTCAACAGTGCTAGCCTAGCCTCCATCTCTTCCACTCACACAGAAACTCCACAAAAAAAGTTTCAGCTTTTTAACACACTGTCCATTACTGTTTAGAAAGGACATTGCAAAGCAAAATGTGTTCTTCATGTTTTATTACAGAAATGGGATGCTTTCTTCATGGTTGGATATGGAGCATACTGTGAAAGAGATTGTGTGATTTACCCCTTCTTTTTGTGTGCTTCTGCAGGCTTATTCTGGCTGCTAACAGAGATGAGCTGTACAACAGGCCATCCAAGGCTGCAGACTTCTGGGGAAGCAACAGTGAGATACTCAGTGGTAAATATAATTTGTATTATTTGTATATAAGATAAATATACAATATCCAAAATTGAACAGAGCCTTATTATACATTATTAGGCTTATACTTAACACAGACTAGTCGACTAATCGTGCAAACAACCGACTGACTAGTTGATTATAAAAATTGATAGTTTTGCACACTTCAGAAGTCACACTTCAAATGAATGGATTTCATTTGGATAGCCAATGATCAAGCCAAGTGTCATGGTCGCAAAGTGTTTTTTTAGTGAATGTGTGAAGTCAGTTCTCTTAAAGTTCACACAGGTGTTCTAGTAACCACGCATGTAGTTCATCACATTATCACATGCTCTACTAAGTTTGACAACAAAAAAGTGTCTGAACTTTTTGTCTTCATTTTGAACAGTGTATCTATTGTTTAATATTGTGTTATTTAAAACCTGACAAACTTCTTTGCTTGAAATTTTTTGTTTAAAAAGTGTACTTTTTGCCATCTTTCTTTAAAATAAATGGTATTTTACTTGATATTTTGTTATGTAATGTAATGTCCAAATAAATTTTTGGGCAGTATATCCCCTGACTAAAATAATTATTAAAGGTACTATATTTAGGCTTTAAGTTTAGCTCTATATAAGCTCTTTATAATAAAGGTTCTATATTTAGGATTTAAATTAAGCTCTTGGGCACTATATAAGCACTGTATAATAAAAGTATCTTTTTTTATCCTCAAAATCCACTGGATTTTTATCCAATTCCACTAATCTGTTTTAACAGACTACTACTTGCTGGTTTAAACTGTGTCATTCAGTGAGTCATTGGATGTCATTTGTCTAAACAATTAGTTAAGAGAGGCATTTTTGTTGTCCAATTAAATGATGATTAAGAGGAACAATCAGAAGATAGGCTGGTGGCATCTACAGTACTGTACATCCTCTTCAAAAGGGTTATGATGGTTAAAGGGTTATTCACCCAAAAATGAAAATTCTGTCATTATTTACTCACCCCATATTGTTATAAACTCAAATGACTTTCTTTTTCTTAACACAAAGGGAGAAATTCAGAAGTCTAATAAATTATTGTATGCGACTCATGCATTGTTCTGAAGGCATACGATAAGGTTTGGTGAACAAACTGAAATCTAATTAATTATTTAGTGAAAATCTTGTCCGACCATTGCTCTCCGGTGCGCGTTCATGAGAGTGCATGAGAGCAGCAAAATACACAAACCCCTACTTGTGAGAAAAACCGCATTGTTGTTGGTGCAACTGGACCACCAGAGAAATTCAGAGCAGAGAACACAACACAGCTGCACACAAACCAGACAACCGACTTAAAAAACATGTCTGAAGAGTTTGAGTCAAAAAGGAAATATACTTACTCAGCCTTATTTGTTTGAAGCAGAGTACTCGGAAATCATTCAGAGATGGAAGGCAGCATCACACTGTGTCCTAACCTGACGCCAAATGACACACAATTAAAATGTTCTTTTCTATGTTAATCAGATTTGTTTTCCTTAACCAGCCCCAATGACATATTCTGTCAATGGCTTGGTTTCTGTTTGTGGCGTCGCTTCAGGTAGTCGGTATACACTGTGAACTGGCACTGGTCCAGAATCTTTCTCATAACACTTTATTTTGTGGCCCATCTCACAACCGGGGGCTGCGTGAACTGTTCCTCTTGTGCACTCTCATGAACGCGAACAGGAGATCAACGTTTGGTCAAGATTTTCACTAAAAATAATATTAGGTTTTGGTTTGTTTCTTCCCAAACTTATGTTATGGCTTCAGAACAAGGCAGGAGTAGCATAAAATAATTAATTTGACTTCTGAATGATAATTTTGCAACCTTTTGAAGCCAGAAAAGGTAGTCACCATAAACTTCCATTGTATGACATCACTGAGCAAATGTTTTTCAAAATGTCTCTCTTTGTGTTAATAAAGTCATATTGGTTTAGAACATAGAGTAGTAAGCAATGACTGAATTTTCATTTTGGGGTAACTATCTCTTTAAATGGTAAATGGTCTGCACTTTTTAACCTTAGCGGTATTCAAAGCACTTTACTCTGCGTCTTATTCACCCATTCACACACATTAAGTCTCTTGGTTAATGGCACAACAGTGGAATTGAACTTTTCAGTCACAGTCAAGCTCTGTGGCTGATTATAATCTCCTTTCCTAATATTTCATTGATTAAGTGTCCATTTTCAGGATTTAGCTGATCACCCTCAAGAAGAAATAACTATTCAATTGACTGACGACCCACAATCTGCAAAACCATACATCTCAGAAGAGAAATAAGTAATTCCCCTCCCCACAAAAGATAGTCATGGACATTTGTTGTTTGTCTATGTTCCCCTTTGTTATCAATGTGTCAGACAGCACTGGGTCACACTTAATTGATGGCCTCTTTTATATGCTGTGGCAGGAATAAATTCTTCCACTCAAGGAGAAGCCCTTATCTGTCTGGAGGGGTGAATTGTAGGGTATGGATGAGCAATGAGTCTTTGGGTGGTAATGGGTATTGCAGTGGAGGCTTTAAAATCTTTCACCCTTTAATGAGTTCCTTACAGAGAGCAAAATCTGAGACTTTAGTAAGAAATGCTGGACTAGTGCTGCACGATTAATCATATCGCAATCACAATGTCAGCCTGTGCAATTATTTGACAGCAAATGCTGCGATTTTATTAAATAAATAAGTGCATGTGTGGACATTCTCTCTGAGAGCTGTTTGCCCATTTTCTACACCACTAATAAAAAGATGACCAGTCAGTCTCAGTTTAGGGAGTGGCATGTGTGGTCATGTGAGTTTCCGGTGTTCAGCGTGGAAATCAGGTGAAGATGGATGCCGAGCAGACCGACACTGAACTGGCGGCCAGAAAAAATAACACAAAAACAGAGATCACAGCTTGGCGATATGTCTTTATTTCATCAATAATTAAAGTTAATATAATACGGGAGCGTGACATGTAAATAAGCACAAACTCCAAAACTGTCATTCTCTGTGCGGTCAGAGCTGCTGAAGAGACCCAATCTGACCGGGAGTCGAGACAGGGAGAGATTTTAAGTTTCGCCGGCTGATGCACACTCTAACACGGAGACGCTCGTCTCCCACCCCCGCTGTCTGCAACTTGCAACGTGTTGCATCATTGATGAGATCATCATAAGATCAATCTTATGTGAAAAATTACTTTAAAATTACAACAACAATAAAATGTGTGCGTGTATATGTGTATATTTATATATATATATATATACACACACACACACACACACACACACACACACAGACACACACAACAACAAATGTTTTAGTGGTTTGATTGAGTGAACCACACTTTTATATCCAGGTTCCTTTTCAAAAGAGTTTATACAAAGTACATGTTACATCCTGCTTAAATGTCCCTGTTTGTTTGGACAATCTTATTTTCGTGAAAATTCGTGTGTTCTTATTTATTGTTATATTTTATTTAGGTGTAATATTGAGAAAATAACAAAATAACAAGTTTGCAGTAATGCAAAAATATTATTTAATTTTGTAAAAATATTTTAATTTGAAAACGCTGTGCATTTATAGTTGTTGCTAGTTTGTATGTTTGAGTTGAAAAATACACATTTCAGCATTATTAGTTCTCTATTTGTGCATTTTCGTTGATAACCAAGCAAGTTGACTCATGATACCATTTGTTTATTATATCGCAATCGCATATCGCAATATTAACCTTAATAATCGCAATATGACTTTTTTCCCAAATTGTGCAGCCCTATGCTGGACCGTTTTCCAAACAAGAGCCATTCTGTAGTTTTGGTGAGAAGTGTTTATGAAGCCATGTAGTGCTGGTGTTTAGAAAGAATTTAGTGAATTAAGTGTGAACCAAAGTTCACTTCAGGATTCTCTTTTTCAAAGAGTTGGCCCTCTCTGGACAGATCGATGTGCTTGAGGCTATAAATTGCAATGCTTGTTTTCTTTTCAAAATCAAGATGAAAAATACTTTTTCCTGTCTAGGTCATTCAAACTGAGCATACTTGAGCTGTTTGGTACTTCTGTAAATCTGCTCCCCTGCTGTTTTTAATATGGCCAGGAGAGTGGATTTATTGTCGCTTTGTGTTTTTGTTTTCTGTCATTAGGTGTGGACATGGAAGAAGGGAAGGAAGGCGGGTCATGGCTGGGAATTAGCAAACGAGGAAAACTGGCAGCACTGACCAATTACTTGGAAAGATGGCAGAATCCATATGCACAGGGAAGAGGTAGAACAGATCTTCCACATCTTTGTACACTTTGTATTATTATGTACTTTTTGTTTGCCTTTTGCAGTCTTAAACTCACTTATAGGGTTGCCAACATTCTACCAACCAAAAACGAGACATTCCAGATTTATATACAGAATATTTTTTTTCAGTGGTGCTCCAGAATGAGATGCTGCACAAAAGTTAAAGAGGTCCACCTAAAGCTTGTTTACATAGAAAACAATTGGAAAAACAGGGCAGACAGACACAAAAAAAACATTAGGTGTGGACTGCCCATAATACGCTTTAATGAAAAACACTTTAATGCAACATCCAGGAAAAATTTTGAGATTGATTTTTATCAATCTTCACTTAGAGTAAACACAACCTTTTGCCAAAAGAACGAAGCTGCAATCAATAAAGAAAGATCATATTTTTCTGCCAAGCATTTTCTTCCCTATAATTTAACTTATCCTTTTCATTTTTGGCTGACTTCCTGTTACAAATTTGGGTCATCAGTTTGTAGACAGTTGGCTATATAACTAATATGTATTTTATTTTTAGATTAATTAAAAATATAGTAATTTTTTATCACTAAAAAAAAAGTGTTTTGTCTCAGGACAAGTCTTAGTAGTAACCATGCATTATAATGGATTTTTATGGGAAAGAAAACACTTAACATGATATAGTGTATTTCTCCTTGGATTACAATGTTGTTGTTTTGGCAGTAAATAGTGTTTATCACAAGGGAAATGTGCAAAAAGCTTTTTTACTAAACCTGTACTGTGTTGTACTTTTAAAAAGTGCTCCAATTTTTCTCTCTGTCATTTTGCTGAATGTCTCTTCCAGAACAAGCCCTGAAGTATGCAATTTAATGTAATGTCATGAATTATTTTTGAAATCACAATGGTGAGAAACAATTATGATGCACTCGATTGCTATCTGTTTGACAATATTCTCCTGCTTTTGCCTGAAAACACAATGAAGACGTGCTGATTTTTATTTATCTTTTCCCTGACCACTCAAGTGTTTGTCTGTGTAACATTTAACAGCCAATATCTCACACAACTCACTTGAAAGGTGTGTGTTTCAGGTCCATTTTCCTGATTTGTGAAACATTCTTAGCAGTTTGGGTGTGAGACATTAAAATGCAGGACTAAAACCAACCCGTTTGCATTTAGTACGGAACGCAACTTTGTTCCCTCAAATACGGGATGATTCCGTATTATACGGGACAGTGGGCAACCTTAATCACTGAGCACTTAATTAGGAACAACTGTACACCTACTTATTCATATGATTATCTAATCAGCCAATCGTGTGGCAGCAGTGCATTCCATACAATCATGCAGATACGAGTTAGAAGCTTCAGTTAATGTTCACATCAACCATCAGAATGGGGGAAAAATGTGATCTTAATGATGTTGACCGAGGCATTGTTGGTGACAGATGGGCTGGTTTGAGTATTTCTGTAACTGCTGATGTCCTGGGATTTTCATGCACAACAGTCTCTAGAGTTTACTCAGAATGGTGCCAAAAACAAAAAACATCCAGTGAGTGGCAGTTCAGTGGATGGAAATGCCTTGTTGATGAGAGAGGTCAATGGAGAATAGCCAGACTGGTTGGAGCTGACAGAGTGGCTACAGTAACTAAGATAACAACCTTGTACAATTGTATTGAGCAGAATAGCATCTCAGAATTCACACGTCGAACCTTGAAGCGGATGGACTACAACAGCAGATGACCATGTCGGGCACTTTATTAGGACCATACCGTTTCTAATAAAGTGCTCCGTGAGTGTATGTGACAGACTAATGGGCTGAACAGGGCAGAGTCTTATCATTAAGCCTGCACCTCTCTACATACTGTACACACCTCCAAATGTATCTTTCATACACCTGAGGGTTTGATGTTCAATAGATGTATCTATTTAAAATATAAAGATTACAGTTTCCCTGATTTCAAAGCATCATTACATATTTCTGTCTGTTTGTAAGCGTTCTGTGCTCCGAAATGATAATTTTTGTTTGTTATTTTATTTATATTCTGTAAAAAAAAACCTGATTCATTTCACTTAGTTTGAAATGAATCAGGTTCAATGAATTCATTTCACATTCATTTAATTGTAGTCCAAACAAGCTCTTATCTCACTTATAAGTTATATTACTTTTACAACATTGCAAAATATTAAGTGGAATTTTCAGTAATACCTTCATTATTTGATTTTTAATGATTGTTGACATGTTCTTGCAAGTGTGTGTGTTTGGGATGTGATGCCTGAGTCCTCCACCAGCTGTTCCCTACAGATCTCCACTCAGCTGAACTAGGCTTCTAACTGTCATCATGTCAGTTTCTGTTTGGTTTCTTCTAGACCTCTATAGGCTGACACCTCACTACCACTTATTATCAAAAACATTTCAAACAGACCCCATCCCTCTGTTCCCAGGCCATGTCACTAAATATAATGCAAACATCTCAGCTGTGATGTGGCAGTCATACACACAAACAGGTGCATGGTAGAGCTTGAATAACATGGCTCAGTACATGTTGATTAACAAATTACTTTAATTTCTCCATTTGTCTTCTTAAAAAAACATGTCTTCTATCTAGTCTTGAGTAATGGACCGACCTTTACAAAGCAGTTCACAACCAAATTATCCTCTTTCACTATCCATGGTTGTAATAAATTGGATGATTGATACGTGGTTGTCCTCGTTTGTTATTTTTACCCAGGTTCCTTGGTGTCCAACTATTTGGCGGATAACTTAGACAGTTTTGCTTACCTCCGTAAAGTGTCTTCAGAGGGTCATTTATATAATGGCTTCAATCTCCTGACTGCTGACTTCAGGTGAGTGATGGTATGCAAATATCTTGGTTGGTTCATTTCTCATCAAATGAGACATAAATTAGCGATTCCTCAAATTAGTGAAATGACTGAACAATATTACATTTTTTTTTATTGCTTTTTATTTAAATGTGTATATACACAGAGCTTCTGGAAAAAATGAAGAGACCACTGCAAAATTATCAGTTTCTTTGGATTTTTATTTCTAGGTATGTGTTTGAGTAAAATAAAAATAAAAAATTTATTCTATAAACAACATTTCTCCCAAATTCCAATTAAAAATATTGTCATTTACAGCATTTATTTGCAGGAAATGACAACTGGTCAAAATAACGAATAATGCAAAGAAATCAAGTTCATATTAATTTTTAAACAACACAATACTGATGTTTTAACTTGGGAAGAGTTCAGAAATCAATTTTGGGTGGAATAACCCTGATTTCCAATCACAACTTTCATGCGTCTTGGCATGCTCTCTACCAGTCTTTCACATTGCTGTTGGGTGACATTAATCCACTCCTGGTGCAAATATTCAAGCAGCTCCGCTTTGTTTCATGGCTGGTGGCCATCCATCTTCCTCTTGATCACATTCCAGATGTTTTCAATGGGGTTCAAGTCTGGAGATTGGGCTGGCCATGACAGGGTCTTTCTGGTGCTCTTCCATCCACACCTTGATTGAATTGGCTGTGTGGCATGGAGCATTGTCCAGCTGGAAAACCAATCATCAGAGCTGGGGAACATTGTCAGAGCAGAAGGAAGCAAGTTATCTTTCAGGATAACTTTGTAGGTGGCTTGATTCACACAGTGTCTCGCACCCACTGTGAAATTTGGTGGAGGAGCGGTGATGATCTGGGGGGTTGCTTCAGCAAGACTGGAATCAGGCAGATTCGTCTTTGTGAAGGACGCTTGAATCAAACCATGTACAAGTTTATCCCAGAAGAAAACTTGCTTCCTTCTGTTCTGACTTTTTTTTTTTTTTACAGCAATAATTAATCTTGGTTATTGTTAATGTATGAAAATACAGTTGCTCATTGTAGTTTCATGTTAGTATACATTGCATTAACTATTGTTAACGTATACAACTTTTCATTTTACAAATGTATTAGTATATGTTGAAATTAATATACTAAGTGCTGTAAAAGCATGAACTAACATAAACAATACTAACTAATGTGGTTAACTAATGTTAACAAATACAACCTTAAGTGTAGTGTTACCAACACAAAATGTCAATGAGTAAAACCCGAATAGCCTTTGTCCTTTTTTAACTATTTTATAATTTATGTCATATATGCTTACAGTGACCCAGAATCCTTTAGTTAAATCCAGTTGTATTTATGTGCTGTTCGGCTGTCAGTTCACCAATGAAAGACACTTGCTGTACCAGTGCTTAAATCACACTTAATGCCCATTTATATAGATACAATAAAGGCAAGTTATGAGAAATAACTCTGAAATGACTGAATGAAATGTCTCTTTTTTTCTTTTCTTTTTTTTAAGATGTCACGTTCTTTATCATTAGTAATGAGGACAGTTATGATATTGTCTTATCTCTGGAGTTCTTGAAAGGGACAGCAGGCACTGTTGATCCTCCTGCTCTCCAGATACAGAACCTGTAATGAGCTTAAGAAGTCTATTTAAGATGTTGTTAGAACAGATGGCATGTTTCCAGCAGTGTGGCTTTTTCTGAGCATAGCTATTTGAGGTGATTTAAGAAGATGGGATTTTGTGATTCTGCATATTAAAGGTCAGAAATTATGGCATCCATTAAAATAATATATGTTAGATGCTGTTAGGTGTAATGGTAGTTAACTTTTAGTTATGGTGTTAGATGTGAGTGTATTGGGAGTCTATGTTGATTTTACATTAGCAAACTTGTAGCCTGAATATGTGTTCACACTGACAGCAATTAACAGCTACAAAGTGACCCTAAGTGATTCGTTTTCTTTGAGTGTTGCTGATTTGACACAACACGTGACAACAAAAAAGACATGAGCAGAGTTTAAAGGGATAGTTCACCCAAAATGAAAATTCTGTCATCATTTACTTAGTGTCATGTTCTTTCGAACATCGGTATTGGCTGATAAATGTAATTAACTGCACTATGGTACATCGGCCAATTGTTTAAATACAGCCAATGTTGATGGCCAATTATTTCCTGTCAAAAGGGGGCAGAACAATGTGTCAAACAATTAGCCTACAAGTCGTGCTATGTGTGAAAAATGTCTCTCTTTGGTTTTACAATGATTTGGGTGAACATGACAGATGAGTTGCAGTTTGTAAACTTTGCACTGTTACAATTTCTAGGGGTGGAACTAACTTTAAAACTTTTAACTAGGGATGCACCAATATGATATTTTGCATCGTACCTTTTATTTTTGTCATATCTCTGTTTTACTTTGGAAATATGCTTTAAAAATCTACAAAAAGGTACAAAAGCCTTTTTAGTGGTCTAACAATAAGTAATTTCCATTGAACATTGATTGGATCTGTTGAACACGTGACAGGCCAAATTTTAAAGAGAGCCACAATAAAACAAACTAAATATGATAACATGATTATTGATATGAAAAAAAGGTTATTTTGTACTAATAAAACAATTTGCACCTCAGTTTTTGCAGTTCAAAACAACAACTTACATTTTACATGTATATAGGATAGAACAATACCAATTCATACTATGCATATGTTGGGCAATTGCACGGGAATGTCAAAGACATCATGGAAAATGAAAAGTTTTAACCATAGGAATACAACCCCTTTTCAATTCTGTATTATAATGGATAATGCCGGCCATAACACTAGAGAGCACTGCTTGCTAATGCAATGCTGACTGAAGTGCTAAATGCAGACTATGGCAGTGTCTCACTTGGAAGGCTGCGTCCTCCGGTGGTAGCATTTCTCGGCCACATACTGTATGTCATCGAGGCTGTCTCATTTCATAAAAGTGTGTAGGACACTTCGAATGCGACCTACTTTCACAGAAAATCGAAATAGGAGGATGCAAGAGGTGTATCCTTCGTGGGCACTCACAACCCACAATTCTTTGCTTCAATGAAAATGTAAAAAAACAATTTGCCTGTAAATATAGGCCATATGATGTTCAAACACAAGTAATGTTAATTCCCAAGTTGAAGTACCTCAGAAGATGGGTGCAGAGTATATAATATGTATTATTATATTAGTATATAATTAAAATAAAGTATTAGACTAAAAGTACACCTGTAAAAATCTATTTTCTTTTCTCTTTACATCTTTATAACTCTTGTAAATGTACCTCATACATTGCCTTCTAAAGGGACTTTGTTACCATCTCACTCCTCTTACTTGCGCTTGTTAAAAAGTAGCATGCTGACATGTACGTTCCATATTCCATTCCATTGTCCTATGAAGGCCTATATTTTAAAATGCAGCATTTTGCAGCATTAATGGATGTCATACCGATGTCTCAGATGTCAAAGTCTGCTGGTTTCAAAGCGTTTTTGATGGTTTCCATTAGGGGTGGGCAATATGACCAAAATCCTATATCACGATAACGGTATATATATCACGAGATACTAAAATTTTTTATGAAAAATCAATATAACTTTATTATATATTAAGCCATGTCACAATGTTTAAGAAATAAAAATTAAATGCCTTGCAAATCGCTGTTTTCTGCTCTGTATCGAGTTTTCTAAAGCCAAACTAATTCCACACCATGGAGGATGCACATTTCCTTCATAATCTCCTTTCATCTTCTCATTTAAATGAATTTGAGGAACGAATCCATTTATCCGACAGTGTAATGCATACGTGTTATGTGCTATAAACATTTCTCATGTGGTAAATTTTGCATTACCGCGATAGAGAAAATAATCCAAAATGTATACTGGTTGGCCAATTTCTACCGGCTTATGTCGCCCACCCCTAGTTTCCAACATCATGTAGAATGCTGCTTTCACAACTGTCTGTTTATGCCATTTCTTTCTGAATTAAAGTGAGAACAAATAATAAAATCTAATTTTTACATGTTCTTAAGAGTGCCAACCCTTCTACATTTGTGGCTATTATTATTTCTGGATTGTACATTTGAATTCAGAGTTTTTACAAAGAGTGTTACTAATTAATTTAAATTCATATCCACGTTTTCTTGCTTTTAACATATATGCCGATGGTTTAATTTGATAAAAAATTGTCAGATAAATTGGTATATCCCTACTTTTAACAAAACTTATTTGATAACAATCTTAAAGCTTGACACAGCAAGGAATGTGACTTTGTTAAAGCTGAAGAACTTCAAGCTAAAAGTCACTTTGTACAAGTGACAAACAATCCAGCAATTTGCTGTTATGCAGCATTTTGATTACTGCTGGGTGTAATTAGTTCAAGTGCTGGCTCGAATTTTTCTAATCATTTGTCCTATGATTTTACTTTCATCATTTAAGTAGAATTGTCCTTTTTAATATGTTGGATGATAAAGCCAAAATACTGTTATTCTACAGACTTGGTTTAGGTTTTTTTTTAAATCCTTAAAGGGTCATGAAACCAGTATATATGTCTTGCACACAAGGATAGAGAATGTCAACATTCGTTATATTTAATTTCAAGAGGTAATTTAGGGATTTTTCTGGCTATTTTTGTCTTCCGGGTTTGAATGAACATTGAGTCAACGTCACAGGACATGACGTATACATGGTTTAGGTTTTCCATTGAATTTCAGCAAATCTACGTCATGGGTGTTCTCGATATTACTCATGAGAAGGTGTGAACGAAGCGAGTAGTTGCCATGCACGTGACCAGCGCTTCAAAATACTTGTTCACAACGTGGATGGCATATCACTAGACTTTGCTATCTGTGTCGCTGGTTGGCGTTCCTTCTGCTGCCTTCGCTCTAACATTATTGGTGGACTGAACAAATGGCCATAGTAGTATTGTTTACAGATGATACTGCTGATAAAACTAAGATACTAATTTGGCAAGGAGTTAGTCTCTAAAAATGCACATTCTGCAGGGGAGAGCGTTTTATATAACCTGCAGCAGTGCTTAATGCATCATATCATTAAACAAAACAAACATTATATCAATGTACGAATCAAACTCACTCAGAATACCGAAACAGTTTTCCACACATCATTTTATTAGCCCATAACTATGTATGTGGTTAAAGACAAATGATATAGAACCGTGAAATCGCTCACAGAAACTTTTAACTTCTCCATCTTGCCTGCACTCGAGTTGACTACATTATCTCACACTCACCCTGCCTGGAGAAGGATGACTTAACTCTCTTTGGTAGTTGCTCGCGAATGTCGCTCATCATTTGCATAAAGTTACAATTTTCTCAACTTGTCTTGTTGCTCCCCACGGCGATCTTTGTCGCCAATGGTCGCAACCGCTCGTGTCGCTGGATGTTGCTGTGCTCTCATTGAAAATCAATGGTATGGTGTCGTGTCTCGCACAATGTCACTGTATGAGACACAGTGGGACAGGACAGAGGGACAGGACAGGCTTTCATTCAAAGGCAACACCTTTTAAATGTTCGCGCATTAACGTGTTTTGAGATATGCGGTGATGTGCAATGTCTCTGACTGGGATTCGTTAAAGACATGGTTTACATTGATCCATCCATCCCTAATGTAAGTGTGTTAACCAATCTAAGCACATATATTTGTAAATCATCATCTTGGAATAAGTGTCAAAAGTTATTAAAGAGTAAAAAACATTAACATATTTTCAATACAGAGTACATGGCTTGGCGTTTATTTGCGTATTAAATTACAGATATATATTACCAGTGCGAGTAATGTATTGTGAGCTTACAAAACAGTGTATAATTTATTGAATCTTTGATGCTGTTAACTGCATGAGTCACTGGATCAGACAGTTGTTGGGTTCACTCCCCTTCTCCCCCCTCACTCCACTGTTGATCACACCCACTTTGAGTGCATCATTTAAAAATGTGGTTAGAGCTCAAATGTGCTGAAACAGAGGGGCGTTGGGACCCTTTAAACCAAGATCAAAATTTGCCGCAGACCTTCAGACTTTTCTGACTCGATTCAGTAATTCCTTAAGGCTTGAAATTGCCAAAGACCTCTCGATTCGATATTACCTCAATATTATGCTGAGCAGAAGAGGATTTGACATCCCATAGTGAACAATTATGCTTTTATGTTCATTAATTGACCTAACGTAAATAATTTGAGAAAAGAAACTGTCAGTGTGGAACTTTGCACAAATATAGCTTCCTATAGCCATCCATATGTTCATCCATACATCCATCAATCCATTCCAAGTTTAAACTTTCAGACATGGCTTTGTCAGTTTGCCTTGACAAACTTTAACAATCTATTTTCTTTTGTATTTCCAGATACATTAATCACAGCAGTTAGCTGTGCATTAGAGTCTTGGGGCAAAACATTGTCAACCCATCTTTTAGCTTGCTGAAAGGCTGTCTGCTTATGTAGTGATGTATTACTTAAGTCCGTGCTGTCATCTGAAGGGCTGGAGGGATAATATTTGTCCATTCATCGCTGCCTCTTCAAGCCTATATTTATATACACAGTGTATCGGAAGGCCACTCATGAGAGTCCCAAACACAGTAATGAAACCGATAAAGATAGCAGCAGGGGTTGTTATTCATTTGTTTACCCTTTTAATAAACAAGATCATTATTGAACTTATCGTTCTGTCCCATTTTTCCTCAGCCACAAAGGATAAAAAGATATATGTCCAGATAAACTCTGAGGATTACGATAGGCACTTTGTGCTGAAATCAATACAGCTGTCTCCTGTAAATAGAGATGGCCTTTGTTCCTCTACAGGGATGTGTGATAATAGCTGAATGTATCATATGATATTTCAGCCCATTGAATGATTTCCCCAGTTGTATTATCTGGTTTGGTATTTAGACTCTTCTTTGAAGTGTTGTTTTCAACTTTCACTGGGTATATAGATACCATACAAAAATTAAGAGTTAAATTATTTTGATTCCTCATATCATGAGGAAACAAATCTTTCATTGATCTTTTGAGAAAATAGTTCCTTGTACTATAAAAACATTCAGACTCAACTTTTAGTACTCAAAACTGCCTACACAACTTATTGATGTCAAGACCTATGCATGCGTCTGAACACATGACTTCCCAAATGTGTGCATCTATTCGACACATCTATTCTATGTCTATTCGTTATTCGGAAACTTGTCCCAGTTCAGTGTAGGCCTGGTATGGATAAATATTTCCTGAATCCGATTCACAAGCTTTTGATTTGATTTCAATTCAATATTGATTTAAATAGTTTTTTCAGGTATTATATCAATTTTACTTTCCAGTACATCTGAAATAAATTCTTACAGCTAGTGCTGTTAATTATACAGGGGAACTTCTAACTAGGTACATTGCGAATATATACATTTTGCTAATTATATTTATATAATTATATACGTTTTTCAAAATTTTGATTACATTTTACCTTGTTAAAATTTAACATCCATGTATTCATAATGAACTGGCCATGGAGACGGAGTTAGGATCCATGTGCAGGAAGTTTATTAAAAGAGACACAAGCAAACAATATAAAACAGCAGGCAGAGATAAGTAGTCATAAAGCAGGAAGATAAATACAATAAATCAAATAGACAGTCCAACCAGGCAAACAAAACAAAGGGTTATCTAAAAAGCAGTAAATCTAGAAAAACTGGCAATGGTCATAACATGAATCAAGAAACAATCGCAGTGGAAAAACACTCGGTAAGGCAGGGTAAACTGGCAATACTTTGCACAGAACAGTTGAACTGCATGGCTATATCTACATGTGGTAAACCGGAATTGAGCAGTGAAGAAATGGGTGAAGATCAGTATTTGGGAGAGGGCTCCCTCTAGTGGTTGGTAGGATTGGTAACAACCTCAGATGTTACAGACCCTCTGTATAGGCTGATATTTGGGGTGAGGGCACCACCGCCGGTTAACCAGAAAGCGTTGCACTCAGACCGCTTGCTGTAGCCGGACACTTGCGCTGTCCCACACCCTCTCGCTCCGCCTAATCCAATCTTCCACCGCTGGCACTGTAGATGGTTCTCCTGATCAAGGGAGCATCGGGGGTTGGTAGCCCAGCACACATTGGAATGGGATTAGTCCCGTAGAGGTATGAGTGAGGGAATTCTGTGCGTATTCGGCCCAGGGCAAGAAGTCGCTCCACTTCTCCTGTTCACGGCTACAGTAGCTCCGAAGATATCTACCAATCTCCTGGTTTAAACGTTCCAACTGTCCGTTGGCTTGGGGGTGATAGCCTGAGGTGAGACTCACGTTGATGTCCAGTTGCTTACGGAACACCTACCAAACTCGGGATGTGAACTGTGAACCTCGATCGGACACAATGTCTTCTGGTAATCCATAGACTCTGAATACTTGGTGAAATAAAGTGTTGGCAGTTTCCATAGCCGTAGGTAAACCCTTGAGAGGGACAAGTCTACATGATTTTGAGAATCGGTCAGTAATTACCACTATGGTGGTGTATCCATTGGAGTTTGGCATGTCATGACTAAATCGATGGGCAGGTGGGACCATGGTCTTTGGGGTATTGCTAGTGGTTGAAGTAATCCCGTGGGCAATTTCCTGGGAGTCTTAAACCTGCACACACTTGACAAGACCTCACATATTTAGTAACATCACAAATCACAGATGGCCACCAGAAGGAATTACATACCAGAGTGATTGTTCTTTGGATGCCAGGGTGTCCTGTGCTCAATAAAGTGTGGACACATTGTACTACAAGCTCTACGTCTGAGAACTATCCAAAGTTCTTGGTTAGGGGACAGTTAGGTGGTGACAGTTTGTGCTGTTGTGCTCGTTGTATTTCTTCCATGATATCTCAACTAATCGGTGCAATGATGACGGATGGTGGCAGGACGGATCCAGGATGAGGTTGGATGTGGGGTGGAACAGGCCTGCGTGAAAGTGCATCTTCTTTTCTATTCTTGCTGCCAGGGTGGTAAGTGACTGTAAAATGTAACCTGGTGACAAACAATGACCATCGGGCTTGACGTGGATTCAGTCTCTTGGCTGCCTTGATGTATTCATGGTTCTTGTGATCAGTAATAACTTGGAACAGTGGACTGGCCCCTCTAACCAGTGACACCACGCTTTGAGTGCTGCCTTCATGGAAAGTAATTCCTTGTTCATCACATCATAGTGACGTTGTGACAGGACCGCTCCAATCCCACAATCAGAAGCGTCTAATTCAAAAAAGAAAGGAAGATTTGGGTCGGGGTGTTTCAGTATAGGAGCAGTCGTGAAGCTTGACTTGAGGGAAATGAAGGCTGTGTATGCATCGTCGTTCCATGGCAACTTGTTGGGTTTTCCTTTTGAGTAGTGGCATTGAGTGGTGCTGCAATGATACTGTAGTTCCTTATGAAGTGGCGGTAGAAATTGGCTATGCTGTAGTTCTTTGAGAAAGGTCGATGCCTTTCGGTAACTGCTGTGATTTTAGAGACATCCATTTCTACATCTTTGTGGCTGATATTGTAACCTAGGAACGTGGTATGGGAGATATGAAACTAACATTTCTCTGCCTTGACAAATAGCTAGTGTTCCTGGAGACATGATAGGACTGTCCTGACATGCTGGATATGTTCTTTGTTTTGAGAATAGATGAGGATGTCATCAATGTAGGCCACCACACACTGATTCAGCAGGTCTCTGCAAATCTCAATGACAAAAGACTAGAAAACAGAGGGGGCGTTAGCAAGTCCATACGGCATGACCAGATATTCATAGTGCCCCCTGGTGGTGATGAATGCAATTTTCCACTCATCTCCTTCTCTGATTCTGCTGAGGTTATAAGCACTTTGTAGATCAAGCTTAGGATAAATCTTAGCCTCATGGAGTTGTTCAAGGGCTGAGGGGATAAGTGGCAGTGGGTAACGGTATTTCAAGGTGACCTGAGTTCAGGCCTCTATAGTCGATACATGGATGTAGACCTCCATCCTTTTTCTCCAAGAAGAAAAAACCTGCAGCTGCTGGAGAGGTGAAGGGACGGAATGTAACTGGAGGCAAGGGCTTCCTTGATGCAAGTTTCCATAGCGAGAGTCTCGGGGCGTGACAATGGATTAGCCTTGCTTCTCGGTGGAGCTGTATTAGGCAGAAGTTTAATGGCGCAGCCCCATGGATGGTGAGGAGGAAGTAAAGTAGCTTTGACTTTGCTAAAAACTTCATTGAATTCTGTATACTCCTGAGGAATCATGGTTACTGTTTGGAATTCAGGGCTTTCTATGCTGGTGGTAAGACAAGGCATGGAGACATCAACATGGATACAATGTTCATGACAGAAACTTAACCATTGCATGAGCTCATCCTGGTTCTAGGATATAGAAGGGTTATGGATGGCCAGCCAAGGATGACCCAGGATAAGAGCGTGATTGGGTGAGTTTATGACATATAGTAAAATGTTCTCCACATGAAATAGTCAAATCTTGATGGTTATGGGAACAGTTTGTTGTGTTATACCAGTACCAATGGGATCGTTGTCAACTGTAGTGATATTAATTGTTGGAATGCATTGAATTGTGGGTATATTTAATTCTTGTACAATCTCTTGATTTATGAGATTCACAGCAGTCCCAGAATCCACTAGAGCTGTAAAATACTTTATATGATCACCAATGGAGATCTCTACAGGCAACAAAAAACTGTGAAGGACAGGTGATTACAAAGTTTGTGGTATTCACTTTCTGCCATCAAGGGAAACTTGATTTATTGTGTGGGCATGCAGAATTGAAATGACCTGGTTCACCACTGTAATAGTAAAGTCTTTCCTTATGTCGACATTGGCATTCCTCTAGAGAAACATGGGCTTAAACAACTTGCATAGGTTCGGGTGATTCAGTGGATGCCTGTGCCTGTTCTGAGACTGTAGACTTAGAAGCAGAGTGAAACTGGGGCCGTGGAGCATTATAAAGCATGTTATCTTGATAGCCATGGTAATGAATTCTGTTAGAATAGAACCCTCACCCTTGCATGTCAGTTCCGCCTTGAGTTCTTGGTGAATCCCCTCACGGAAAACAGTTTTCAACCACTTTGAGCCACTAGTGTCCTGAACAGAATTGCGTAGTCTGCTGCAGATTGATGGCCCTGGCGTAAATGAAGTAGCTTAACAGAGATATCTTGACCACCCGCTGGATAATCAAAGACTTCATGGATCTGTTGAACGAAGTAGTCAAATGAGGTCTGGATTTGAGGATCTTTGTCCCAAACTGCGGAGGCTCAATCTAGTGCTTTACCAGTAAGCAGAGACATCATAAAGGTACATTTCTACACATCTTGATTAAATGATTCAGGTTGATTAAAGAAATAGTCTTTACACTGATGTAAACAAAACCCGTTATTTCTCAGCAGAACCATCAAACTTGTCAGGAAGAGCAAAGCTTACCGGTTTAGCATGGGGAGCTGGCAGTGAGTGAATCATACACAGCAAAATCTGTATGGCTGGTGGCATTGTCATGCTGGAGGGTCATGTCAGGATGAGTCTGCAGGAAGGGTACCACATGAGTAGAGGTCGACGGATTAATCGGCCGATTTGTTTTTTAACATAATCGGCATCGGCCAATATCCATGCATATCAAGCCGATTATTAGGCAGGCGCATCTGTGGGCAGTGTTGTTGTGGACTACGTGTTTGACGCACACTGCCCCAGAGTCATTTTCCAGCAGAGTGAGCAGACCTCATCCAGTGCCTAAGGAAGGAGCTAAGTTCCTTGGAGAAAACGGTAAGGATTAAATTTGTATAACTGCTTTATATTTAATTTAAAACTTTTGATATGTTACTGCCAACTTCAAGAAAAAACGTGACAAACGCGAAAGGCTACTTTGGATACTGATAGCGTAGTTGAAGTTGCATTATCACAGCAGAAGGGTTGCTATCATGTCACAATAAGTAAGCAAGAATTTTGCAATTACAGACAGTGAATCTGAGACTTTTATTTGTTCTGTTTGTGTGTCTTATATTTGAGAGGGTTGTCACTCAATGCAGAGAAATAAGTAATAAAAAAGATACCAACGCACTATAGGCTATTGAAGGACTGGCTTTGGTAAGCTCGGACGTTATCGGTTCTGCTGTCGGTACTGGAGAAATACATTTATTATTGCTATAAAGAGAAAGTTATTTTATCTCGCCAGCCGTTTCTATGTATAATAATATGAAACCATTTGTCTGTGATGCAATTTAGCTATTCGCAGAGAGAGAGAGAGAGAGAGAGAGAGAGAGAGAGAGAGAGAGAGAGACGCGGTGCCACAGCGAGCACAACACGAGCCCTGCTTAATGAGTGACAGAACTAAATATTCAAACGTAGCCTGATTACACTTTAGATCTGTGATATTAGTTTCATTTTATTTTAGATTTCGCCTTCCAAAGATTATAAAAAGAATATTTATACATAAGCCGCATTCTGTCTAGCACAACTTCCTTCCTTCACAGCAGTGCACTGACATTTGTCCCTAAAACTCAAACTTAACGTCAGAATCAGCACGATCGGTGATTGTTGTAAAATGCAGTCTAGCTACTGTTGCTAAATTGCGGGACGCATTTAATAATAAAAAGAGCGCAAGAGATACTGTTCCCAAGGCGGCGCGCGCTCCGAAACAGACCGCAACGAGACAAGCAAAGTATAGGCTACTTTGGGTTTCATGTGCGCATCTAAACGATCAATTATACACAAAAATATGTCAAACGACCGGCTTGGTGATTCACTTAAACACAGTTTATGTTTTAAATGGACGTAGTTATGGAAATAGTTGGGGAGAAAATATGGTGCATCAGGAGCCTATTAGATCTGAACTCAGTCTTAAAGGGGAAGCGGTCTAATGAACATGCTGATGATTGAGCCATTACTGTGAATCAAACAACAAAAGGCAAAGAGAAAATCACTTACAGCTCTTGAATGAATAACTTATGCATTAATAAGCATTAATCTATCTATGATAAACTATGCAGTGTTATTTTACAATTGATTACTTTATTAGATTTCTTTTTAGACCACACCTGAACAGTAATGTTAGTAGACCTTCCTGAAATTAAATCACTGTGCCTATATAACGCTTATCTTTGTGTAATTGTTTATCTTTTGTTTAATATATATATATATATATATATATATATATATATATATATATATATATATATAACAAAAAGAACCGTTAAGAATACCGTTAAAGTACCGGATCGATAAGCAGTATTGGTAAGAGTAGTAAGACCATTAAAACCTTAACAATACCCATCCCTAGTTATGCCTGTGCTTCTCTTGGATGCTCTGAATATTGGATTACGTGTCTGGATTGCCCCTTAATTAAAGCTGCATTTGGATCTCAACCTTCGTGTCTCGGAGCAGTTCGTAACACCTGCTTTGTTTATTTAATATATTTGTTATACATTATTTATACAATATGTTTTTACATTATACATTTTTAATTTTAAGTGTACAAGTGCAGATTGGTCAAGTGTTCAATAAATGTATTTGTTGAGAAATTTTGTATCTAAAAGTAATTATTTGTGTTACATTTTATCTTTCAAATAAGAGGTTAAAAACAAGCACATATCGGCCAAATTAAATCGGCAGCATTAATCGGGCTTCGGCCGACCCAGATTTCAAAAGATCGGCATCGGTATCGACCTGGAAAAACCCATATCGGTCGACCTCTACACATGAGGGAGGAGGATGTCTTCCCTGTAACACACAGCATTGAGATTGCCTGCAAAGACAACAAGCTCAGTCCGATCATGCTGTGACACACCGCCCTAGACCATGACGGACCCTCCACCTCCAAATTGATCCCGCTCCAGAGAACAGGCCTTGGTGTATGCTCATTCCTTCGATAATAAATACAAATCCGGCCATCAACCCTGGTGAGACAAAACCATGACTCGTCAGTGAAGAGCACTTTTTGCCTGTCCTGTCTGATCCAGCGAAGGTGGGTTTGTGCACATAGGCGACATTGTTGCCGGTGATGTCTGGTAAGGACCTACCTTACAGGCCTACAAGTCCTTTTCTCAAGCCTCTCTCAGCCTATTGCGGACAGTCTGAGCACTGATGGAGGGATTGTGCATTCCTGGTGTAACTCAGGCAGTTGTTGTTGCCATCCTGTACCTGTCCCGCAGGTGTGATATTCGGATTTACCAATCCTGTGCAGGTGTTAATGCAGATGAGCAGGGACCCTGGGCATCTTTCTTCTGGTGTTTTTCAGAGTCAGTAGAAAGGTCTCTTTAGTGTCATACGTTTTTATAACTGTGACCTTAATTTCCTACGGTCTGTAAGCTGTTCGTGTCTTAACAACCGTTCCACAGGTGTATAACGGTGGTCGGCCAAAGTTATCCCAATTATTATTTCCGAGGCAGGTTTTGAACCCAGGCCACCTGTGTGATAGTGCTGTTTCTTAACCACTAGACCAGCAGGGATACGTACAATTCTATATACAGGTACAGGTATATACCTGACAAAGAGATTTACATATTATCCCCAGATAGCTAAATAGACCACCCGTTACATACAATGAGAGACAACAGAAAAAACTATATAAAACCTCTTAGTTGTATGCAATTTTCCTTATTTTTTTTAATGATTTAGCACACATGAAAAAAACTCATTATTAACTTATCTGGGAATATAGTTCAATACAGAATATGGAGAAAAAACAAACAAAAAAAAACATCATAACTCAATTTGTGCAAAATAAAGTTCTTCAATTTGTAATCCAAACTCATTTAAACCTATAAATTATTTCCTAACACTTATTCAAATGGGTTGTGGTGGATGTGTGAGTGTGTGTATTGGAATGGCAGGTATGTCTGTGAGAATGTAAGGAATACACTGGCCAAACAAACAGCACGGGTGGTTGATGGGGTTTCTCAGCATAATCTGCTCGTTCAATTTGAACTGCACTCAAAGCCACCGGTTTTGGGAATACCTGACTCATCCCCCACTCCTTTCTAAACCCTGTCCTTAAATACACATTTACCACTTCCTTCAATTTGTACTTTCGTCCAATCCTATCATAGCATAGTTGAGAGGAGGTGACAAAAGTTAGTTAAGTGAGAAAAATAAAAAAGGGTAGTACGGAAATCATCTGTACTGCCACAGGTGCATGTTCATTAATTGTTTATGGTTCATTGAACAAGCATGGAAACCATTGTTTAAACCTTTTACAATAAAGATCTGTAAAGTTATTTGGATTTTTACAAAATTATCTTTAAAATAGTGTCCTTAAAATGGGACATTTCTTAATTTTGGGTTTATTAATGTTAAGGGTGTAGTTAAAGATCCTTGGGACTTAGTTGGTGTGTTATACTAAAACCTTTGGGTAGTTTTGCATGAGGGTTATAGCTGGTAAGGGAAAAGTTTTAGGTTCCAACACTGCAACAGGCGATCTAGAAACCATTTCTCACTTGAGTAATACACTCCAAGGAGATTGTCCATGTCATAAGGGTACTATTGCTTTGGTTTAAGTGTCTTCTAAATGATTCTTTACTGACTTGCTGGAAGAGACCATACCGGAACATACTTCATCACCCTTTTGTGAAATAACAGTTAAAATATTCAGTATATGTCCAACAATACCAAAGCCTCTAATACAAAAACCATAACTTTGACTTGGTTGGTGGTTTTTAGCAATGATTATAGTGCATTGATACATCATTATACGGCTTTTTGGCTCTTTGTTTATGCGCCCCTTTCACTGAAAGGAATGCATTCGTGGAGACAGACAAGGTTATCATTAAAACCTATTTTGGTTGTGCCTGTGTATATTATTCAAAGCAGCTTTCTTTTATAGACATGGCTGATGTGATGGGAAGATATATATTTAAGCAATAAAGTACAAGAGGCACCTTAATGGTTTTATGAATCAATTACTACATAATACAATTATTAAGAACACTCATTTCTATTAAACCATTAATCTAATAAGCAAATTCACTAAGGGCCTTCCTCTAGAAGATATACAGTTGTGCCTGATGTGTAAACAATAACAGAACGTATTCTCTGTGGGTGCTGAACTGTGATATACACAGTTTGTTAGGTGAACAGATGTTTGCTATCAGAGCTGTTAGTTACTATATCTTTATCTACTATATTATTACCATTGTTTTCGGTTTGTAGAAGAATGAAACTAAATACAGAGAGAAAATAAAATTTGTAATTGTATTTTCTCTGTGCACTTAATATGCTTAAAAAAGTGTAGCTAAGCAAAATACCATTAACATTCGAAGATTCCAAAAACAGATGTGGTTTTACTGAAAGTCAGCACAATCTGCTACATTTATTCTGCATGCTTATTACATTTCTAGCACTTATAGAACAGGCTCTAATGTTCTGGAGTTCTGAGGGATCTGAAGTCCCTCCCTTCCTGCCTGCCTGCCTGCCTGTCTGTCTGTCTGTCTGTCTGTGTTTCTCTTTGTTGTGGTTTGCCATCACTGCCAAATTGTCCACCAGCACTATTTAGGTCCCTTTAAGAGTCCTTTTAAAAACCTGTAAATTGACCATTTTCCTTTTCCTTTTTTTTCTCCTGCCCCATTGAGCCATAAAATGTAAAGTGCAAAGCAACAACTCTAGAATTTCTCTCCTCTGAAACATTCATAGTTCCACACCACAGTTCCAGCTGAAATAATCAACTTCATTGAGTGTCCATTCATTAGATCCTTTTGTATGAAAACAGAAGTATGTCTAATCAGATCAATTAATGATGGAGTGAATGAGCTCATACATACAGAAGATTCACTCTCTTTAATTGTTAGCTGTAGGGAACAAATATGATTAAATTTGCATTATGGACTGATGAAGAACAGAGTACTACAAAAGTCATTTACAATTACATAATTTTTATCTATTACCCCTCCTATTGCTTTCAAAATCTGCATACATTTTTTGCATTCCCGGATACATTTTGACCCAGTGGAATTCAAGCTTATAAATCATTCATAACCCAATGAGTTTCATCTAAAAATATTTGTAAGTCATAAATAGATTCTTAACTGTTCATACATGTAAGAAGATTGATATTTTATGCCTATTCACTGACAGATATAAAAGTTATTTATTAATATGCCTTTATTATTTAGAAATACAATTTAAGATAAAAATCAAATATGCATAAACTACAGCAAAACCAGTGTGATACATGTGAATATATCTTTATTTTTGTGAATTTTTTCTAAATATAACATAATATACAATTTATATTAACATCTAATGTGAGCATTACTAGTAATTTGAATTTGCTATTACTCATAACTGCTTTATACAACTTGGTGGTCAAAAGTTATGAAACCAATGTATTCTTTTTTTCAACTAAACTATCAAAACAACTGTACAACTCAAGTATACAACAGTAATGCTTTTATTGCTATGTTTTTAAGCTAAATCTATTCTATTTATTGCATGAACTGCCAAATGTTGATGTCTAAAAATATCAGTATCAAAATATCATTTATATATCTTTTTTTTTATTTTCATTTTAAATGTACACTCCTATGAAATGAATAATCCAGTCGCATCAGTAGCCTAATAAAAAAATTATTTTACATTGAGCTGAACTGCTTCATTGGGGCCACCATATGAGATCTCATAAGCAGCTAAACACTACTCATTTTATCTTGGTAGGTATTATTGGATAATTTTGCTCATAGAATAAATTAAATAGAGCTGACTGCAAAAAGTGTATTTCTGCAATGGCATCAGTAACAGGATATTATTGCTTTTGCGTGGTGTCAGTATAAAAGATGACTGCTAAATGACTGCTAGCTCAACAAAAACAACGAATTACTGAGTGTACCTTTTTAATATTAGATTACATAAATTAGTATGTTATATACTGTAGATTATCTATTAATCCATATAACGCAACACCTCCCCAACCCCCCAAACCTCTACAGTAAACAGAAAGTTTGTGGAGGATATACAAAAAACTAGCAATGACGGGCCTTGCATTGAGAGATCCAACCATGGAAAAAAAATAATAATGTTGTCCATGCTGATTTATGCTTACTGTGTTCTAAGCTAATTCAGTGCTGATCAGCTCCTAATGATTAGAGGACCAAAACAAGAGAGCAAAGCCTTGTTTATCAACCTAATTTAATCTAGTTTATTCTCTTGTATTGTTTTTTAACAAGGATGCCAACTGTGGTGTAAGCAAATGCGGTTTTAACTGTCGGTAAACTTGGCAGATGAAACTGAGAATGTTTTTGTGTGTATTTATTTTCTGCTACTTTGTTTTATTAGTAGAACGTATGTGTTGATTTGCTTTGGGCACCAACTTATTCAAATTCTACACTTCTATTTATATTATGCATTTATTACATATGCATGGAAACGTTATCTGTATTATGTCAGATAGACTAAAATAGCTGTAATTTGTTTTTAATTGTGTTTTAGCAGTGAGAACTAATTCGTTTTTTTCACTGTGTTGTTGGATGCAGGGCCAATGAAGACACGTTGTGTTACTATGGAAACAAAGGCAGTTCAGAACCCATTCATCTTAAAGCAGGTTTGTTCAGTCCGAGACACTGATCTGTTTGTAACATTACACCTGAAACACCAAGTTTCACTTGTTCCAGATTTGTGGGTGTGTCTAATCCAGACAGAGCTCATAGCAAGTGATGTATGATCGTGTTTGTTTCAGCAGGAATTTATGGGTTAAGTAACTCTCTTCTGGAAACTCCTTGGAAAAAACTGCACCACGGCAAGCTGCTGTTCACCAGTGTAGTGAGCAGAATTCTGCCCTCTGATGGCTTAGTTCAAGAACTGATGCATATCCTCAAAAATTGTGAGCTGTAAGTTATTAAACTCATTCTCTTGCTTTTTTCAGGGGGGGGGGGGGTTTCCCCCAGAATTGTGTGTTCTGTTCTCCTTCTCTGTGTGTCTCTTTATCTTTTTCCATCTACCTTTATCTGTATTAAACAATCAGCCAAGCATTCGTCCTCTTTGATCCTCAAGAGGCACTCGAGACACAAAGCAAGGATTATTAGAAAGTTACTTTATGAAATCTTTGAAGCACAGGCCGCATGATTTTATTACAGCGCTGTTTTTGAAGCCTTTCCTTTTTTCTTACATTTTATAAGGTGAATGCAGGTAGACTATCAAGCAATGAATTTAAAGTATTAAAAACAACCTTACAACCAAAGTCACATAAGACATTGGATGTACCTAACATCAGAAGAATGCAAGCATCATTGTTTATCAGTATCAATCTATTTATTTTTTGCACATTTCCCTGTTATTTTGTCCCTTGAGTCTATTAGAGACAAATATTACAGCCAACTTATGTCGATATTGACCTATTTGATTATGATTATTACTTCTATTTTTTTTTACACATTTCCCTGTTATGTTGTCACTTGAGATTATTAGAGACAGATGTTACAGCCCACTCATGTCAGCAATGACCTTTTAGATTATGTAGATTCATTGATGCCAGTGAAACATTTAGAGTGAATTCTGATTAACTACTATGAGTCTTAGGCATTCTGCACCACTGAAATTTAATGTAATTGCATAGACATCAGGAAGGATGATTAGTTTAAAATCAGAGATGGTGATAAAGTATGTAAATAGTCTTTGTGTAATAGGAAAGCTCTTATCTTTGTTTTCTCTAAGCACTTTGCAGCCTTAGTCAGCTTGTATTTTTATGTGATATGTTGCTTTTTTCTTATTATTAAACATTTTCCAGCATTCCAGGCTACGGGATATTTTCAAAGATGTCGGCTGAGGCCATTCATTTTCATCTTGGGATCTCAGACTTCCGATACCCTGCCAGGTTTTATTTAAGCCATATCACCCTGCAGCTCATGACCGTTTGCCCACTGAAGCTAAGCAGGGTTGAGCCTGTTCAGTATGAGGATGGGAGACCTCCTAGGGAAAACTAAAATTGATGCTGGAACGGATATTAGGAAGGCCAACAGGGGGTGCTCAACCTGTGGTCTGGGTGGGTCCTAATGCCCTAGTATAGTGAAGGGAACTCTATAATGTAAAAAGGTTTCGTCCTTCAGATGAGATGTTTCTCAAAAAGAGTAGAGGTGTAACCCCGGTGTCCTGGACAAATTGCCCCCATTGGCCCTCATCAATCATGGCTTCCTAATAATCCCCATCCAATAATTGGCTCAATAACCTCCAATAGCTGGTGTGTGGTGAGCGCACCGGCTGCTGTCGCATCATCCAGGTGTATTCTGCACTCTTGTGGTGGTTGAGGAGAGTACCCTGTTCACTGTGTAAAGCACTTTGAGTGTAGTGTCAGAAAAGCGCTATATAAATCAGAAGATCAGATCACAATATTAATATAATTGTACATAAACCAATTTTAATATGAACTTTCCATGCCAAAGAAACTTACAGTACCTCTCTTCCCAGAAACACCCCAGACCCTGGACAGGAGAGTCAAGGTGTGGGCTACAGTAAGGCTATGCTGCGAGCCCTGTCTGCAGTGTGTGTTCGCTCACCAGGATACGGCACAAGGTGTGGGTCCCATCATTCCATTCTTACTCTTACTTCTCTCTCAATGGAGAAGATCAATGCATGCTGAACTTTCCTCTAGTTTTTAGGATAAATGTTGGAGCTTATAACCAGTGTCATATCTTTGTGTCTGGCCATCACAGGACCAATACTATAATCCTCATCGACCGAGAGGGAAATGTCAACTTTACAGAGCATAACATGCTAAACTGTGACATCAACCAGTGGAGCACAAATAGCTTCCATTTTAAACTGCAGGAATGATGACATGGCTAAGGACGTAAAAGCCTCACGCTGTGCCTTTCTCAAGCAACCCTCTGCTCAAACCATGCAGCATCACTGTTTCTATCAGTACGAAGATTAAGACTTTACTTGGACTTTCCAGTTGAAATGGGAAAAGTGTTAACTATTTTTATTATGGCACTGTTCTGAAAGGAAGCTTGATTGCACATTCTTGTTTCTAGATCATTTTTCTTTTTAGTTTTCCTCATAATGGTGTGATTTTGAGTGGATATGATTCTTTTTTCATCTGTTAATTATTATAGAAGCCAGATAAGTATGAGGAATGTGAAACAATGCTATTTATCATCAGCTGAATTCTGTTTTATCATCTGTCTGTTGGACAGAATAGTTGGGGGAGCAAAATGTTTACTGCCAAAGAATCACTGTTACACAAAAACAAATTCAAATAGTAAAAAATAAATTGTCTTCATTATGTTGCACAATGGTGCAGTAATAATCCACTAAATAGCACAACTTTCACTCAGGACACTTTGAAAAGCTACTGCCAAAAATGAAGGAACAGTGTTTCAGTCATTTTTTTAAAACATCTTATTGAGAAAATATTTTTTTTTCATATTAAATCAAATAATTTTGATTTAACTTTGAAACTGTTACAAAGTTTGAAATATGTATGGTTTGATATCTCCATTGCTGTGCTCACTCTACAGAAAGTTATCCTAAGATGACATAAATGCATTTTATGCCAGTTTTCAGGAAACTGATATGTGCCATTTGGTGTAATTTATTTGGTTGATAACAAAGTGCCTACAATTTGATATTCAGCATGTAAAATAATTATCTTTGGCTTATGTGTGCTTGTCTGAATCTGATGCACTTGTTTCTAATGTTATCAACGGTGCTGATTTTGCTTGCCATAGATGTTATAGTTTCAAAATTAGTCTCTGAATTAGTTTAGGAATGTGTTTTGCTTTGTATTTGCTGTTCACTCATATTTTAAACCAGTCCCAAATATCTTGTCTGAGCTGGCAAGAACACTTTATTATCAAGATACCTTAAAAGAGATAACATTCTTGTCACAAAGCTCATGTATTTGGTTAAGTGAAGTGACCTTCCTGTACGTAAGTTTCTCCTGTGTTCATGCATGTCATCAATAAAGCACTTACTATACGAGGACTCTAGTTACTTAACTAGTTACTATGTATTGCACAACATGACATTTAACTTAATGGACCCTTTTCACACTGGCTGTGATGATGCATTTCCTCCTTAAATTAGCAGGTAATCATAGCAAACCTTTTTACCTTTTATTTATTAATTTAATCAAAATGTATAAACACTATTCTTTTTTGTTATATTACCCTAATGTACATAAAAAGTTATACACTATTGCTATTAAAGTGTTTTTAAATACAGTTGCAGAGAAAGGCATCTTTCTCTCTTGTGCCATAATCCATCCATCACTATTTTTCTTCTGGAAAGTTGTGGAAATATTATAGTGGATTTTAACTTTTGCAGATGGAGCAAATGCAAAAACAAAAATAATAATTGCTATCGTCTCCCATTCACCTCTAAAGAAGTTTATCCATCTGTAGTTTACTTCAATGTTCAAAATCCGAAATGTGAAAAGAGTCCATTAGGGTGTGTTACTTCCATTTACAAAAGAGATAAGACAGATTGTGGTCTACTGCCATCTAGGGATATGCTACTCAAGAGTAGAAAGCTGCTCTTAAGCCCAAATAGTCAAGCTGATACAAAATTAATTGCAATCAAACAATATGTGAGGCTTTGCAATATGTTATATTTGTCTTTTCTATTTGTAATAGCTTACTTTTATTTATTACATTATATTTAGAGAAAGAAAATGACAGAAATAAATGACAAAACATTAACAAAAAAGAAGCCACTGAAATTGCATGTAGACCATTACTTCATACTTTAATTTAAAGGGATATTTCAGTCAAAAATTTACATTCAGATTAAGAATCAGAATGAGATTAATAGCCAAGTATGCTTACACATACAAGGAATTTGTCTTGGTGACAGAAGCTTCCATACAATTTGTATTTACAAATACAAATCTGTCATATACAGATAGTGCAAGGGAATGTAATGGCAGAAGAGGTAGGATATGTTGGATAAATATAAATAGACTAAGCTGTATATTGCACATAATTATTGCTCAATGGGGAAGTGCAGGAAAAAACTGTTCTTCTGCCTGATGGTTCTGGTGCTCAGTGATCTGTAGTGCCTGTCAGAAGGCGACAGTTCAAAAAGGTAGTGGGCTGGGAGAGTGGGGTCCAGAGTATTTTTTTCCAGCCCTTTTCCTTACTCTGGAAGTGTACAGTTCTTAAAGGGAGGGCAGGGACAACCAGTAATCCGCTCAACAATCCTAACTGTCCTTTGTAGTCTTCTGATGTCCAATTTCATAGCTGAACCAAACCAGAAGAGTTATAAAGTGCAGAGGACAGACTCAATAACTGCTGAGTAGAACTGTATCAGCAGTACCTGTGACAGGTTGAACTTTCTCAACTATCGAAGAATGTTCAACCTCTGCTGGGCCTCCCATTTCAGGTCATGTGAGATGGTAGAGCCCAGAAACCTGAATGACACCACTGCTGCTACAGTAATGTTCAGAATAGTGAGCAGTGTCAATATCCCTGGGATTAGGTGGCAGCGGGAGCGTGGTCAAGCATCCGTCCGGAGAGAGAAAAAGCGCTAAGGGTGCTTGCACCTGAGTGAGATTATGTCTAACACTTGTGTCTAATTTCAGTGAGCATGGGGAGAGTATTATAAAAACAGCCATGCCACCAGTAGCCGGAGAGAGAGACTGAGCCAGAAAGTGCACGTTTGTGTATTCTGAAGTTAACTGTATTGTGTGGCCATCGAGCCGTCTTTTGTTAATTAAAAGTCTCACCTTCATGAAGAATCCCATCTCCTGTGCCATCTCTGTCTTTAAAGTGTTACACTGGTGCCGACCCCCCCTGGAAAGTTAATGTACGTCCCATGGAGCCCTCCCATCAGCAAGCCCAGCTTGAGCTCTGCCAGGACCAGGATCGGCAGTTCTTCGAGATCTTGCAGGCTCAAGCAGAGGACCGGCATTCAATCCGGAGCCTCCTCGGCCAGGAGAAAGCCTTGGCCATGGCCCCTGATAACTGCAGCTCCCTGTCCCCACCCACGTTCTTGAAGATGGGGGCGGATGATGACGCAGAAGCCTTTATTGACCTGTTTGAGAGGACTGCAGGGATTTGGTGCTGGCCACGTGACCAGTGGGCGGCCAGTCTCCTCCCATTGCAAAACTGCTTTTAAAATGATGATTGTTCTGAAAAGTGCTATACAAACAAAAATTACTTGACGACATGATTTGACTTGGGGGTGTTCCTCCTGAAGTTCACTATAATCTCCACTCTTTGGAGCATGTTCAGCTCCAGGTTGTTTTGAATGCACCAGACAGCCAGCTGTTCAACCTCCCTTCTGTATGCAGACTCATCGTTATCCTGGATGAGGCCGATGACAGTGTCCTCTGCCTCAGGAGTGTCATCTGCCAACTTCAGGAGCTTGACAGAGGGGTCCTTGGCGGTGAAGACATTTGTGTACAGGACGAAGAGTAGTAGGGTGGTACAGGTGCTGGAAGTGAATTTCCCCAGTCTCAATAACTGTCAGAAAGCTGGTGATCCATTGACAGATAGATGTGGGAACAGAGAGTTAGTTTAATTTAGTCCGGAGAACAGCAGGGATGATGGTGTTGAAAGCCGAACTGAAGTCCACAAAAAGGATCCTTGCATATGTCCCTGGTTTGTCCAGATGTTGCAGGACATGATGCCCATGTTGACGTTATCATCCATGTTTGCTCGATTAGCAAATTGAAGGGGATCCAAAAATGGTCCAGTGATGTTTTTCAGCTTCTCAGAGTATCTAATCTATTTTGCCATTTTGTTTCTGGCCTGATTGTACAAGATTTTATCCCCACTTCTGTAAGCATCCTCTTTGGCCTGACAAAGCTGCCTGAGTCTTGCTGTAAACCATGGTTTGTCATTGTTGAACTTTAAATAAGACCTAGTAGAAATGTACATATCCTCACAGAAACTGATATATGATGTCACAGTATCTGTGAGCTTGTTCAGATTGGTGTCTGAAGCTTCAAAAACATTCCATTCTGTGCAGTCAAAGCAGACTTTAGTTCCAGCTCATCTTTATTGGCCTGCTCTTTACAGTCTTTACTACAGGTTTTGCTGATTTTAGTTTCTGCCTGTAGGTTGGAAGAAGATGAACCAGACAGTGATCAAAGAGTCCCAAAGCTGATCTAGGGACAGAGTGATATGCATCCTTGAATGTTGTGTAGCAGTGATCCAGTACATTTTTGTCTCCAGTAGTGCATGTAATGTGCTGTCTGTCTTTTGGCAGTTGACAATGGCTCTGTTTTGGCTGTTTTAAAATTGCAGAGAATAACAATAGTGAGTCTGGTTATTGTTGTTCCATGTCTGTGATCTGCCAGCTGTTGCAGCTGAGGTCATTCTCTCATCATTTACTCACCCTCATGCCATGCCAGATGTGTAAAACTTTCTTTCTTCTGCTAAACAAGATTTTGAGAAGAATATATCAGCTCTGTAGGTTTGTACAATGCAAGTGAATGGTGACCAGAAATCTGAAGGTCCAAAAAGTATATGAAGGCAAGGAAATCCATACTCCAGGGTTAAATCCATATCTTCAAAAGCAATATGATAGGTATGAGTGACAATATTTTTTACTATAAATCTATAAATCACTTTCACTTCCACATTCTTCTTCTTTTGTTTTTTGGTCATTTGCATTCTTGGTGCATATCGCCACCTACTGGTCAGGGCTGGTCAAAGGCGGAGATTTAAAGTAAAAAAAGGACTTAGTGATCTGATTCTCATGCACACATATCATATCACAGCTGAAGATATGGATTTAACCACTAGTCATATGGAATAATTTTATGCTGCCTTTATGTGCTTTTGGACCAAAGTTCTGGCTACGATTCACTTGCATTAAATTTACCTATAAAGCGGAGATATTGTCCAAAACAAATTTCTGCAGAAGAAAGTCATACACATCTGGGATGCATGAGGGTGAGTAAATGATGAGAGAACTTTAATTTTTTTGGTGAACTATTCCTTTAACTTAAATTTATTTTTTAACTTAAACTTTTTTAAGCTTCAGATTGAATACTGAATCTACAGAAATAAATAACATTAGTTGCAGTGAACAAAATGTGTTTACTCACTCTTATATGTCACCTCATAATTTTTTGGTCGCATCAAAAGGCAGTGTAATTTTTCTTTAAGTGTTTCCTTCATCCTATACATTCGCAGTCCATTCTGTACATTTTTAAAACTCATCAGAATCTGTCATTACATCCATGTTCATAAATTAGATGTTGTATTTGTTCTTCTCAATGTCTTAACCCTTCCTGGATTTCAAGGGAGCATAATGAAATGTAAATGTAGAGAAAATTAAAAAAGCAGCTCTCACCCTATAATGGTCAGTTGTAATAAGTAAAATCTCAATTCATATACTCGAAAAGGGGTAAATTTACTACATTTACATTTACATTTATGCATTTGGCAGACGCTTTTATCCAAAAAGCGTCTGCCAAAGCGACTTCCAGTGCACTTATTACAGGGACAATCCCCCCGGAGCAACCTGGAGTTAAGTGCCTTGCTCAAGGACACAATGGTGGTGGCTGTAGGGATCGAACCAGCAACCTTCTGACAAACTAAACAGTTGTGCCATTTTTGTACATGGTATTTCAGTTCAAAAAGCTTCATCCAGTTCACTGACCAGCAACAATGTCTTCATCAGGCAAAATGTACATCGCAATTTAAACCAACAGTTGAGAGCAGGCAGTAACATGATTTTTTTAAAGAGGTGTGGACATATTCTATCATTCATATCATCAGTAATTCATCAAATAATTATCAAATTAGTGCATATCCAGATGTGCCGTTTTGTCAAGCGCACTTTCAGTATGATTAAGAGATGATTCAGTTGTCTAGATCACAGTAGTGAAGTGATGCTGTATACAGTGTGTCAATTGCGGTGGTCTGCTGCATCCTCCACTATATAGCATTAAGGATTGGCCTGCAAGATCGGAAATGCGAGTGCAAATTGCGTTCAGCACAGATTTTGTGGGTGTGTTTGCGATGCATAATTCCTTAAGTGAATTGGGCAATACAAACACAGACAGCGTGTGCCACTAACTGGCGCTTTTACCAGGCACAGCTCATTCTTAATGAATTCCCCCAAAATCTTTTAACTATCAATTCATAAATCTCACACAGACATGATATCAGCCTTATGTTTTACTCATTCCTTGGTAAGATAAACAACTGCAATAAATAGAGGAAATTTGTGATGAGAAAGAAACACTTTCTCCATATCATCTATTGTGTTGTAGCTTAATGGTTGAATATCAGTATCGATGATATACTCTGACATATAGAATGGTGCTTTGCAACATTTTAGTTTAACTATTTTTTAGTTATTTAGTTTGATGTAATGGAATGTTATTGCACATGTTTAAAACTGACTGAACATTCGCTATGATATAAGGAAACGAATCGGTTACCTTACGTAACCTCGGTTCTCTCTAGAAGAGGGAACGAGTATTGCATAAGCTAGCTTACGCTACGGGAAAGATTCATCTTTTCTGAGATATTGAAGCCAAAAAATTATCCTTCATTTTGTATCCATTGTCAACGCAGTGCAGCAACTGCATACCTTGAGCGGGCTAGCTAGCGAGCTCATAGGTTGCTCTGCGGCAACTGCTGCAGCCTATAGACGAACTTGAGTGAACTTGCGTCCAATGACAGGTGCCCGCGCCGTCACTGTATCAAAGCCCGCCAAAATGGGCGTGGCTAGAGTGCATATAAGTGTAAGTTCGTAGGCTGGAACCCTGGTTTTCATTGAATGAAGCTGAAAATCGCCGTGGCGCGAAAGCACGGCCGGCTACGCAATACTCGTTCCCTCTTCTAGAGAGAACCGAGGTTACGTAAGGTAACCGATTCGTTCTCTTACGAGAGATTCTCTCGTATTGTGTAAGCTAGCTTACGCTCACGGGAACCCATTGTCAACGCCGTGCGCTCAAGCATCCACTGTATGAGCCCCAGGGAATTAAGGGGGACCCGGGGAGCCCTTATGAGTGGGGAAATAATATTTGGCCGGCAAGAATGCGGGTCATTGATTGTGTAATACATAAGCACATAGTGGGAAGGAAGCGACAGAGCGGCGGTGCCGGTCTGTGTGGAATGTGTCCCATCAGTGCAGCTCACCAGGGAGCTGTAGCGTATTAAACCGCTAGTAGTTTTGCCTGCAGGGCGGGCACTTCCAGATTGTAAAATCTGACAAAGGTGGAGGGAAGCCCAGCCGCTGCCACACATATGTCGTGAATGGAAATCCCGCTGGACCATGCCCACGAGGAGGCCATGCCTCTAGTGGAGTGAGCCCTAATGCCTAACGGGCATGGTAGGTCTTTGACACGCACTACGGCAGCAATAGCGTCCACTATCCATCTAGACAGTGTCTGTTTCGAGGCAGCGAAACCTTTGGTGCGCCCTCGAACGAAACGAAAAGCTGCTCAGAGCGCCTGAAAGAGGCGGAGCGCGCAGTATACAATCTCAGTGCTCTGACTGGGCAAAGGAGATTGGCGTCGCGTTCGCTATCGGATGCTGGCAGCGCCGATAGGGAAATGATTTGTGCTCTGAAAGGAGTACCGATCACCTTGGGGACATAGCCGTGTCTAGGCTTTAAAATGACCTTGGAGTCACTTGGTCCAAACTCAAGACACGCAGCGCTGACAGACAGCGCGTGAAGGTCTCCCACACGCTTAACTGATGACAGGGCAGTCAGAAAACGGTTTTGAGTGAAAGGTATTTCAAATCCACGGATTGAAGCGGTTCGAAAGGGGGCTTTCATAGCTTCGAGAACTACGGAAAGATCCCAGATAGGAACCGATGGGGGCGCGGGGTTCATCCTTCTAGCTCCCCTGAGGAAGCGGATGACCAGCTCGCTTTTTCCCAGTGACTGGCCGTGCAGGGGTTCAGCTGAACGCCGCGATGGCCGCCACGTACACTTTGAGCGTGGATGGGGATCTGCCCTTATCCAGCAGCTCTTGTAAAAACACGAGCAGCGACGACACCCCACATGTCCGTGGGTCCAGGTCTCTGTTGGTGCACCATTTTGAAAACACAGACCATTTGGACGCATAGAGTCTTCTCGTGGAAGGGGCTCTAGCGTGTATGATAGTGTTTATTACTCCTTCTGGCAAAGCGACGGGTAGTCGTTGATCACCCACGCTGCAGCGCCCAGCACTCTGGGTGGGGATGCCAGATCGTGCCGCGAGCTTGAGAGAGGAGATCTGCTCTCACTGGAATGGGCCACGGGCTGTCAGTGACAGCTGCGTAAGCTCCGGGAACCATGTCTGATTCTCCCAGCGCGGGCTATGAGGAGCACCGAGTGACGCGTTTCCTGATCCTCTGCATTACCTGTGGCAATAGCGAGATGGGAGGGAAGGCGTAAGCGGGCGGTTGGGCCAGTCCTGGGCCAGCTGCCCTCGCTTTCGAGAAAAATACTGGGCAGTGAGAGTTCTCTTCTGACGCTAAAGAGGTCTATCTCTGCTCTGCCGAATATGCTCCATAACTTCTGGACTGTTTGAGCGTGCAGGGACCATTCCCTGGGGAAATGTTGTCTCTGCACAGTCTGTCTGGGCCGCCGTTCAGGTGGCCTGGCACGCAACGCCGCCCTCAGCGAGCGCAGGTGGCACTGGGACCAACTCAGTATGCGTTTTGTCAGATGGAAGAGGTTCCTGGATCTGACAACCGCCCTGACGGTTTAGATAGGATACCACAGATCTGTTGTCCAAACGGACCAGGACGTGGTGACCCTGAATGACCGGGAGGAAGCGCACGAGCGCGTACTCGACCGCTATCATTTCCAGACAATTTATGTGAAGGAGCTTTTCCTGAACTGACCATAGGCCAAAAACCGGAGAGCCCTCGCGAGACCGCGCTCCAACCCGTGTTGGACGCCGCCTGTCGAGATGACTTTTGGCGAGATACAGCTCCCATCGCCACTCCCCGCTGATACCATTCGGCCACTGCCCAGGGCTGCAGAGCTGAGATACAGGTCTGAGTCACTCTGATCGGCTGGCGCCCGTGGCCCAAGCCCGGCGAGACGCTGGGTGTTTAGCCAATGCTGAAGCGGGCGATGCACAGTAAACCCAGCTGAAGTACTGCTGCGGCTGAGGCCATGTAACCTAGCATTCTCTGAAATTTTTTCAGAGGCGTGAGGCTGTTCATCTGAAAGGACGCGGCTAGTCGCTGAACACGGCGCGCACACTGTGTAGATAAGCGTGCCGTCATCGCCATGGAGTCTAGTTCTATTCCAAGGAAGGAAATTGCCTGACTGGGCTGTAGTGAGCTCTTGGTCCAATTGACTGCAAGACCCAAACTGTTCAGATGACTGAGGAGAACTGTCCTGTGAGACAGAAGCTCCGTATGTGACTGTGCCATAATCAGCCAATTGTCCAAATAGTTCAGAATTCGCAAGCCCTGACTCCGCAGGGGTGCGAGCGCCGCATCCATGCACTTCGTGAAAGTACGGGGTGCTAAAGACAGGCCGAACGGAAGGACGTGTATTGATAAACCTGGCCGTCAAAGGCGAATCTCAAGAATGGCCTGTGACGGGATTTATCTGAATCTGAAAGTAGGCATCTTTCAGATCGAGAGAAATAAACCAGTCCCCTGGCACATTGCGCCGAGGAGTTTCCTGATTGTAAGCATTTTGAACTGTCTTTTGCGAGCACCTTGTTCAAAACCCTGAGATCTAATATTGGTCTGAGGCCGCTGTCTTTCTTGGGGACAAGAAAATAACGGCTGTAAAACCCCGACTCGCTCAGAGAAAGTGGCACTCTCTATGGCCCTCTTGCAGAGAAGGTTTGTTATTTCTGAACGGAGCATGCAGGCTGCTTCCGTGTTCACAGTAGTTTCGAGCCAGCTCTGAAGCGGGAGGGCGGCGATCGAACTGTAGCAAATAGCCCTGTTTTATTGTGCTTAACACCCATTTGGATATCCCTGGGATAGCTTTCCACGCTTTGAAGCGTAACGCTAGAGGGTGAATGGCCAAGTCGCCCTGATTGCCGCACACAGCGCAGCTGAACAGAATGTGTGAGCCGCTTACTGTGCTTATGCATGACTGCTCGCAGACAGCAGGGACAGGCTGTTCTGTGAGTGACTTCCGATTGAGGTGAATGGGGTCACATCTGTGAAGTGATGCGCGAGCATAGTCACGGGCATGGGACTTACATACAGAGAGGTGTTTGCTGGCCGTGTGACAGAGCCGGCAGAGAAGGGCGCCGCGACGGATTCGTGGGCGCGTTTATTGACTCTAACACTCGAGCTGGCTGTACCTGCTTTATGTGAGTGGGCTCTGATAGGGACACGGAAGTGTAATGCTTGTGTGTAGGGGTGAACACTGGATTGTGGGCACATTTTCTACACATAAGGCATGTTTGCTTTTCACAAGATTTCTTTGGGTCGCCGTGAAAACGGCATTTGAGTGCAGGCAAGCGGGCAGTATCACCGGCTTGTTGGCTGCTGAATCCACCACTGCAGTAGCCTGAGAGAAGGGACTGACAGGGGCGAAGCTTTGACAGTGGTCCGGCCGCGGCGGGACTGAGCCGTCGTTTCCTTAACAAAGCTAGGAGGACTTCGGTTGCTCAGGTTTCAGCGCAATCTTAGGCCGAGGCCCGCGGGGGGGCGGCGGTCTGCGGCAGTCTGCGGCGGCTGTCTGAGCGCGTTCTAGGGTGGCCGCCCTGTCGACGCTGAAAAGTCTGGCTTTGCTGAGCTGGGCGCTGTGAAGAGGCTCGTGCAGGAGGCTGGTCACGTGGGCGGCCTGCAGAGGAGCTAGCGCGACGAGGCAGGAAGAGATTCGTGGCTTGGGTGGCTTTCTGGACTTCCAAGAAACGGTCAACAATGCCACTCACCGCGGAACCGAAGAGACCGGACGGAGAGAGCGGCGCGTTGAGGAACGTGGAGCGTTCAGCTTCTCCCATGTCGGCTAGCATTAGCCATAGGTGTCTCTCGGTCACAGTCAGCGCGGCCATGCATTTCCCTAGGGCTTGAGCTGCAGCTTTGGTGGCGCGAAGGGCGAGATCCGTCACGCTCCTTAGATCTGAAACAGCCTCTGGGTGCCTGCCTTTCTCATCCCACTCTCGAAGAAGGTCCGCTTGGAGGATCTGTAAAACGGCCATGGAATGCAGAGCAGATGCGGCTTGGCCGGCGGCGGCATAGGCGCGGCCAACACAGGCGGAAGTAGTTCTGCAGGCCTTAGACGGGAGCACTGGCTTAGACCGCCATCTAGCGGAGTGCGGGCAAAGGTGTGCTGCTACCGAATCCTCGACCGGGGGGATGGAAGAGTAGCCCCCTCGGTGGCACCGTCTACCGAAGCAAGAGAGGTGGAGACATGGGATCGGTTCCTGGCCGAGAGAGGCGCGTTCCACGATTTAGAGAGCTCGGCGTGGAGTTCCGGCAGGAAGGGAGCGGCCCGGGCCATGGGCGCCGCGCGTCGACAGCTCTGAAGAAAGCAGCTGTCGAGTCTGTTGGGAGCCTGCTCAGAGGGCGGTGACCACTCGAGCCCGAGGTGGTCGACAGCCTGTGTGAGGAGGCGCGTTAGTTCTTCCTCGACTCTGGTGCGGGTCCTGCTGGATTCCTGGGCCGAGGAGGAGGCTTGGGAGCCTCACCACTCCTCGCTGTCCAAAGCCATGATGGAACAGCAGCCCTTATCCTCCGCCTCGTCATCCGAGATGGCAACAGTGCGGCCGCTTGGCGGCAACTGTGCGTCCCGGGGGGGCGGGGAGGGTGAAAGCGAGGCTCGAGGGAGAGGCTCCGGCGAGGTAGTCGCTTCTAACACCAGTTCCGGCAGCCTTTGGGAGCGGCGCTTCTCTGCGCCGGCGAACGAAAGGCGGCGCAGCGGCTTCGGTTTTGAGTGCTTCGAGTCCAGCCCGCAGGGTCGACATCGGAAGCTGCTCGCAGAGGTCGCATCCGCCGTCATCGAGGGCGAGCTCTGCATGTTCCAGTCCCAGGCAGAGAGCGCATATGAGGTGGTGGTCTCCGGCGCTGAGAGGGGCGCGGCATGAGGCGCAGGTGGTGCGAGGCATCTTTAAAAAGACGCTCGTTGCTCCTTTTGTGAAGTTCGCTGAGGAACTAGCTTGCTCTAAAAAGGATACGTCGCCGGATGGCGTAGCTGCCTTAATTCTACGTGGCATTGATTCAACAAGGTGCTGAAAGCATTCTTTAGAAATGTTGGCCCATATTGATAGGATAGCATCTTGCAGTTGATGGAGATTTGTGGGATGCACATCCAGGGCACGAAACTCCCGTTCCACCACATCCCAAAGATGCTCTATTGGGTTGAGATCTGGTGACTGTGGGGGCCATTTTAGTACAGTGAACTCATTGTCATGTTCAAGAAACCAATTTGAAATTATTCGAAATTTGTGACATGGTGCATTATCCTGCTGGAAGTAGCCATCAGAGGATGGGTACATGGTGGCCATAAAGGGATGGACATGGTCAGAAACAATGCTCAGGTAGGCCGTGGCATTTAAACAATGCCCAATTGGCACTAAGGGGCTTAAAGTGTGCCAAGAAAACATCCTCCACACCATTACACCACCACCACCAGCCTGCACAGTGGTAACAAGGCATGATGGATCCATGTTCTCATTCTGTTTACGCCAAATTCTGACTCTACCATCTGAATGTCTCAACAGAAATCGAGACTCATCAGACCAGGCAACATTTTCCAGTCTTCAACTGTCCAATTTTGGTGAGCTCTTGCAAATTGTAGCCTCTTTTTCCTATTTGTAGTGGAGATGAGTGGTACCCGATGGGGTCTTCTGCTGTTGTAGCCCATCCGCCTCAAGGTTGTGCATGTTGTGGCTTCACAAATGCTTTGCTGCATACCTCGGTTGTAACGAGTGGTTATTTCAGGTAAAGTTGCTCTTGTATCAGCTTGAATCAGTCGGCCCATTCTCCTCTGACCTCTAGCATCAACAAGGCATTTTCGCCCACAGGACTGCCGCATACTGGATGTTTTTCCCTTTTCACACCATTCTTTGTAAACCCTAGAAATGGTTGTGCGTGAAAATCCCAGTAACTGAGCAGATTGTGAAATACTCAAACCGGCCCGTCTGGCACCAACAACCATGCCACTCTCAAAATTGCTTAAATCACCTTTCTTTCCCATTCTGACATTCAGTTTGGAGTTCAGGAGATTGTCTTGACCAGGACCACACCCCTAAATGCATTGAAGCAACTGCCATGTGATTGGTTGATTAGATAATTGCATTAATGAGAAATTGAACAGGTGTTCCTAATAATCCTTTAGGTGAGTGTATGTTACATGCACCTAGATGGCATTGAGAAATACATTCATATTAAAGACTTCATCCATATGCATGGTGTAGAACATGGACCTCCCTGCTCTGCAGCCACTGTTTTGCACACAAACACCAGCAAGAAGTAATTAGCACCAATTAAAAACAATTCTGAAATATATTACTTAAAAAAAATCAGCACTTTAAAACAACAGCAGGCAAACACTGTAAAAAATAAATAATTTAAAATCCTGTTAAATTTACGGTAAAAACTAGCTGTGGTTGCCAGAAATTCATGGTAAAAAAGAAAATATGGTAACCACGTTTCAGGCTTTACGGAATGTAATTTTGATGCCTGTATATTTTACGGTGCATTACCGTCATTTATATTATTAAATAATAAACTGTAAAAATCTGCTTTTCACTTTATAATGTATTGTTAGGCTAATCATCGTAGTAGCCTAATTACAAAAGGGCACATGCTGACATGAAGTTTATCAAAAAGAGGCCCTTCCTGGAGCAATGACCAATAAACATGTACAGACAATACTCAGTGTCACTTACAAAAACAAGAAACACCATCAGGGTAACATGTGAAATTAAAGGTATGCAATAAACATGAACTAAACTACATCAAATATAACACAGAACACCCCAATGTACATAACTGATGTTAAAAATAAGAAGAAACATACCTATTCCCATAAAATATTATGAAATGTAATGGGTCACGCAGGGACCGTCCGATTATTGTTTTTTACAGTAATTTTAACAATAATTTAATGTAAAAAGTACATGTACTCTCTTGTTGAACATAATATACATTTTTACTGTTAATTATGCAGAAAATCATATTTTTTTAATTTTAAAAATATTTTTTCCAAGTTTTAACGTAAAACTACATGTATTGTCTTTTTAAAATATATTAAAAACTTTTACCATATATTTTAAGGTAACTAGTCATTAACCAATGTTTTTTTTTTTTTTACTGTAGCATATTTACAGACTTTCACCATTAAAATTAAGATTTTTTTTTTTTACAGTGAATAAATTGAACATATTGCAATTTACCTGCAATTTTGGTGCATTCTGAGACATTTATTTTCGAGGGATGGAGTAAAAAATTATGAATTGCTTTATATAGTGAGTAAATTAACAATGGTTAAACAATAGGTAATGTTATATGTCCAGTGCAGATACAGAACTCAAGTGTTGCAGCTGTTCATCTGAATTTGGAAGCTGCATAGGATTCAAATGGACAACACTGTCTAATTTAATCAAAAACAATCCCTGCATTATAAACTATAGCACATTTTCAAATGGACATACCATCTTTTAACAAATGGACTAAGCCGATGAAAGGTTTGTTGCTATTTGGAGCTTATAGCAGCAGTGATCGGTGCGGCGCATTAAAAGACACGTTTGTATTTGATTTCTTACAGAAATCATACTTCACTTTGTGATTCTTTTGACATCTTTCAAACTGTAGTATAAGGGAAACACAATAAGCTAAATAGTCACATTCCTGCGAATGAGAGATTTCATTTGGTATATGACTTGTCTATTTAAGTGCTATGTGAAAGAATTGTATATCCATATTAATATTTCTACCACATTACCTCTAGGTGGCGCTAATTTGCAACACGAATGTTTTCAGACCTTGCTGTTATTTGATGTAACATTAATTCAAAGTGATTGTGTTCTATAACAATGCCAGATTCTAAGCTTTCAAATAAAACCATATATGCCTGACTTTTGTATCCGGGGACTTTAAAAGTAGTCCAGTAAAGCTTGGTAAATGCGTAAGAAAAAATATTTTAATGAAACAAACCTATTTATTGTGTGAAAATGATATAGCAACAAAGAGAACGACGGCCCCGGTAGTAATCAACCTCTTGCAGTTACGTTTTTTCCCTTTAGAAGGGGCTGCATTACCAGTCTCAATGTTCTCGAGACGCTCGCTCGATGAAATTGTGGGTAATGTAGTCTTGTGGTTATTGCGATACCTTGAAACGAATACTTTTAAAATGGGCAAAAAACTACAATTACAGGGAGAAGCAAGGCGCAGGTTTAGTAACAGTGCCTTATCTTTAAGCAGCACCAAGGTTGAGTGAGGTTGGAACCAGGGAGTAGCGGGACTGAAGGTATGTGCACATGTATCTCTAATAATATATGGTTGTTAAACAGAAAAGTTTGCTCGAATGTTATCGGCAGAGCGCAGTTTTTGGTCTCTTGTACTGGCATTTTAAACATGAACGAATTTACCTTTTCCGACGGTATCAGTCATTTAAGGGGTTTGGGTGACTGTAGCTGTATCTCAGAACATAGTGAGCTTCCTAACTAAACAGCATTTCGAGCATCACAGGCTTTTTCAAACGTTGTTCAAAATGTCGTCTGGGTAGGTAGCGTGCTAGGTTTTGAGACACTGCCTAGATGTTGCTACAGTGCTAGTTAGCAAGCTAAACGTGGAATTTGAGGATAAGCGGGAAGTGAGATAGTCAGACAGTGCTTTTAGAAACAAGGCAGACGAAATACGAACATAATGAACAGAATTGTTTTGCTGGTCCTAAAGATACAGTGAGATTAATAAAAGCCACCTGTACACATTAGTTTCCACTTCACAATGCAAATGAGTATGCGTGGCATGAAGCCAACAACACGTCAACCTGCTTCTGTGAACATTAGTGAAAGTGTATCCATTAAGCAAACTTTAGATAGTGCATGCATAACATTTATAAGCATTATACGTTTTTTGCAAAAAATATCAGAATAGATTGACGTGTAAACATAACCGCTAAGGTTTTAACAAGTACAAATCGTCCTCCAGTCTCTATTCATTTTTGGACATTTAAGGCACATACTAATTCACCTCATTTGTGGTATACCACAGCTCAGTTGCATAACTCTTTAGTTTTGAAACACAGCCATCATGTGGCAGTCATGTGAAGAATTCCAGTAAAGCTTATGTTTTAATAATAAAAAAAAAATGTTCCCTCCACATTCTTGCTGACTACAGGATATGTATGGATTTGGAGTAGAAGTGCTGTTGGTAGTACTTAATCAATAGGTGGAAAGGGCAATTGCAAGTGAAATGAGCAACAAGCACAGTTTATACCAGGAATTTCTTAAAATCACTGTAATGATAGCTCATTTATGCATGCTTGGCAGATCCAGTCAACAAAACAAAGAGTCTAGTTACTTTATTTATGAGTGTTCCTGGTCTCATTGTGAACGATTCATATGTGCATGTTATTCAAAAGGACAAAAATTGACCAATGTCACATTTTGTAATGTTGAAAACATTTTATTATTCAGTTGATTCACGACAGATTAAAATCAATTCATGCCCTTCATTTTTTACTAATTGAATGCCGTGTCTCACTCATACATATGTTACTTTATGCAAGTAAAATGGGTTGCCTTTTAATGATACATTTATAATATGGTATCTCTATTCTCTATAACTACTCTGAATAGGCCTGGATTTGGCGGCCAGAAGGAAGGAGCAGCGTGGCTTCCCTCTCCTCCTCTCATGTCCCCTCCCTGTGTGTCCTTGCATGTCAGTGCCCCCTCGTCTCCCCCACCCCTGTGTCTCACCCCCTCAGCCCTTTGTGTTCCTCCCCCTCATGCTCGGGACAGACTGGCCTCACTGTCAGACCAATGACTGCTTGGATTATACTGCCTGTCAGTCTGGCTGCCTTCTCTATCACTGGAATATGGATAGTGTGAGTGTGTTTTTATATACTGTCACCCAGGAAAGGAATTCACCAGATCCTTTAGCGTACTCTTAGACATAATAAAACCCATCAAATTAGTGTTTTTCTCATTGAATAGTTTTTTCACATTAGCATAGTTTTAAAAGATGAGATCAAAGCTTTGCATTCCAATTAATTCAGATTCATATTCAATACATTAGGAACATGTTATGCATGTGTATATTTATAAGCGTTTTATTTAAATATGTGCCAGCCCGAGGAGGTGGGCTTCCCTAGATGAGTCATAGTTATTCAATGTTTCTTTCTCATCTACTATGAGTGAATGAAATTCATTTATCTGTATGTTCAGGTATGCTATGGCTGTAATGAACCACCATGTTTGTCCTGTTGAAAACTGGTAAGTTGAGCAGTTTGTTTTGCTCAGTGTATCTAGAGTATGTAGAATTGGATCACAGCTTGATTATCAATGTGATTTATTTTAAGGTCGTACAATGTGACATGCACAGAGGAAACGGCCAAGCCAGGATTCCCGAAAACATGCTGCACACTTCAAGACATCCCCCTCATCAGGTAGTCACATCAGCTTTATTTCGATCTCTTTCTAAGTTTGTGTTTATTTCCAGTATGATCTGAAAATGTCTTTGTCTTCACTTTGATTCAGTAAATGTGGATCATACCCTCCTGAGAGCTGTCTGTTCAGTCTTATCGGGAATGTGGGAGCTTTCATGGGTAAGACCGTCTTCTCATATTTCACACCGGCAGTGACATCTCATTGTTTCACACAGGATTTTATGAGATTGTGGTGGGTGGACCTCGGACCCTCTGGGGGGAGCTGTCCTGTAAGAACATTTTGTACATTTTAAAGTTAAATGCATCAATCTGGTGCACTTTGAGAGCAAAATTAAGAGGCTAGATTTTGGTGCTCTTGTAAACAATTTTGTGCTCTATTAGTAATTTAACCAGAAATACTAATGACATGGCAATTAAGTCACACCCACAAACCATGGTAACCAAGAGAGAGTTTAATGCAGTTCACAAATGATCAAAATACAAAATCGACTAGAGCGTACATTTGAGCCAGGGCTCGACAATAAGCATTGTCGTCTGCTTGTCCTCCGGACAAGAAAATTGGTCATACGCTTGTCAGAGAAAAAAGTTACTCATCTAAAGAGGAAAAAGGACATTTATGTTACATGCTCAAGTAAAATGCATTTCTAAAATTATGACCGATGCCCAACCTAATAGTGTACCTATGCAATCAACTCTATTCTCTACGACAGTAATGTAAACTGCACTGGGTAGTGGAGTAGGCTGTTATTTTATGTTATGTATGGTAGTCAAATAAAGGAAAGCTTCCATGGCCACTATTAACAGCAGGGGTGCTCATAGTTCTATGAAATGAGAACTGCTTTTCATCATGTTTTGCAGCAAGATCCGCCATGTACAATAAAGGCTATACATTCTCACAATAAAAAATGTCAGTAGTTGGTTGTACAATTCTCAATGCCAGCTTCTAAACCACAACAAATAATAACACTAAGTTGTTAATTATGGAAGAATGGTAACAAGTTCTTAAGAAATTATTCAAGACTAGTAAACAGTCAATAATAAAATAACAATAAAAAACTGTGCTTTTGTAACAGTTTTAAAAGTTTTTAACTGCAGAAAGTATTCAAGGAAACATTCAGAATGAAATGCAACATAAAACTACTACTGGTCTTCACTGCATGTTTAAAATACATTAATACATTTTAAAGCTACTTAAGTTAAACAGTCAAGAGCAGTGAGTGTTTTCTTGTTCTGGTTGTTTGATTATTATAATGACACGGACAGCAGCAGGTCTTTTAGCTTACATTTAAACTTATAAGTCCGACATTTTAATACAAATCTGCTTTTCTCCACTGTTTACATTTACTTTAGACATCACTCTCTATGTTTACATGAATACCTCACCAAGACGGACATTTTGGCAGAATTTTGAAATGTATTTAACCATTCAGATGCGCATTAGCACAAGCATTTTCAGCACATACACATACGCCGCCTGTCAATCAAACAGGGCGCAACTGTTACTAGATCTCTTGCAAATTATAAAATGACATGCTCTGGATTACTTTCAACAGCAGAGTAAGAATAGTAACTTTCTAATAAGTGATAAAGGCCTAGGCTCTCACAGATATAGCCGGTTATTTTTTTGTGATAGACATTTTAATCAGTCTGCTTGTACAGGTGGTCAAGTAAAATTCTCTTTCACTTGCCCCTTCAAAAATCCATTTGTCCCGAACAAGCAGACAAGCGTTAATGTCGAGCCCTGTGAGCCATAATAGAATTGAAGCAAAAGTGGTTACCTGTGTTGAACTTCTCAGCTGCTCCTCAGATGCTGAATATAGTTACATTGTCAGAGCCGCTGGGGGGAGGGGGACTGACTGAATGACTGAGAGTGAGAGACGCTTTGCCGAAGCAATGGCGCAAAACACAAAGTTACAGATCATTTATGTTATTATGAGAAGTCTAAAAATATTTTCTGTTCATTATGAACAATCACAATGGCAGATCTGTCATAAGAACAGAGACCTGCAAGAGGGTCTTATTGCATCATCACTGATTCATCATTTATTTTGTATTCAGTGAGCTGTTATGGTGCAACTACAAGATTTGTGGTTGGCTTTATCTTTTTTGGGGAAGATTGGGAGTTATCAGGACACACACCACAGCATAATAGGCCTTGGCACTACATTTAATTTAGAAGTGAATGAAAAAGAAAGGATGTTTTTTTCAATCTTTCGTCAGCAGAATGACCCAAAATACTGTATCAACCCTACAACCCAGTAAAGATGGTGCTGCTGTGAATAATGTCTATCCACAAGTCATGTTATGAAAAGAAATCCAAGTTTTCTGAATTGCATAATACAGAATGTATAAAGAAATGATGTATAACTTAAGAAATAGCTTACCAAAAAAAGAAAATTGACCCATTCTCATGTCATTTTCTTTCTTTTTTTTTTACGGAACACCAGTAGAATTTTTTTGAAGAATCCTTATGCAGCTCTTTGCCATAAATGGACAGTAGTGACCATTGCTGCCAAGCTCCAGAAAAGAAAAATAAAACACCATGAAAGTAGTCAATACAACTTGTGGCCAAGTGATCTGAAGCCATACAGGAATGGATCCAAATTTAAGTCATTATTCACGGATAATATTTTTCTTTGCCAAAGCTCTTGGGTAGCTCGTATCCGCATTGAGATTCAACATTTTATTTAAAAAATGAAAGAAGACTTGGTAAAAGTAGAAGACTTGGAGTATAGTGTGTGAGTCATATAGACTGTTTTTTTTTGTGTTATTTTAGTTTTTTGTCTGTTTTACAGCATCACAGGTGTGGTCACCATGAACTGTGGTTGAATTGCTAGAGCTGTCTTATGATTCTTCAGAAAATTCTAATTTTGTCTTCCACAGAAGAAAACTACTGCATAAAGGTTTAGAATGGCATGAGGATGAGTAAATAAGGACAGAATTACATTTTTCATTTAAGAACATTTCTTTGAAAGGCCCTTGATGAAAATAATGCCAGGGCTAAATATGGACAATTACACTAGGAGTACTACACTATGGAAGATAAATAAAAAAGGAATTGTACAAGCCATGTGTAAAGCAATGTGGTTTCTTTTTGTAGTGGTTTTGGTGTGTCTGCTTCGGTACGCTCAGATCATCGAGCACAGGAGCCACTGCTGGTTGAACACCAGTGGACTCGTGTCTGGATGCACCAATGCTGTAGGACTGGTCATTGTGGGCAACTTCCAGGTTGGTTATAAAACTGTCCCGCACTTAGCTGGCTCCATCCCATGCAATCATTATTTTAAAACTGATTCATAGATTAGATAATCACATCATTTTTTTAAATTCATTTTATATAAAAGAACACAAAATAATGTGTGTAATCTTTTACAAATTAGAAGACTATGTTTGATACTTGGTGTTTATTCACCCTCAATATTTTATTTTTTTGTACTGTTATTAGTATTTAGAAGTAACCAAAATACTAATGATGATATCATATTAAAAAAGAATTATACTCTTACTTTCAAATTACTGATGATATCCAGTATAATATGAGTTAAAGGGAACACATTTCTAGTTTTATGTTTATGAAGGAGTATCTCATAAACACTGCGCCGCATATTAGCATGCAATTCAGGTCAAGAGTGCTTGTGTTATGTGAGATGTAAGTATCTAACTAAACATGCAATGTTTGACCACTGTTTTATGATTCAAATGTTGTACCGACCAATAGTAATTTCCAAGGGTGCAAACTATTCACCATTTGTCAAAATTAGCCATTTTGAATTTTCTTAATTTCTTTGTCTAATTAATTCTACATTTTGTACAGCATCTCCTAAGAGTCTTTAAAAGAAACCATTTTATTTTGAGTATGTCTTGTCAGGTTTGTGCTAAAAAAAAAATTAGCCACCAGTTAGAGTCGTTCACCTAAAAATGGAAAATGTACTTTTACTTACTCATTTACGCACCCTTATGTTGTTCAAAACCCATATGCTGGGTTTTTTATTGGAACATAAAAATAGATATTTTAAGCAGCTCTATTCCATAGAATCCCAGTTTATAGTGAAGAGGAGCTGTCAAGCTTCAAAAAGGACAAATACTAAAAAGCACTATTAAAGGTTCAGCATGAAGACATCATAAAAGTAGTCCATATGACAGGTGCACTATAGTCCAAGCTTTCTGGGGACACAACAACTTTGTGTTGTATTGACTACTTTTATGATATTTATATAATGATTTTTTTTTTCTCTTTGAACCTTGACAGCAGTGGTCAATATGAACGTTTTATTGCATGTAAAAGAGCAGCATTAGGATTCATGATATATGAAATATTGTGTTAGGAGTTTGCTGGGAGGAAGGGACAACTTGAGGGCAGTGTGTGTGTGTGTGTGTGTGTGTGTGTGTGTGTGTGTGTGTGTGTGTGTGTGTGTGTGTGTGTGTGTGTATATATATATATATATATATACACAAATTATTTTTGCTAGCCAGCAGACAGACTTGTAATTTTACAAATACATCAGTAATAAGAAATTCAAATTATATTCGTCTTTTTTTGAGCTCACACAAAAAAGAAAGAAAAGATGACTGAAACAGGGAAATTGCTAGCAATGCAGACACAGTGCTTGTCTAAAAATACATGTATCTTTTAAAACCAAAAATTATTAAATGTTTGGCCTTTTATTGCATTTCAATCCTTTTATTCAGATAATTATTGCATTCAGCTTCTTTACTATATTAATTGTCAAAGAACTGTAGTATTCTTTTTGCCTTGTGTTAGTGTAGATTGTTGTATGAGGGGATTTACATGGCATTTACATCTTTACCCCAAGTCTTTACATGGGCTGTAAATTCATGGCATCAGATGATGTGTTGATCATCAGCATCAGAGTGTTTCAGAGAGGCTGATGTTCTCAAAGTGATTACTATTGATCCATGAAGACATTCTCATTCTTCTGGATGGATTTTAGAGGGCATTTCACTCCCTCATCCTTAATAGTGCTTTCATCGGCATCAGTTACTGGGGAAATTGAGCATCGATCAAACTGACAACATAAACGCACTAGCACATCGCAGTTTTTTATGCGCTGTTGTTACAGAAAAGACGATCACTTTTGGGCATGATATCCTCTGCTGCGAATTATATTCCCGGTTTTGTGAGGTGTTTTCTGATTCTGTCTGGCACTGCATTAATAAACGGTTGCAGTAAAAAAGGTTTAATCTGCTTGATATCGTGAACTAGATAGGTACTCGCAATATTATCTAACAGCTCTGCGCTTTTTAGTGTGCAGCGAGGATCTGAAGCGCTCCGGTTACATTGAAGCACGTCATTCAGGATGCGGATAAGCGGTTTTGTGCCACTCTGTATTGGAACCTTTATTATTTTGTTCTTTTTTTAACTTGGATAGTTTTGTGCAATAAGATGTTATAGTTATTTAGCCTGTTTGAATATCTGTTAGTCACCATATTTAAGTGCTGCAATTACTTCTATCCCTTTAAAAGGTGTCTGATCAGGGTCACGTGAACATAACAGAGCCTAATTATACATTATTATCCTTAACACAGAGTCATTCAAACAACCGACATTTATGAAAATAGATAGTTTTGCACATCCCTAATTAAACCTGATAGTGCCATAGAACCACAGTGTTACACTATTAAAACATTCATCTATTTGTTTGAGCGACCCATCCAACTCAACACAGAAGAAACTAAGTTATGGCCCCTGGTCTTTTATTTTCAAAGCTTTAATTGATTCATTGGTCTGTTTTGACTTGAAACACTGTACTTTTTTTTTTGCCCAGGTGGACCATGCTAAAACACTTCACTATGTAGGTGCAGGCGCTGCCTTTCCAGCAGGCATTCTATTCGTGTGTTTGCAGTGTGTGCTGACATATCGGCTGGCTGTCACTGCTTTGGACTACTGGATGGCTTATGTGCGAGTGGCACTGGCTACCTGTTCTCTCGTCACACTGGTTCTCAGTATCCTTCTTTTTTAAGTATGATTGGGAAAATGATTACCAAGTGTTTTTATAGAATTTTGAAATATATTGCTTACAATTAACTTTGTGTAAAATATAAACTGTGACAATTTAAAGGGTGAGTTCTAAGGCTATCTATTTAATTTGTTCATTATTCAGTGCAATTTTATAAAAAAATAACACATTAAAAATGTAACTCTTAATCATGCCACTGGACTGTAATAAGGAGTTTTCCTACTACTGGAAGAGGCAATTAAGTATTGTACCATCTATAAGTTTTCACAAGTCACAGTCAGCAGGGAGCCGTAAGCGCAACTCCAGCTGTACAGGCAACAAACTGAATGTAAAAATGTAGCAAAACTACAGAGCTTGTAGATTTTAATTTGAGAACTTTTACAATAAATATTTGTACCTGTAAGTTGGAATTTACACACACAGCCCGATGTGAAAATTTGTAAAATAAAAGTGTGTTTGGTGCTAGAAAGTTGAATGTTGCAATCTGCACTCACAGACAAAAACCTGTTTTCTGGGAGTGCAGTTTGCAACATTCAACATTCTAGCACCAAACACACTTTTATTTTACACATTTTCATATCGGGGGTGTGAGTGTAAGTTTTAGCTTACAGGTACAATTATTGTACAATGATTTATTGTACAAGTTCTCAAATTAAAATCTACAAGTTCTACTTAATTTTTACCTTCATAACAAACCATACTGGCTGCATCTGAAAATTGGAAAATGCTGCACTCAGAGGCTGTAAATGGGAGAATGGTCTGCGTCTTGCAACACTACAACAAGGCACAGCCACTACAAGGCAAGTCTTGCAACAGATGGATGTCACATTCATACATTAGGCTCGTTTGAGATTAGCAAATTCTGCGCAGAACCGATCATGCCAATCAGAAATGTGTCTGCTGTGATGTCATGATGATGATGTATGTATGTAAAAAAAATCTCCTGCAAGAGCAAGGTGGCCTCAGTCTTTTGAAGAAGGCGGCATTTTTTCATTTAAAGCAATAGAATTTTAATTGCATCCACTTTATTATCAACAAAGCACATGAATGCAAATCAATATCTTTTATCTTGTAGCGGCTGATCCACTACGAGAAGCGAGAACTGTCCGACTTGACAGCAGTTATGAAGCGTTTGGCATCTCAAACGTGCCTACTGTGTTTGTTTTGTTTATTTGGAGTCCCACAGCAACACCACACGTATACCTACCCCTAAACCTAACCCTAACCTTGAAGGTGCTATATGTAAGATTGACAACAAGCGATTGAAATGGGTACTGCAGTCCAAATTCAAAATATTGGAGAGTTGTCTGGCCCGCCCCAGACCCGAAACTAATGTGGGTTGCCAGAATGAGGACAACTCTTGCTAGGGGTGGTGTCAATACTATTGGTGAGTGGTCAGTGGGCAGGATCACACAGGCCAAAACATAAACGGAAGTTCCGGCCCAGAATGAAAACTTCAAAGTAGAATATACTGGCTGTAGCATTGTTATTGGGGAAGCCAGTATTTCAACTTGGAGTGTTTCCTAATTCTCTAATGGCATATTATGGCCATTTTATGATTTAGTACTGTAAAAATATTACATATAGCACTTTTAACCCTACCAATAAACTAACCCTAACCACAAACATTAAAAAAAATATATATTTATAAAACTATTTTATATCCAGCAACTTAATTTCTATTGAATACAGTCATAACGCTATATCACTAGATGGGGACAGTGAGGAGAAACTTGATGAAGATGATGGGGGAAAGAGGCTGTACCATTGAGTACCTACCAGGTTAACCATCTAGTGGTATGCTAAGTTAATAGGCCAAATGGTTAGCTTGGGAGCTAAATGGAGAAAAAAGAATGGACACATTACTAATTTCACCATTTGTATCTGCTGTTTAACAATATTCTGTATATTCTGTATTAAGTCAGAAGATTACATACACTTAGGTTGAAGTCATTAAAACTCTTTTCTTAACCACTCATTTAATATTAGCAAACTATAGTTTTGGCAAGTTGTTTAAGACATCTACTTTGTGCATGACACAAGTCATCTTTCCATGAACTGTTTGCAGACAGATTGTTTCACTTTTAATGGACTATATCACAATACAAGTGGGTCATAAGTTTGCATACACCAAGTTAACTCTGCCTTTAAGCAGCTGGAAAATTCCAGAAATGTATGTCAAGCCTTTAGACAATTAGCCAATTAGTTTCTGATAGGAGGAGTACTGAATTGGAGGTGTACCCGTGGATGTATTGTAAGGCCTACCTTCAAACTCAGTTCCTCTTTGCTTGACATAATTGGGAAACTCAAAAGAAATCAGCCAAGACCTCAGAAAAAAAAATTGTGGACCTCCACAAGTCTGGTTCATCCTTGGGAGCAATTCCTTAACACCTGAAGGTACCATGTTCATCTTTACAAACAATAGTACGCAACTATAAACACCATGGGACCACGCAGCCATCATACCGCTCAGGAGGGAGACTCATTCTGTATCCTAGAGATTAATGTAGTTTGATGTGAAAAGTGCAAATCAATCCCAGAACAACAGCAAAGGACTTTGTAGAAAAGTATATCCACAGACCACAGTAAAACAAGTTTAAACTTTTGGCCATAATGACCATCGTTATTTTTGGAGGAAGAAGGGTGAGACTTGCTAGCCGAAGAACACCATCCCAACTGTGAAGCATGGGGGAGGTGGCATCATGTTGTGGGGTGCTTTGCTGCAGGAGGGACAACATGATGCTGCCACCCTCATGCTTCATGGTTGGGATGGTGTTCTTCAGCTTGTAAGCCTCACCATTTTCCCTCCAAACATAACGATGGTCATTATGGCAAAAGAGTTAAATTTGTTTCATCAGACCAGAGGGAATTTCTCAAAGATATTTGTCCCCATGTGCACTTGTAAAACTGTAGTCTGGCTTTTTTATGGCAGTTTTGGAGAATTGGCTTCTTCCTTGCTGAGCAGCATTTCATGTTATATTGATATAGGACTCATTTTACTGTGGATATAGATACTTGTCTGTCTGTTTCCTCCAGCATCTTCACAAGGTCCTATGCTGTTGTTCTGGGATTGATTTGCACTTTTCGCACCAAACTACGTTCATCTCTAGGAAACAGAATGGGTCTCTTCCTGAGCAGTATGATGGCTGTGTGGTCCCATGGTGTTTATACTTGCATAATATTGTTTGTACAGATGAACGATTTACCTTCAGGCATTTGGAAATTGCTCCCAAGGATGAACCAGACTTGTGGAGGTCCACAATTATTTATCTAAGATCTTGGCTAATTTCTTTTGATTTTCCCATGATGTGAAGCCAAAACGACATGGAGTTTGAAGGTAGGCCTTAAAAAACATCCACAGGTACACCACCAATTGACTCCAAATAGCCTATCAGAAGCTAATTGCCTAAAGGTGATTTTTCTGGAATTTTCCTAGCTGTTTAAAGGCACAGTTAACTTGGTGAATGTAAACCCACTGGAATTGTGATATAGTCAAATAAAAGTGAAACAATCTGTCTGTAAACAATTGTTGGAAAAATTACTTGTCATGCACAAAGTGTCCTAAATGACTTACCAAAACTATAGTTTGCTAATATTTTTCTAGAAATCTGTGGAGTGGTTAAAAACATTTGTTTTAGTGACTTCAACCTAAGTGTATGTAAACTTCTGACTTCAACTTTAAAAATCAATTGAAAGCCATAGATATTTCACCTAACTTATCCTGTCATCATTTACTCATGTCTTTCTAAACACACTTATGACTTTCTATCTGTTGTAAAATAAATATGGAAATTTTTTGGAAGAATATTGACTCTGGCATTTCCCATAAAATTACGAATGGTGACTGATGAATGGTGACTGAGTTGGTAAGCCTTTAAAGGAATAGTTCACCCAAAAATTTAAATTCTCATAATTTACTTACCCTCATACCATCCCAGATGTATATGACTTTCTGTCTTCTGCAGAACACAAATTAAGATTTTTAGATATTTCAGCTCTTTAGGTCCATACAATGCAAGTGAATGGGTGCCAAAATTTTGACACTCCAAAAATCACATAGGTCAGCATGAAGGTAATCCATATGACTCCAGAGGTTTAATCAATGTCATCAGATGATAGGGTGAGAAACAGATCAATATTTAAGTACATTTTTGCTAGAAATTCTCCCTGCCCTGTAGGGGGCGAATGCATGAAGAATGTAAATCACCACATACACAAGTAGTAGTTGTTACAGTGGAGATTGACTGAGCAGGGAGGAGAATTTAAAGAAAAAAATTACTAAAATATTGATCTGTTTCTCACCCACACCTATCAAATTACTTCTGAAAACGCTAGAGTCATGGATTATGACTTATATGATTTTTGAGTGTCAAACTTTTGGCACCCGTTCACTTGCATTTTATGGACCAAAAGAGCTGAGAAATTCTAATAAAAATCTTTATTTGTGTTCTACTGAAGAAAGAAAGACTGAATGCGGAATGGCATATGGGTGAGTAAATCTGATCTATTGTGTGTGATCTATTTCTTTAACATTGTGCTTAACATCTTTTGTGTTTCACTGAAGAATAAGTGTCACACAGGTTTGGAACAAAGAGGAAATAATGACTGAATTGTAATATTGGGAGAACGAACCCTTTAATTGCATGCACCCCCATAGATTAACCACACTTTAATCATCAGTTTTTGGATAATTTAATTAGAATTATTTAGGCTACTAAAATCCATAAAAAATGGACACAGTGAGGGTTTAGAAAAATTTTGCACAGTACTCTGCTTGTATCTTTATCTCATCCTGCTCATGAGGTTCTTGTCATGATCAGTAAACCTCTGACTCTCATATTGTAGAAGTATAATCTAATTGCGTTAGTGTAAATTTTGGCATGGAGACAAATGAGTCCAGCTGGAGTCTCCCAGCTTTCCTGTTTTATCTCTGCTTTGTTCTTCAATGATTTATAAATTGTTTTGTCCCAACTGGAAGAAAAGGGGGTGGCTAAATGGTTGCTGTGTGATGTAACTATGAGAAGAGCTAATTAACCAGTCTCTCTATAAATAATCATTAAGTTTTGCACTAATGTTAATTCCATAGTGACCAGCTGTGTCAGCAGCTCGCACTTTGAGTGGTATGTGCTACATGCAAACATAGACCTTACTTGGGCCTGTTGTGCTTATTTTATTTACAGTTGAAGTCAGGGGTTTACATACACTTAGGTTGAAGTCATTAAAACTCTTTTCTTAACCACTCATTTAATATTAGCAAACTATAGTTTTGGCAAGTCGTTTAGAATATCTACTTTGTGCATGACATGGCAAATTTTTCCAACAATTGTTTACAGACAGATTGTTTCACTTTTAATTTACAATATTACAATTCCAGTGGGTCAGAAGTTTACAAACAATACGTTAACTGTGCCTTTAAGCAGCTTTCAAATTCCAGAAATTGATATCAAGCCTTTAGACAAGGAGCGTACCTGTGGATGTATTTTAATGCCTGCAAACAGTACTTCAAACTCAGTGACACTTTGCTTGACAAGAAATTGTGGACATTGCTTGATGCCTTGAAGTATGAGGAGTATGGCTGGGAGGTCATAGGAGACTTTAAAATGGTGGCTCCCAAGTTTTACCAAGTTTCCCTGCTATCTTTGCCTTTGGGACAGCAGGGACACCAATGCGCACTTCCACAGGCAGTACTGGCCACAGCAGACCGAGTTCTCTAAGGGGAGGAACAACATCAAGTGGGAGCCACTGTTGGACCCCCAGAAGATGCTTATGCCACCACTGCACATTAAATTGGGCCTTATGAAACAATTTGTTAGAGCTGTAGATAAGGAGTCGGCAGCTTTCAAGACTTCTTCCCTAAGCTGTCTGAGGCAAAGGTCAAAGCCAGTGTCTTTGTCGGACCACTGATAAAGAAGATCCTGGAATGCAATTCATTCCCCAAGAAGCTCACTAGAAGGAGAAAGCTGCTTGGAACAGCTTCTTTGCAGTGGTTCAGGGCTTCCTGGGCAATCACAAGGCCGAAAACTATGTGGAGCTGGTTGAGACTCTGGTGAAGAACTACAGCACAATGGGCTGTAGGATGTCTTTCAAAGTCCATATCCTTGATGCTCATCTTGATAAATTCAAGGAAAACATTGGAGCGTACTCGGAGCAAGGCGAGGGCTTCCACCAGGATAAACTGGACTTTGAACTCCGCTACCAAGGACAGTATAACGAGAACTTAATGGGAGACTACATTTGGGGGCAAAATCTGAGAAAAAAATTTAAAAACTGAGTTTAAATGTATTTGGTTAAGGTGTATGTAAACTTCTGACTTCAACTTTGTGTTGGTCTAATGATGAGTCATTTTACCTTGTTTTCTGAAACAATATGGCCAGCCAAGCATCCCACTAATTGATTTTTTAGCCAATTTTATGTTGTTGGCAAATGTTCCAAACACGTATGACTTTATTTCTTCAGTGAAATGTGAAGGAATTTAGTCAGAATGCTAGCCTCTGATGGACATGAAAAAAAAAGATGCAATGAATGCAATGACTGGGGCTAACATGCTACCTAACATCTTGTTTTCTGTTCCATGAAAGGAATGAAGTCATATGGGTTTGGAATAACATGAGTTAAATTATGACATAATTTTTAATTTTGGTGAATTATCTCTACCAAGACAGACAATGCAATTTGGAAAAATCTGTAATCCTTGACTGAATCTCTTAGGTGGAATATTCTTCATCCATGAGAGCTTTGTGCTACAACATGCAGCAGCCATCTGTGAATGGGTATTCACTGTAGTCATCCTTGTATTCTACGGAACTTTCACCTACGAATTCGGCACCGTCACAACTGACACCATGTTGGCTGGCCTCCAGCTGAACCTATCACATGGGCCTGGTGTCATTATTGGAGACGATGTCCAAGGAGGTGCCACAAAGGGTCTGAAATCTCCAGGAGGAAGCAGTACCTCCACCCATCTGAACTGCACTCCTGAGAACATTGCAATGCTTTAATCCTCTTTATTAACACATTCACATACAGGGTGGGAGGCTTCAAAGTGGTGCTTCCTACATTAAAGACTACACTAAGCATAGATTAAACTGATAAAGGTTTAGAGGAACCGTCCAGTAAAGTCAAGGAAGGTAAAAGGGATGGTTCATGCAAATATTCATCATTTGCTTACCCTCATGTTGTCCCATATCAATATGACTTTCGTTCTTCAGTGTAACACAAAGAGAGCGGTTGGGCAGAATTACAGCCTCAGTCACCTTTCTGTTTCAATGAAAGTTAATGGTGACCATCTCCTTTTGTGTTCCATGGAAAAAGTCATATGGGTTAGAACAACAGAGTAAATGATGACAACATTTTCAAATTTGGGTGAACTATCCCTTTTAAAATAGATCGGCTTTATAGGTATGACTCTTGTGTATTACGGTTTGAGATTTTAAATTTGTCTTTTCCATGGGCTGTTTTTGGATGAGAATCACAGACTGGGAATTTTATTAAAGATAAAGGTGCATATTTTAGCTCCGCTTTAAGGCTGTTGTTGTTGTAGCACAAATCAAATGGTTTGTGAGGCTACTTTGCTGTTGCTTGAACTGTTGCACTGGGCAATGGAATATGTTTTTACCGTCACGTTTGCACAAATGTTTCAGGGGTGTCTCTTTTTGAGCTTGCTTCTATTTGCCCAGCCTTACTGATGCAAATAGATGATTTGCACGTAACAAAATGAATGAACTCTTAGTTTTAAGTTCTTTTTACTTTAATGATTTATGGAATTGCAGACTTATCAGGATCAAAGTATTCGTTTTTTAAAACCATGAATGTCAAAGAGTTTTTTTAAAACCGTGAATGTCAAAGATGTAAACTGTAGCTTGAGAGCACCTATTATTTTAGAATCAGAAGATTGAAATCCAAATCTCATTGAAGCTGTTGAATCAGCAATTATTCTTATTCTACAATGTTTAAAAAAAATTGTAATTGTGACCTTTTAATGATGCAGTTCGTAAGAATTTATTTTCATGTTGGCTTGCTTTAGTATGGAGCCACTTAGAGGAAAGGGTGGGAATTTTCTAAAATAGTTTGCATTCCCTCACAATATGTTTTGTGTGCCCTCACAATAGTTGTAATAAACCATAGTAACCACAAGTATCACCGTGGTTAATCCATGGTTAATCTATGGTTAGTACCACCAAAAACTACATTCTACAATATTACTAAAAATATAGTTTTGGGATTTGTGTAGTAAAACCATAATAACCACAATATTATGATTTTTATTATAATAGGTTTTGTTTTCCTGAATTATTACTTTAGTTTCACTACAAATATCATGGTTAAAATATGGGTACTCTAGTAAAACCATGGTAGATTTATTGCGAGGTAATGTAAAATATTTTTGCAAAACTATTTCAGGAAAAGAAAAAATCCTGCCCTGTCCTGGTAGGTGCTCTGTACTTTTGTGCTGTTTTATTCTCATTTTAATTCACTGACAAGGTGGATCTTGTTTTTCCTTTAGAGCACAGGGAAGTGATGTAATGTAAGGTGAATAGCTCTAACTGCTGGCCTCCTGGTATATTAAAAAGTAGTCTAGAATAAGTAAATTCTTACTGTACCTTGAAAGTAGCTACAGGTAAAAATGTTTTTGTATTTCATTTAAACTTTTTTTTTTTTTTTATCTTGTTACTGTCTTATGGGTCATGAAACCATTTACAAAATGCCACATCCATTAAGCAATTTACATTGTGATTTATTAGCCTGCATATCTTTTCGTGGCATAACTACTCATATGTTGTAAAGTTCAAGAGTCACCTCATTAGCTGGTTTTAAAAGAGTGATTTATTTTTCGTAACCAAAGGTCAATATCACAATTTTTATTTTTACAAATTTTCTGTTGCCAAAGTTTTCGTCTCGTTAAATATGTACTGTATGCCTTTGATTCAACAACTCTTATGGTATTGTTTTTCTGTGCTGCAGGAAGCCACCAAGAAAGCTATGATATTTAGAAAATGTTACCAGTGCAGCACAGCAATATTATACAATGTTGAAATGCATAAATTAATGAAAGCCAGCTGGTCTCCAGGCTGGAACCTAGGAAACTATGGTTGAACCTTTTTAAAGTTAAGTGGTTATGGTGGCCTTAATGTTACTGTAATGTCTGTTGATTATTCCAGACTGTCAATCAAAGGATCCTTATTGCTTTTAAGGTGACTCCAAACTCATTGTGCTTTTAATGTTTTGAAATTCACACAGAAATGTGCCAGTTAATGTCTCTGTTTGTTTTGTTGCCCTTCAATGGGACATGTTTGTGCTGCCTCAGTTTCATGCCAATGATTACACAGTACATTTTAGATGTGGTCTTTAGGCATCATACATATTTATCTCTGTTGACTATTATTGGAGATTTATTTGACACATTGTTTCGCTGCTCTCATGCAAGAGAGGATTCGCATGGCTGGTTAAAAGCTGCACTGTGCAACTGTTGCATAGACAAAACCATCTATGAAATATAATTTTGAATGGCTTATTGTATTGCTACTGTACCTCTACAAGTACTAGTTGATCATTACAACATGCTCATAAGTCAAATCAAGCCAAACTGCATATATGATAGAGGTATAGGTCTTAGGACCTTAGAAAATACAAAGCATGTTTTTTGAGCATATGAACCTAAAGTTAATATTTTTGTCATTTGCCTTTTTTCCACATCCCAGCATAATGAGTGAGCAGCAAGGCTGATGTAATGGATTGCATACAACTGTTGGTATAAATGACATGCAATATTTACCATTGCCTTTTGTGCATATTACATTAAATTATCAGACTAATATGGCAATCATTTATATGTCACTTTAGAGCAAAATGTTGTGAAAAGATTGTAGACGTATTTTCTGTTTTATATTACTATTTGAACTGATTTATACAATTTTAAGGCCTGGTCTGAGGCTGTACTGCCACTGGAAAATTGTCTAATATTTGTTATTTTATTTTGTTGCCAAATTTTGCAATGTATCTGTGCATGTAAGACAATGTTGTTAGAGCCTACATATAATATGTCCTTAAATATAGGATTAAAGACCCACCCATATTAGGAAAAGCCACACTCTTGAGGACTATTTGAATCTCCTCGCATGAAAATTATCAAGCTAAGTGAAATAGTTGGCTTTGTTTGATGTTTCTTTCTTGATGTATTATGACTTTGACCTTGTATGTTGTTCTCTAGATAAAAGTTATTTTTCTGATGCCTTTAAATAATGCAATTGAAATATTTTTATAAAAACATATCTGTTGGGATTGGGACAAACACATGAGGTACACACTCCAAAACTGAAATAAAAATGCAGATAATATTTTTATTTTATAAATTACTTATGTAAATAAGTAAGATTTCCATATCATTTCATTGATTTTCTTTGACAAGAGATTTATATTGAATAACTACCAAAAAAAATCTGATGAGAAATAAACAAGTGTATATGTTTCTCTGTCTGTGATCATTTGAAGATAAATTAACTTACAAAACAGAATGTTTTGACAAGGTCAATGTAAAGGTTTAGTTAACCCAAGAATTTAGGTTCTCTCATCATTTTCTCACCTTCATGCCATTCAAGATATGAAGGACTTTCCTCTGCAGAACAAAAACAAATAATTTTTTAGAAGGATATCTCAGAACAGGTCTGTTCTCAACCAAAACCAGCTGGATGCCTGTAGAAGACATTGATTAAACCACTAGAGTCTTATGGATTGCTTTTATGCTGACTTTGTCTTCTTTTTCTGAGCTTTTAGAGTTCTGGTCACTTTTCACTTGCATTGTATGGACCTGCAGAGCAGAGATATTCTTCTATAAATCTTTGTGTTCTGCAGAAGAAAGAAAGTCACACATCTATGCATGAGGGTGAGTAAAAGATGAGATAATTTTTATTTTTGGGTGAACTATCCTTTTAAGTATTACAGAAAATGTTAACTATAATGAATTCATGAAACAAAGACAAATGTCTACTTAACTTAAGTAAATACAATGGTCATTACAACAACATCTGTTTCATGTATGGTGTCTCAGGCTATTGAACCAATACAACAAATGAGCGTTATATGAAGACACCTAAAACCCTCACACATTTTCCATGAGCCAATTTACTATGACCGGGTTATACATTATTATATTAATGTGGTTTTTAAATTACTTTAATACAACCACAATTCCAAAAAAAGTTGGGATGGTATGATGAAAAATGCTAATAAAACAAAGAGTAGTGATTTGTAAATTATATTCAAATTTGCTAAATTGAAAACACTACAAATACACATTATATAGGTTAGGTTAGGTTACTTTATTGGTACCTGTAGGTAAACTAGTTTTACAGTCTGCGAGGCAGGACATCCTTACGACTTTGTTGACCACAACATAGCATGCAACATACAAAACATTAAAACATATAAAAACAGGTAGTAACAAATAATTATTTGTGCAAATAATTTTACCGTTTGTTTAACGACATGATGATGTAACTTGTAAATGTGTTTGTTCCCTTATGACTCAGTACACTTGACATTGTGTGCTAACACATATGGGGAGTGTCCTTCCACACAACCTAGTTGAAACCTCTCTACAAGAACGCCAATATTCTAATATTGGCTATGGCTTTTGAGCCCCGCCCTTTTCGGCGTGAAGCTGTCCACTATAAAAGCAGGTGTACAAATTCCTCCGCATCTTCTTCCTTCAAGACAGTGATTCATTTATCTAGAAACCCTATACTGCTTCTCAGTCGACTAAACAGGTCAGCAAGCGGAATCGTCACAGCAACGATGCTTCCCTGAAGTGCTCCGACGAACATCACTCCAACTTGCCGCTTGGCTGGTGAACGGGCCACTTCAGCATCCTGATTCCCTGCAGAAATTTGGCAGGTGTTGTGTATCCTTATAAAGCAATTGTACATTGTATAGTGTGTGTGTGTATATATATATATATATATATATATTTATAAACAGTAAAAAAAAAAACTAAAAGAGTCGCTTACATGTTCGCGTCTTTTTAAAGATGTCGTTCCGTAAGTATTCCTTGTGTGAGAAGCACATCCCACAGTCAGATCAGAATGAGAGCTGCATTCTCTGTCTGGGAGTCCTCTCTCATGGAAAACACTGCGAGGGCATGAGTCTCAAGATGCTTCGCTCGCAAATCACCCTCGTTCTAAGGGACGATTTAGCCTCACACGCCCTCCCACCCACCTCTTCTGTGGTCGAGCAGGATGAATTTGAGGTGGACCTCGTGCACGGCCTCGTCTCGTTCGGTAGTTCTGACGCTGGGGATGATGACGATGTCATGTCTCTCGCTGCATCAGGTGAGTGGTCACTGGATGATGATATGCCCCTCCCCCCCGCGAAGGCGAGGTGTGTGGACGTGCCACTGACAAGGAGGTGTTTGACATCCTTTCAAGGGTGGTCAAAGAGCTCGATATCGAGTGGTCTCTTCCAGAGGAACCTACACAATCTCGCCTTGATGAGTGGTTCCTACAATCTGGATGGAGTCAAGCGACCGTGTCACGTAGATCTGCCCTGTTCTTCCCTGAAGTTCATTGTGAACTATCAAAATCCTGGCACAATTCAGCTTGCCCGCGCAGAGGTTGCATCCTCTCTAATGTGTTTTTTTTCTAAGCTGTGTCTACTAACGTCTGTACTGGCTGGAAGAGCATCCTCAGCGGTGGGCCAAACTGGTTCAGCACTCCACGTGATGACGCTACTCCAAGTTTTCCAAGCTAAGCTCCTCAAACAAAAGAATGAGCAAGGCTACGATCCAGAGACGTTCAAAGAGCTCCGCACATCTATGGATTTAGCACTGCATGCCATGAAATTTACTTCACAGGCCATTGGCAAGTCAAAGAGCAACCTTGTGTTTTTGGATCGTCGCATCTGGCTAACTCTCAAGGAAATGCGTGATGCTGCAAAAAAACGCTCTATTTGATGCTCAGGTGTCTCCAGCCAGCTTTTTAGGAGGCTCTGTGAATAAAATTTCTGGGCGCTACGTCATGACTCAGCAACAATCACAGGCTATGAGACATTTTATGCCAAAACGGAGCAGTACTTCATCACAACTGGCTCACTTCCGCATTGTCTCGGTCCAACACCCGGCAAAAAAAAAACACACCAGCTGCCTCAGTGCCGTCAGATGTCGCTGCCAAGCTGCTGGTAAAGCCACGCAAGCCGTGGCCCAAATTAATGCAGCCACCTCAGTGCAAGCCCTGCACAGACTGGAAAACCTGTACAGCAAAATGCTCCTGACACACAATATTGTTCCCCTCTTCCCCACTTATGTTATCAGGAAAGGAATATTGTTTTCTGTCTCTCACATTAATCACATGCAATAAAGTTTGCACATTATGCACAACCGCTTCCCAATGGCAAGCGGTGCATTATATCATGTATGAACATACACAGATTGTAACAAGAGTACAACGCTCACATTTTTCAATAAAGGACTTCCCCATTTCAAAGCCCAAATATTTTGCATAACCATTTCCCAATTGATAGCGGCACATTATATCTTGTAGTGAATTATAAAGATTGAAAAAAGATTATATTACTCGTTGCACATGCAAGAGATGCTCACACATTTCAAAAAAGGGCTTTCCTACTTTAAAGCCTCACATTATGTGTAACCACTTCCCAACGGTGACCAGCGCATTAAATCATGTTATGAACATACAAATTGCCCTCTGTCTCTGCCCTCTTACTGGCATTCCGACTGGGTGATATAAAATGATCGAACATGGTTATATGATCCAGTTTGCCCATCGGCCACCCTGTTTCAACGTTGTTCTGTCTTCCACTGATCCATCTGAAGATGCGCCAGTGTTACGAGCAGAAATACACAAACTTCTTGCCAAAAAACGTGATAGAGGTTGTTTCATATGAATTGATAATCCTGCTGTCCCAGTGCGTGAATGCATAGCAAGTCCTCACAGACGTGTCAGAGCTGGTGTTTACAACGATCGAGCACAATCTGTGGTCTTAACACATTGGCTAGTTATTATTTGCCAATCAGAGGCACTATTGAGCAAGGCACTTAATTCCAGGTTGTTCCCGGGGGGGATTGTCCCTGTAATAATTGCACTGTAAGTTGCTTTGGATAAAAGCATCTGCAAAATGCATAAATGTAAATGTAAATGCTGTTTTGCCATATGGAAAATCTGGTCTAATGTCAACTGCCGATAAACACACTTTTCCCCAGCCAGTAAATCTCCTTTTTAGGAGTTAATGCATGCACACCACATGAATAAACATTTACAGATCATTCTTCTGTGTCTGTTTCAGTTCAAACTGAAAAAAAAACATTACCACAGAAGTAATTTCATTTTCCTGTGCATCATGGTAACTCATTACTGTCTGGCTGCTCTAGCACCATGGACAGCGCCAGCCTTCTACCAACAGGGTTTTATGCTGGGATCAAGTTTTCAGAAAGAAAGTGCTCACCACAAATGCATCCAACACAGGTTGGGGCATGATTTGTAATGGACACCTGGAAACAGGTGTGAAATGGCCATGACATGTCAACCGCCCTAGAGCTACTGGCAGTCATTCTAGCTTTAAGAGTTTTTCATTCTGATATTGTGAAAAAACACATTCTGATTCGTTTGGACAACACAACAGTAGTGGCGTTTCTATGTTGTATGTTTCATAACACGCTGGCCCCATCTATGGCCAGCGAAATGCAAGTATGCGCTTCCCCTGCTGCGCCTCCTTCATTCTGTCATCAGCAAAGTCAGAGTGGACGTGTTAACAGTTCTGTTAATTGCGGCAAAATGGCCCAATCAGCCATGGTTTCCGGAAATGATAGAGATGTTATACAGCAAGCCATGGGAAATAAAGCTGAGGAGGGATCTCCTCTATCAGGCGCAAGGCACAATCTGGCATCCCCAGCCCAAGTTGTGGAACCTGCATGTCTGGCACCTGAACAGAGCGCACTAAACACATCAGAACTGACGGATTCATTCATGAACACCATTTTACAGGCCAGTGCACCATCCACCAGTCACCTCTTAGCACTAAAATGGAATGTGTTCACTGATTGGTGTCTAAGACCCAGTAAACTGCCCCATAAATGAAATTCTCATATTTCTACAAGAGCGATTACACGCAGGACCCACTGCATCAATGCTCAAAGTTTATGTGGCGATTACATCTGCATATCACACACCTGAAGCCAGCGCCACTATAGGAAAGCATGATTTAATCATAAAGTTCCTTAGAGGAGCAAAACGATTAAATCCACCTCGGCTGGCTACAGTCCCGACTTGGGACCTAACTTTGGTTCTAAATGCGCTCGCAGGGCCACCCTTCAAGATTTTGGACTCTGTTGATTTACGTATGCTCTCCATTAAGACTACTACTGGCTCTGGCCTCAGTAAAACGGGTTGGTGACTTACATACACTATCAATTGACAATTCATGTCTGGAGTTTTGTCCCGGTCTTTCAAAAGCCACTGTCAAACCCAGAAAAGGCTAAGGTTCTATCTAAGACCTTCAGAGCGCAGGTGGTTCACCTTCAAGCTTTCTTCCCTTCCCCATTTAATTCAGATAAGTAACAATCCTTGCATTTGTTGTGTCCTGTGCAGGTGCTACACGCGTATGTTAAGTGCACCCACTAGACTGTCTGATCAGCTCTTTGTGTGCTATGGTGGATGCACAAAATGAATGTCCATCTCCAAGCAAAGACTTTCTCACTGGATTGTTGATGCGATTGCCCTGGCTTACAAGTCACAAGGTAAGATTTGCCCAATTGGTGTTAAAACACACTCAACTAGAGGCATAGCCTCCTCATGGGTATGGATGAACTGTGTCTTTACAAGACATATGTTTTGCAGCAGGATGGTCTTCTCAGACACATTCACAAGTTTTACAACCTTGACATAATGTCTTTATCTTCACAAGTCCTCTGTTTAGAGAGCTTGCAAATTCATTTGTAAAACATTGCCCCTCCCCTAAAGTACACTCGTTTTACACAACCACCTGCATCAGGCCTTTGTAATTTACCATAAAGTCACAATAGTTTCATTATAAATAAACTCCCTTCCCAACTAGGTTTGTGAAGGTGTTAATTCACACAATATGACTATAGTTCATATATTCATTCTGAGTTCTCCCCTCCTGGCACAACATGATGATCACTCACTTGCGGCATACTCATGTCGTTCATCGTCCTGCTGCATCATGTTTCCTCTCTGGAAGGTTACGTTGTGTAGTGCGGCATGATGGGATTCTGTTCCCCATATGCGTAGGCACGCAAAGTCAAATGCACTGTGTCATAAAGGAAGATCTCGATCATGTATGTAACCTCGGTTCCCTAAGACGAAAGCACCGAGACATTGCAAATGCTGGCCGCACTACAAATGGCAGGGCTCAAACACCATAGCCAATATTAAAATATTGCCGTTATTTTAGAGAGGTTTCAACTAGGACATGTGGACGGACACTCCCCATATGCATAAGCACGCAATGTCTAATTCCCTTTGTCTCAGGGAACCGAGGTTACGTACGTAACCAAGACGTTTTTTTTTTTTTTTTTATGTAGTTGTAGTAATATATGCTACAAAAAATTTGTGACAGGGGCAAATTAAGACTAATAACAATTTGAAGAGTTGATGAAGACAATGTGAAACAGGAGATGTTAAACAGGTGAGTCAATTGTGTCATAGTTATAAAGGAGCCTCAAAAAACAGCCTAGTCCTTCAAGAGCAAGGATTAATCAAGACTTGTCAGTTTTCCAACAGATGTTTCAGCAAATAATCATCACTTTGAGAACAATGATCCCCAAAGACAAACTGGAAGGATTTTGGGCATTTCACCCTCTGCAGCGCACAATATAGTTAAAAGATTCAAGGAATATGGTCAAATATCGGTGCGTAAAGGGCTGATCCCTCAGACATCACTGTCTCAAAAAACATCATTCATCTGTAATGGATATCATGAACATGGGCTTGGGATTACTTTACTAAACCTAGTTAACACCATTCGCTGCTGCATCCTCAGATGCAAGTTAATACTTTACTATGCAAAGGAGAAGCCATACATCAACATGGTCCAGAAGCACTGCCGACTTCTCTGGGCTTTGACTCATCTTAGATGGAAAGTAGAACAGTGGAACAGAGTCAACATTTCAAATTTGTGTTCTTCGGGCCAAAGAGGAAAAGGACCATCCAAGCTGTTATCACAGTCAGGTCCAAAAGTCAGTGTCTGTATGGGCTAGGAATGTTTCAGTGCCCATGGCATGGGTAACAAGCACATCTGTGAGGGCACCATTAATGCAGACAGATATGTACAAATGAGGAGCAGCATATACTGCCATCCAGCAAAAAAACAGCCAATTAAGCAGAGAGTGCAGGTGCTAGATTGGCCAGCCTGCAGTCCTGACCATCTCCAATTGAGAATGTGAGGTGCATTATGAAGGGCACAATACCGCAACGAAGACCCTGTACAATTGTGTAGCTGAAGACCTGGTTAATGGATGAATGGGGAAAATTACACTTTTTAAACTTAAACTTGTGTCTTCGGTGCCCAAAAGCTTAATAAGTGTTATTATGTCACCACCTTTTTGGAGTGTGTTGCAATCAACTGATTTGAAATTACTGTACATTTTCAGAAAAAAAAAAATAAAAAAATTAAATTCACAAGGTAAAATATCATATGTTTTGTTGTAGTGCTTTCAATATAGCAAAGGGTGAATACAATTTACAAATCACTCCTTTTGTTTTTATTAGCATTTTTCATACTGTCCCAAATTTTTTGGAATTGGCGTAGTAAATTCAAATACAAATACTAACAGCATAAAAGCAACTGCTTTCATTGATTAATAAAACATTTAATAAAATCCAAAGGTTACATTACAGAGGCATCTTTCATACGAATAGTTCTCAGTGCATAGACATACAAAAAGCAGTCTTAAAAGGAATAACATTTAAAACTTTGCTGTTTTTTCAAGTTCAAGCAAACAAAATCATTTTAAAGCCTGGTCCCTGCACAGTGAACTCTGACTTCCATCAAACTGAAAGTTCAGACTATCATTATCATTTGCATTCATAATCAAGTATTTGAGGTGCAGAGGTCATGTATACATGGCTCCGTGGAGATCCTCTAGTCTATGTTCTCTTTGTCTTCTTCGTTCCTGTAAAATATACATTCAGAATAAATAACATACATTCTCATGTTGTCAAATGAGAATCTAATAAATAAACGAATGTACAAAGGTCTAGATGACACAAAATTCACTTAAATACGAAAACAGATATGACCGCACTCACTCTTACCTTATCTTTCTTAAACTCCTCATAGTCTGGATTGTCAGTGGGTAGTTCAAGTCGACACAAAGGACATGAATTGGTCTGTAATGTTACATAGTAACATGATAATGCCAAACTATGAAATAATCTACATCTACAATATGCATTCCTTTTTCTTTAAATCGTATTTGTTATCTCACAGATTCGACAATTCACCTCAAATTCACTCAAATCTGTGATGTCCCTTGAAACAAATATTCACTTTAATGGTTGCTTTTAATGTGCTGCTTCATGTGACTTCATAGTGTCGGTCTTCATTTCTAGCATTTTACTAATCATTTATATAAACTTACCTTACTTAGCCAAGGCAGAATACACCCTGTGTGGAACAGATGTTTACAGGGCATCTCTCTCACTGTTTCTTGCTCCTCAAACTCCAGTAAACACACCGGACACTTCAGTCCTTTATCTGCCAAATAAAGAAAGTGATCCAGGAGAGCTCCAGAAGAATGGCAGACATGGACACCAATTATCAAACATATCTATTCAATAAAAATTGCAGCCAATACCATAGCGCAAGAAAACATTTATCTACCATTATCATCACTTACCTTTACTCCCATTTACAAATGTTCCCAATTATTACTGTGCAATTATGATTTGCTTTTTTTAACACTGTCATTGTTTTCGGTTAATATGTAGTTGCCCCATGAATAAGAGCTGATTATAAATTAATAGAGTGTCACCAGCTTGTTCAGGGGAGATGATGACCACAGGAAGGCTCTGAACCACAGCTTTTGCTGCAGGAGGAGGAAGACGCTGGCCCCAATCCGACAAATCAAATGAACCTGAATCTATGTCGAGGCCCTGCATTAGAGACCTACAATCACAAAATAATTGTTGAAAATGTTAGGATCATTACAGTTTCATCCAAATAGCTAAAAAAGGCTGGTCTTGCAAAAGACTGTGAAAGCTGTGATTCTCCCCTTTGCGATGATGTATAATATTTTATCGTTAATAGTCAATAACATATATTTTCAAGCTCACAGACAAGTAAACAATGGCTCATTTTTTAGAAAAGGTAAAAGCTGTATTAAAGTTTTCAAATATGCGGGGCCTTCAGCAGCAGTTATCGACACATAAAAGAGACATTTATATTTGATGTCTTACAAATATCATATTTAACTACGTGATTCTTTTGAAAATCATTTAAACTGTGGCATTAGTGCAACAAAATACACCAGTCACATTCCTGAGAAAGAGAGCTTTAATTTGATATATGATTTGTCTATTTAAGTGCTATTTTAAAGACTTTTATATTCATATTAATATTTCTACCACATAACTACTAGGTGGTGCTTATTTGCGACAAGGATGATTTAAGACTTTATTTTGTTATTTAACGGAACATAAATGCAGAAGCTATGTTTATCTATGAAAGTTCAGATTCCAAGCTTTCAAACGATACCACATAGGCGTGGCTTATGTATACGGGGACTTGGGCATTATAAGCATAAACTTTTCTTGTTGAGTAGCACCTACTTTTTGACTCACTGGCGGGTCTACAGAGTTGAACAGGTTAAACCCTCCAAAAACTGGCCCATTTACTTTCATTGTAAATGCCTCACTGTAACCTCAATTTTTTTTTTTTAAGAAAAAGAGGGCCGATTCGAAATTATCGTTAGTGTGGTAATAAACTTTATGCCACAAATGCGTTTGATTGAGCTAAACACGTATCGAACCCAGAATATTTATTTTACAAATCATGAAAAGTGTCAATTACAGCATTTCATTAACATCTACTTCTGCTGCACCAAAATATTGTATTTACAATATTTCTCTAAGTGGTTGAGCATTGTGATCAATCACAGAAATGTGCGTTGATCACATAAGCCTATCAGTAATGCTGTGACAAATCTAGAATACCCCACTAAAATATAACAGCAATGAAGTAATTAAGGGACACGGTTCTCAGCTTGTTTTTGTAAGTGTCGCCTACATAAAGAATAGGGCTTACATTTGCCACACAACAATACATATTTTCATGTAAATTATGATAACTGAGAATAAAGCTTTTGTAAAGATTTACAATGAGCAGCAGATGTTTAGAACATGTCATTATCACAATGATAGAATTGTCTTTCAATTTACCTTGCAAGCTCCAGCAGGGCATTCTGTCTGTACTGTTCTTCTGGATTTGTGGGTTCACAGTCATGCTCGTCGAAATATGAGGCCATTTTTTAACTAACCTGATGGATACATAAATTAAACGTGGATTATATACAAAAACAAATTGGAATGGTGGTAAAGATTTGTGATCTGAGTGTCTGACTCTCATACAGCAGTTGTCCAGAAACTGTAAATAGCATCACAAAAATCTACCAAGGTATTATTACTATAGTAACACTAGGCTAGCTATAATATTTTGGCAGAATTTTTACAATGTTTTACAACTGAAGCAGTTGTATACGTTTTACTTGTGTTTAGGCTACTTTTATATAACGAATTGTTTTATAAAGACTTGTATTTATCTATTTCATTAATCCAACCATATTAAAGAGAAGACAATTACTCAACCAGTTGTTACTATGATCAAACTATAAACACCACATTTAAACTGTTGTTACTTTTCAGGAAATATGGCAAATTCTTACAAGAGATACAAGGATATTATGTGTACGGAAAGCACTGCTAGAAAACACCCGGATTTAATCATTCAAGAGATCGAAAGGCTTTTCAAAGTACAAGCTGACATAAATAACACAATACACTGCTAGCTGGTTAGCATAATAATACAAAGTTAATCTGATTTAACAAACAAAATTAAATCTCGAAAAGTCTGTACTAACCTTATTCGTTTAAAAGGTCAACTATATTAAAGGAAAATCGGTGACAACCTTAATGTCTTTCAAATTCACCTACAGTACTGTTTAGAAATTGCTGATCATCTTCAGAGATGGAAACTTGTTTCACTGCTCTGTCAGCGCGAACACAACAAACTATCGCGAGATTTACGATATGACATGGGTTGCCAGATTGCGTTTGGAAACTCCACCAAGCTTTCATTGTCTTTTTTATTTTCATATTTCATTATTTATTACATTTAACATTTGAAATTTTGATATATTCGCTTCATTATTATAAACATCATGTTTTCATTATAACCCTTTTTTTATTAAATTGTAAATTAGTTCCAAATATGATAAGAATGATATGCTTCGCAAATTAATAAGAAAATAAATCTCTACAGGTTTCTGTTTCGGGTGGCAGTTAGTAGGTGTGGATGGTTGCCATGACGCCGAGGTGCATGTCTTCATGTCAAACGGTTTCCGCTGTTCAGTCCCGTCTCCAGAGAAAACCTCCTGTGGAACTACGTTCAAGTAAGTGCACGGAATATAAGTCACATAATGTCCAATATATTTGTCATTAAGATATGTCTGACAGTCCTTAAATAAAACAAAACATGATAAATAATGTTGCACTCAGTAAACTATATATACCATGCATTCGGTTGTAATTTTGTTTCTAGCATATCAAATAATTGTATATGTTAATATACTGTGAATTAACCTAAGAATTTGGCAAATAATCAGATAAGATATGCGTGTCATGAGAAATCTGTGAAATGTTGGTTTGGGAGGTCCTTAGTCAGAGAGCTTCTATAAACTGTAACATTATCCGTGTTATTACCATTGGAGAGAGGGTAATGGTCAATTAGCGTGTTACGACAGTAAATCACCGTTTGCGGATACCATACAAACGAATGGGGAGAGCCGTAAACTGACACATATCTGTCGCAAAAATATCCGCGTCTACTCTTATAAAACAGCAATTTTGTCGTAGTAAGCTCCACACATAGTAATTTACAAAAAGATTGTTTAGTGTAAAACATGTTGAAGATTAGTGTAAAGGTGGTCAATTAATTAAAGAACGATCTGTTTCCTCAAAAAATCCGTTTATTCCGTGTACTGAAGTATCTCCTCCACAGACATCCAATTAAAAACGTCCCGTTGTGTCCTCGCCAGTGTATGGACCGCCGCATTCTGCTATTTTAGGCTAAGCTTGTAGTCCCCATATGTAGAAGGGTTCTGTCCTATGTATATTGGAGCCCCTAGCACAGACATGGTCAACATACCTGCCCGCGGGCAGTATCAGGCCCTCCACATGGTTTAATGCGGCCCGCGGCTCATGTATCGTAAAATCATTTTTATTTTTCATTGGATATTTCAGTTAACTTGCATTGGGACCTAACGCGTCTCCACAAGCGTTTAACATGCTCGAGGTTGCCAGATAAGAGACGAAATACCCACCGTTTGAGATTTATAGTTGCGCAAATATTCTGCCTAAATGTTATACTTTGTGCAATCTGGCAACCATGCACGCGAGTGCGCTTTTTCTATCCTCCTTTTCCCTTTGAACAAATTTAGCGATCTGTAGTGCAATATTCTGCTCAAGGAAAGAGTTATACGGCTACTCTGTGTTCATTCTTGTGATGCTGCTTGTGATGTTTGGTGCTACTTTGCAGGTAAACCTTTTCAGTGATTAAATTAAATATAAAAGTAGATCTCAGCATCATTGACATGCCAGCAAAAGCAAGCCAGAGACGAATATGTATATGTATTTTTTATTTGTGCAATTTGGACACGTTGAAGTCCCTTCGCTCCTGTATGTTAATATAACTCTTGCAGTAATCATTTATCATAGTCATCCAGCTTGTGTTATTCTGTTGTGTGCTGGAATTTAAACCATCGAGACCCGCATCATGACCCTTTTAGCATGTAAACGGGTGATATTGTTTTTTTTTTTTAAATATGTAAACTCACTCGCTTTGCGACAATCATTAAAATAATTTTTTTATTTTTTATTATTAAAACAGACCCCTGATGTAGAGATTGTTAAATTGAATAATAAATTAACAGGGAAGTGTAGATGGTAAAATAATTTTATAATATCAGCCTTTATTTCGTTTTTTAATGCCTGATGGAAATTTGTAGAGCAATACAATACTTTAGCCAATTGCAGAATAGTCCCATTAGTCACAGATGCACTTCAGAAAAATGAATACACAGCAATTTCTGGGCTTAAAAGTTACAAAAATCAAATCATTGCAGAACATTGTATCTCAAAAGGAATACAATGTGGCCCCCCATTACTACTTAAAGCCCGATGTGGCCCCTTTACCAAAATAGTTGCCCACCCCTGCCCTAGCAGCTAGTGTTTGTTTGAGATCCTTTCAACTGTGTTTCCTGGGTAACCAACCACACAACCAAGAACTCTCCCTTAAAACTACTTGTTTCAGCTCAAGCAGAAATGCACTAAATTCCAAAGAGGTATGATAGATTTAATTCTTATGCAGTAGTTAATTTTCTGTTGTGTGTGTGTGCGCGTGTGTGTGTGTGTTTTAGAACAATCATGGAAAAAGTAGATCATGATGGATCTGGAGAGAACACTGATGAGCTGCTCTCTGCAGGTCAGAGTCATTAACTTTTAAATTTTCATTAAAACTTCCTTTTAATGCTCATGTAAGGATATATCTGTTGCAGTACATAAATCTATATTTGTCTTCTTTCCCTCCACGCAGATGCGGATGATGCAGGAGTTGATGTTTATAGGCTCATACCTCTGCCATTATCCCATGATCACTGCGATCACCTACTGGATGCCATAGATGCACAGCTAAGTTGTCTACAGGTCAGGCACCTTTAGTTGAATAAAATAATAAACCTTGTGTATGTCAAATGGTAAAATTCTGCCCTGATTTTTTTATTCCACCCCTAGACCCACAGCCATAACCAAATGCCTCAAGGAAACTCCAAGAGATATGAATTTCCCTCCTTGGGTAGGTATGCACCATTTATGTGAATAAATTAAAGCTTATGATACAAAATGTAAGCATTTATGCTCCCCATACACACACATTTTCTAATTCCTTTCTCTGTAATTAGTCCAAAACGGTTATGTTTTTTAATCTTATTTTTATCATAGGGCTTTTTTTTTCTCTATGTGTCAGGCAATCTTGATCGGAGCTGGTCTTTAAGTAATGACACAGGTCTGGGAAGCACTGTTCAGACAAATTATAAAACAGCATCAACTTCTGATCGGACCCCTTCAGGTATTCCAGTGTGTTCAAAAGTGATCCAAATGGACATGAATGTACACTCACTGAGCACTTTATTAGGAAATCCTGTACACCTACATATTTATGTGATTATCTAATCAGCAATTCATGTGGAAGCAGTGCAAGGTATAAAATTATGCAGAAACAGGTTAAGAGCTTCAGTTAATGTTCACATAAACCATCAAAATGTGGAAAAATATGATCTCGTCAATGGCATGATTGTTGGGCTGGTTTGAGTACTACGTGTAACTGCTGATCTCCTGGTATTTTCACACACAACAGTCTCTAGAGATTACTCAGAATGGTGCCAGAAATACAAAACATCCAGTGAGTGGCAGTTCTGCGGGCAGAAAAGCCTTGTTGATAAGAGAGGCCAACAGAGAACTGGTTCGAGCTGACAGAAATGCCATGGTAACTCAGATAAACACTCTGTACAATTGAAGTGAGAAGAATAGCATCTCAGAATGCACAACACGTCGAACCTTGAGGCTACAACAACAGAAGAACACTTCGGGCACTTTATTTGGACCAAATTGTTCCTAATAAATTGTTCAGTGAATGTATTTGCAAAATGATGTATTTAAATTCTATATACTGTACTACTTTATAATTGAATGCTATGAATCTAGGAATCATTGATCAGCTTTGATTCATTGGAACCATTACATCTGAAGACAAATAGTGACTTTTTATATCTGCTTTTATTAACAAGCAAATAATAATGAAATTATTAAGAGCTTTCTTTCCATTTCTTTTCGAATAATCACAGACATTGTTTTCTTTTGTCTATCATGTTCAAATCTCTAATATTTCCGGTTCAAAATGTCACAAGGCAAAGGTGGCCAAACAGAACATCAGCCAGTAGAAATGATAAAGGTTGGAGCTTCAGTCACAGACATGTGGCATCCTGAGGGAAATGGCAGTTTAAGCTCAGTGTCCAGGAAAGAGCAGTGCTGCTGGAGACTAGAGAGGCTTCTTGGAAGAAGTGCTGAAATAGTAGGAATGGAAAACTTAGAGGACAGCATCTGCACTGAGGACTTCTCAACTCACTTCAGAAATGAGATGCTGGACATGCCTGGCACAGGTACAGTATACAGAATGAGCAAGGAGAAGAAAGCGGTTACCTCTAGACACTAATTTTATCTAATGGGATAGGTCAAGATAGAAATTTATTCAAAAGTAAATATACCTTATCAATATATCAGAGGAACTTAAAAGATTTGAAACCATGCATTACTAATTTTCTCCATTCTAGCGCCAGCCCCTGATGCTCCCATGAACAGAAGTGACACTGCAGATCATATTGAGCCCCAGAGGAGTCCTCATCATGAAAGATCAAAGAATCACCCACAGCATCTCTCCAAAACACCAATCAGACATCTCGCAGGTACCACATATTTTTCTCTCTGACCTTGTTGTGCTAGCCTGTCCTGCATCTTTTTAAATGTGATGTTGTGAATTACCGAGCTTAGACATTAATCTAAGTGCAGAAATCTTAAATAAAACCATTTAAGGGGATAGTTCACCCTCATGCCATCCCAGATGTGTGTGACTTTCTTTGATCTGCTGAATACAAACTAAGGTTTTTAGAAAAAAATCTCAGCTCTGTAGGTTCATACAATACAAGTGAACAGTGGCCAGAACTCTAAAGGTCGAAATAGCACATAAAGGCAGTATAAAAGTAATCCATACAATTCCAGTGGTTAAATGTCTGTAGTGTCTCTTGTCTGTAGTCTCCACATGCTTCAAAACGTCCACCATTGTGCCTGTACCAAAGCAATCAAAAATCACTTGTTTAAATAACTGGCGTCCTGTTGCTCTGACCCCCATCATCAGCAAATGCTTTGAGAGGCTAATCAGAGATTACATCTGCTCTGTGCTGCCCACCTCAATGGACCTATTGCAGTTTGCCTACCGCAACAACCGCTCCACTGATGATGCCATTGCATCTACAATACACACTGCTCTCTCCCACCTGGAAAAAAGCAACACATATCTGAGAATGCTGTTTGTAGACTACAGCTCAGCATTCAACACCATAATGCCCTCCAAGCTTGTGAGAAACTCTGGGCTCTGGGCTTAAAGAGCTCGCTATGCAGCTGGATCCTGGACTTCCTGTCAAGCAGACGTCAGGTGGTTAGAATGGGCAGCAACATCTCCTCATTACTGACCCTCAACACTGGAGCCCCACAGGGCTGTGTTCTCAGCCCACTCCTGTATTCCCTGTACACACATGACTGTGTGGCAACACATAGCTCCAATGCCATCATTAAGTTTGCTGACGATATGACTGTGGTAGGTCTGATCACTGACAATGACACACCCTACAGAGAGGAGGTGCTCACTCTGACATGCTGGTGTCAGGAGCACAACCTCTCCCCCAACGTCAGTAAAACCAAGGAGCTTGTAGTAGACATCAGGAGGAAAGACAGAGGACACAGCCCCATCACCATTAATGGAGCACCGGTGGAGAGAGTAAGCGGCTTCAAGTTCCTTGTTGTCCACATCACATGGTCCGTCCACACTGAGGCCATTGTGAAGAAGGCTCACCAGCGCCTCTTCTTCCTGAGAAGGCTGAGGTAGTTTGGAATGAACCACCACTCTACACCAGCACTGTAGAGAGTATCCTGACTGGCTGCATCACCGCCTGGTATGGCAATAGCACCATTGTCGTGTGACAATAAAGTGATTTAAATCAAATCAAATCTATTTCTTCAAAAGTGATATGATGGGTGAGAATGTTTTTTTACTATACATTTTTTTTACTAGACTGCTGGTCAGGGCTGGTCAAAGTTGGAGATTTATAGTTAAAAATGACTTAAAAATGTATTTGTTTCTCACCCACACCAATCTGAAGACATGGACTAAACCACTGGAGTCGTATGGATTACTTTTATGCAGTCTTTATGTGCTTTTTTGACCTTCAAAGTTCTGGCCACCATTCACTTGCATTGTAAGGACCAACAGAGCTAAGATATTCTTCTAAAACTCTTCACTTGTGTTCTGCAGAAGAAAATCATACACGTCTGGGATGGCACGAGGGTGTGTAAATGATGAGAGAAATTTCATTTTTGGGTGAACTAGGGATTATAAGCAGATCTGATAAGCACTGAGAGTGTATGCCCTTATATGCTGTTTTACAGGAATTCCTATGCAGAGTTTTGATTCAGTCACCATAGACACTGATCTAGAAACAGTGTGCTCAGAACAGGTTCGACAGCACCTGAAGTCTGCTCTCAGCAACAGCACAGGTTCAGGTGTGGGTGCTTTGATCTGTACCATAATTAACATCGATTTCAAATGTCATATGTTAATTAGGTGTGCGAAATGCATGTGGCATTGTATTGAGGCTAGAACACTTTTTATGTTGCATTATGTTGCAAACTCTGACCACTCATTACTCAGTGTATATGTGTGTGTATGTGTATATATATATATATATATATATATTATTTACATTCCTTGTAAAATTTATAGTACACTAATGTCTTTTTATTTTAAATCTGTGCTTGTCCATATATTATACAGTTTTAATATACAGTCATAAGTGAGAGTGTAATCTTGTATAAATTGAATTTGTGTTTCTTAAGATATTTAAACATGTTGATCCAGGAGTTAAGATGATATTTGAATTGGAATGAAATATAATAACATAATAAACAAACCGTACTGAAGAATATGTGTCTGTTCTTGTGTGTGCCTCTATAGAATTTCATCTGATAAAAGAAAATGGATTCTGTACAAGACAAGCCATCAAAAACAAAACTGAATCCTTCAGGTACTTCTCGTTGTTTTAAGAGACAATCTAGGCCAGAATAGAATGACAAAGAATCAAAGGAGTATAGAATGTGCTACCATTGTCTATATGAATGTTATGTTACTGTTCTTTATTGTGAAGCATCCTTGAACTCTGGAAAGGCACTATATAAATTAAACATATTATAATTTATGGTTTAAATAGTCTACTATTATTAAAAATAATAGACTTGACTCATGGTGTGTATGTGTTTTAGCTCTGATGATGAGGGAACCATTGATGAGATGAGTGGTGAAGGTGCCATGTCTACGCTTTACTACAGAGGCAGCAGACACACATCTGGCAGGAAGGGAAAGCGGAGGAGGGCCCACCAGAGCAGAAGAAAAAACTCCCATACAGTGAGAGACCTCAGCGAAGAGTTCAATTCGATGTGTTCTGAAAGCAACTGATACTCAGTATAGTTATTGTAATACATTATAATGTGCCACACCATTGTTACCTAAAATAGCAATAAAGATGTACTGTATGAAAGGGTTGTTGAATATTCCTGTTGAACAGACCAGTTTAGACAAGCATTGACTTACATGCTGGTCCAGTTTGTTCTGTACTGGTCTAGCTGGTGAAGTAGCATAGCCATGTTATTCACAATATAAACTTACAGTACTGGTTAAAATGGTCAGCCAAGGTGGTCTTTATGGAGCTGGTTGATTAAGGAAGTGTGACAGGGTACACCAGCACACCGGCATATCGTGCTGGAGACCAGTATCCAAAACAGCATATGCAAGTGACCAGTTAGGCTACAGTTTACTGTTCTTTGCACAACAATTTTTTGTCGCTCATCAGATTTGCTGTGCTTTTTGTGTGTCTGTCTTTTCCAGAGTGCAGAGAGACCTCAGGACAAGATCATCATAGATAGAGATAAACTCAGAGAGCTTAGACTGTCACTTGCTGAGCTTCAGCAGCAAAAAACAGTATGAATGCCACTTAAGGAGACACATGCACACCTATGATACCACAATAATTCCCTCTATTTATCCTTTATTTTAATCATCATGTTGAAGATTGTGTTATTTCCTCAGGCTGTGGTTCAATCTCTGGAGAAGCTGAGACAGGAAATGGATCAGGGTAAGAGGGAGCAGTACTCTCTACAGCTCAGTATGAGGGATAACAGAGCACAGGCCCAGAACATTAGGTGCGTCCCAATCTCTGAAATGTTCATCGCAATGGCTTCTGTTTTATGACTACCACTTGCATTGATTTAGTATACTTTGACAAATCATTACTGTATATTCACAAACAAGATTCAGACTTTTTGTGATGTTAATGTACTGTATATTGGGATGCTGCTATGTGTTTTGTTTTGTGTGTGTGTGTGTGTGTGTGTGTGTGTGTGTGTGTGTATGTACTGTAGGTGTGAGTTACACAGACTGCAGGCTCAGAGGGACTTATGTTTGGAGGAGGTCAAGGTTCTGCAGGAGCAACAGGTCACTCTAGATCAGAGGCAACATTTTGCACTGAACCAGGACATCAGCTGTCACAATGTAAAATACCTATTATGTTTTATTTAAACACTTGCACAGTTCTTCTTTAGTTTTAATATGATTTCAAATATAATGTTATAGATATTAGCAAAACTAATGTGTTGTAAATCAGTATAATATGTAAATATGTATCTTTTTTTCAAAGTCAATGGTTTTTCTAAATGAATATGTGTAGATATGATATTTGAAATTCAGTGTATTATAATATCTTTATGCTGTCAGTGTGTAAACCGAAATGTGTCTGCTCTGGAGAGGGAAGAGATGGATAGGCTGCTGGATAATGCCAAATCTGAACTATTCTCAGAACAGAGACACTTTAGACACTCACTGGAGTCTATACAGGAGGTAAACCTCAAAACATATTATGCTATTAAACATGGAACTATTGTAGATTGCATTAAATGCAGACCCAAAGGGTCTAAGTAGCTGTAGACAAAATATCTTGTTTTCAAACAGAAAAATTAGTGAATTAGTGAAGGGTCTTAAAACACACTTTTATCTCTTTTTCTCAGGAGTTAGAGCAGAGAGAAGAGGACTGCAGGGCTCTCCGACAGAAATGCAGTGATTTGGAGGGGCAGTTGGTTTATACAATCAGAGAAAGAGAACAAATAAAAGAGGTAGATTCTCAGCAGTTTCTTCTTAATGTTCTCTCACTTCACCATCACTGCTCAATAAGTGTATAATATATGTGCAGTCTTCACAGGAAGAGCTAAAGCAGCAGGCAAACCGGTTTGGAGTGCTGGAGAAAATTATTGCCCAGAAAGATCTTCTTCTGCAGGGGATGGAGGAGGAAAAGAAAGCCCTTCATCTGGAGCTCAACTCACTTAGAGAGGAGCACAGCTTAAAGCTGTCAGAAATAAAGGACAGGACACAGAAAGACAAGGTAGGAAATATATTTTCATTCTTTTCATATCAGTCTTGAGTATTGTTTTTTAAATAAATTATCTTATATTGGTATACTACCATGCTGAAAACCCTGGCATTGCTACACAACCGTATTTTATGTTGTACTGTATGTGATGTTTTGGATGCTGGTATGCTAGTGTCCCAACCAAGCTTTTTAACAAGCTTAAAGGGATAGTTCACCCAAAGATGAAAATTCTCATCATTTACTCACCATCATGCCATCCCAGATATATATAACTTCCTTTCTTCAGTAGAACACATTTGAAGAAAATTAGAAAAATATCTCAGCTCAGTAGGTCCTTATAAATCCTATATATATATATAGGATTTATAAGGACCTACTATATATATATAGTAGTATATATAGTATATATAAATCCTATATATATATATATAGGATTTATATATATATATATATATACTATTATAATGTAATAGTAATTTAACTATAAATCATTGTGCAGCAGGCTAACATTGTGCATGTAAGCAGCAGACTACCTCTGTTGGCATTGTCTACATGCACACCACCAGCCTCCATGCTCCTAGTCAGGACTAAAGGACGTTGGCCAACATTTGAATAGAATCCTATACACACAGTTTTTTTGTATATATACAGTGAAATGTATTAGTTTTCACATATCCCAGCTAAGCTGATGGGGTCAGAGTGCAGGGTCAGTCATAATACGGCGCCCCTGGAGCAGATAGGGTTAAGGGCCTTGCTCAAGAGCCCAACAGTGGCATCTTGGTGGTGCTGGGGCTTGAACCCCCAACCTCTGGTCAGTAACCCTGAGCCTCAACCGCTGAGCCACCTCTGCCCCATAAACATAATTTATTTCAAAACATCAACGTTTCCAATAAGTCAAAACAACAGCATAAGATATGGCACTTACCTGCTCAGATGACATATTTTCAGATATCTGTCTTTTCCCTTCTTTTGATATTTATTTTTCCATTCACTCTGATAAGATGTCCAGTATTCATGTGTTCACCGGTGCCTTGAACCACATTCATCCATGCATATTGCTTTATAAGACATTCATTTAACAAAAGGAGTCATATGGATGACCTTAATGCTGATTGTTTGTGCTTTCTGGAGCATCAAAAATCATGTTGCCATCCACATCCATTATAAAGACTTACAGGGCTGAGTTTATTTCTATTTTTCGTCAAATGTGTTCTGCTGAAGAAAGGAAGTCATACACATCTGGGATGGCATGAGGGTGAGTAATCCTTAAGACTCCAGTTTTAAAATCTATATCTTCAGAAGTGAAGTGATAAGATGGATGTGGGTGGGAAACAGATAAATATGTAAGTCCTTTTTTACTGTAAATTATCCTTCCTGCCTAGAAGAATGTGAATCGCCAAAATCAAAAGAAAAAATATGAAAGTGGAGACTTTTATTAAAACAGGACTAAAATATTGATCTGTTTCTCATCCACATATATCAAATCACTTTTGAAGATATGGATTTAACCACTGGAGTCATATGGATTACTTTTACACTGCCTTTATGTGCTTTTGGAGGTTCAAAATGTTGCTACCCTTTCACTTGCATGAGGTAATGAATAAATTATGAGAGAATTGTCTTTTTTGGGTGAACTGTTCCTTCAATTGGACAAATTTATCAATTTTTTCAGGAGCAAGAGATTGAGCAACTGACATTACAGTTAGCAAAAAGCCACAAAGAAGAACTTCAAATGGTAAGATGATTTATTCACTGTAAGGCCTGTCACAGATAATTCAGAACTGAATATCTGATGCAGTTTGGGGTGTATGTGTGTGTCCAGATGTATCAGCAGGCAGAGGTGTTGAGATCAGCTGCTCTCAGTGAACAAGCTCAAACCCACAAACAGAGCATCGACACCTTCCAAAACTGCATCCAGGTTAATGGTTAAAATTAGGGTCTTTGTTCCCTTTGTATTAGAGGTCGACCGATATTGGTTTTTTCAGGCCGATGCCGATCTTTAAAAATCCGGGTTGGCCGATGGCCGATTAATGCTGCCGATTTATTTTGGCCGATATGTGCTTGTTTTTAACCTCTTATTTGAACCTTTTATTTGAAAGATAAAATGTAACACAAATATTTACTTAAGATAGACAACATTTCTCAACAAATACATTTATTGAACACTTGACCAATCTGCACTTGTACACTTAAATTAAAAATGTATAATGTAAAAACATATTGTATAAATAATGTATAACAAATATATTAAATAAACAAAGCAGGTGTTACGAACTGCTCCGAGACATGAAGGTTGAGATCCAAATGCAGCTTTAATTAAGGGGCAATCCAGACACGTAATCCAATATTCAGAGCATCCAAGAGAAGCACAGGCATAACTAGGGATAGGTATCGTTAAGGTTTTAATGGTATTACTACTCTTACCGATACTGCTTATCGATCCGGTACTTCAACTGTATTCCTAACGGTTCTTTTTGTTTTATATATATATATATATATATATATATATATATATATATATATATATATATATATATATATATATATAAATTTTATTTCAGGAAGGTCTACTAACCTTCCTGAAATTAAATTTTAACAAGACCGGAAACGAAGCAGGCGCTTCGGAAGCCGCTGAAGGCGGCAGAGACCCGGCGGTGATGGGTAGGTTAATGTACCTTACCAGTTTGACAGCCTCAAAATGTAGGTCTATCTATTACTTTCCCCCTTATTAAAAACCCTGATTATTATAGATGCCCGGATTGGCGCCAAAGCCTTCCAAATCTGCGTGCACCGACCCACCTAAATAAATATTTTTTCTGATTTAGCTAGAGTTCAGCACCCGCATTATGATATGTTGATTTTAAATCATGTAACGTTGTTGTATTAATGTTGACTGTTCATTTTTATGACCAGATATGTGGTCTAGGCTTATCAATGCATAATGTGTGGGAGTCATTCTCTAGTTCAGGGTACTTTCACGTAATATTTCACATAATATTTTAAAAGTAGCCTATATCTTTAGTCTTTGTCCATCAGTTCACTGCAGAGAAGTATAGCTTTGTTGTTTTTAATATTTTTAGAACCTTCTGCTGATTAACCTGCTGGGGTCGACGGACGCGCCAGCGCCTCCTGCTGGATTTTTCCGTCATTACAGCGGAAACGACATAAAATTCTCCGTCATTTTGGGGCATACAGATAAGTGTAAGACATCATTAGAGACTATAAAGGGTTTACTTTTATTTGTGTACACTCACAAATACAACAATACCTTGTTTTGTAAAATAAAGAAAATAAAAAGGGTGAGCTATCAGACGTCTCTGTCCTCACGAGCATATTTCTGAAAAATTCTGGGAGGGGGGCCTCCAAGATTTTGTGCCCATGGGCCTCTGCTTTCTAAATCCGTGCCTGCTCTTTATAGCAATAAAGAATGTATTTTCTTAATTTCTCCAGTACTGACAGCAGAACCAGTAACGTCCGAGCTTACCAAAGCCAGTCCTTCAATAGCCTATACTGCGTTGGTATATTTTTATTACTTATTTATCTGCATTGAGTGACAACCCTCTCAAATATAAGACACACAAACAGAACAAATAAAAGTCTCAGATTCACTGTCTGTAATTGCAAAATTCTTGCTTGCTTATTGTGACATGATAGCAACCCTTCTGCTGTGATAATGAAAACTTCAACTACACTATCAATATCCAAAGTAGCCGAACGTCATGTCAACTATCGCGTTTGTCACGTTTTTTCTTGAAGTTGGCAGTAACATATCAAAAGTTTTTAATTAAATCTAAAGAAGTTATACAAATTTAACCCTTACTGTTTTCTCCAAGGAACTTAGCTCCTTCCTTAGGCACTGGATGAGGTCTGCTCACTCTGCTGGAAAATGACTCTAGGGGCAGTGTGCGTCAAACACATGTTCCACAACAACACTAGGCTGCCCACAGATGCGCCTGCCTAATAATCGGCTTGATATGCGTGGATATTGGCCGATGCCGATTATGTAAAAAATGCAAAAAATCTAATTAATCGGTCGACCTCTACTTTGTATCTCAAAACACTGCAAGTGACTCACGATTACTATGATAAGACACTTTCCTGAGCACTGGGTTGACAAGAGCAATCTCTTTACTTCCCTCTAGATAATCTAACACTCACCCCTCTCTCTCTCTCTCTCTCTCTCTCTCTCTCTCTCTCTCTCTCTTCTCTTCAGATGAAAGATGAGGAGGTTAAGAGACTAAAAGAGACTCTAGAGCAGCATGAGGAGAACATGAGAAGGCAAGCAGAGGAACTGAGAAGAGAAACTCAGGAAAAGGTTCCCTCCCTGTTAATGTGCTTTTACAATAACTGTAATTGCTATTACAATGATTTCCCTTCATATACAAGGCTTAGTTTGTAGAAGCTACCTCCATGGCTTCCTATAGTGGATGTAGTATGCATTCTGTACAAAAATGTTTTTGGTAAACACACAGTATTTATGTAATCAATTTAATGCAATAGAATATGACAGTAAAGTTCTAAAAATACCATTGTACCATTGGTAGTTCCATGGTATTTTTTCAAGTGCCTTGGAGTACCAGTGGTAATCATTCAGCACAATGGTAGATATCGAAGCACCATTACCATCTGATACCATCACTATCTCATAGTACTCCCACAATAAATGTTTTGTAAAGGCATTACCTTTCCAGATTTTTTTTTATTTTTGATGTGGTCCCCCACTGTTCATTCTTAGTTACCCCAAAGAACCAGAGCAAATACTGTCTCCTGTTCTAACAGATTGGAAAGGCTGTGAAGCGAGAGGAAAGGAATTGGAAGGAGCAGAGAGAGAAGGCTCTCAGAGAGCAGCGTGGGATCCTGGAGGAGCAGATAGAGGAGGCGGAAAAGAAAGGGAAAGTGGAGTTGGAGAAAGAGAGAAGGAACACCCTGGCCTTGCAAAATAAACTTATTGAGATTCAGAAAGTGAGTGAATTCAGAACTCCTCTTTTTATTATGTGCATTTCAACATTTAAATAAAACAAAACATTTTCAAAAGAGCATGTGTCATTTTAATATGTGACTTCATGTTGCATCTAGTGGTGGGTAAGTATATGCATTAAACTTGATAGTGATTGAAGTGACGTACAAGTCTTCAATATTTTTGAAAATGTCTTGAAAAGCATATTAAAAATTATTAAAGTGGATGTGATACCTGCAGATACCAAAGCAACTTACAGTGCATTTAAGATTTACATATTTACCAGTATGTGTGTTCCTAGAAATAAAACCTGTGACCTTGGCATTGCTAGCATCTATCCAAGTAAAGCTACAAAAGAGTAGTTCAAAACTGTCCTTAGTTTATTTTACTGTTAACAGGAGGCTGAGAAAGAGATGGTGTGTCTGAAGAAAAGTTTCCAGTGCTCTGAAAAAGAGCTTCAGGAGCTGAGGTCAGCCCTCATTGAGAAGGAGCAAAAACACCAGAGAAGAACAGCCAGACACGAGCAGCAGAGCAGGCACTGGGTGCAGGACATATACACTGAGTGTGTTTATCTGCAAGAGTTGCTTAAGTACAATGGCCTGACTGTTGAGAGCAAACACCTGTCAGACAGGTGTGCTGAGTTTGATATCTGTAGTACATACCCTGTGATATTCGTACACACAAAAATATCTCATGTTCAGTGTTTAAAAATGTGGCATGTCGGAAATGTGGCCTAGCGGTTAACACTTGTACCCTAGACACATTGAGGATTGGTGCCTAGAACCTATGTTGTATCCTGATTCCATTCCACCTCTCTTTTAATAATTTCCTCAGTAAATAAAAAAGTTGCCAAAAGATAAAAAAATAATTTAACTCCAAATATGCAGTAAAGACCTTCAAGCTTAGTGAGTTTGCTTTGGCCTATCTCTGTAATATGTAGCGAGATTTGTAGATTGTATTTTAAAAATGTGTTTATGTATCTATTCTCTGGTTCAGGCCTACAATGAGTGAAGCTCTTCAGACTCTGCAGTCCATCACAAAGGTCCTAAAACAGCTTATCAATGATCTAAAGAATGAGCTTAGCTCACAGAGACGGGCTGCACTACAGCACAGCCGTGATAAGGTACATACCGAACACACACACATATTTGAAGCAACACACATACAGTACACATGCTCATTCACATTACTGTCTGGCTGTGTGCTGTTTATGTGTTTGTTTCAGGAGCAAGATTCATGTCTTCAGAAAGAGCAGCTGATAGAGGAAAAGGAACAAGCACTAGCAGCACTAAAAGACAAACTCATAAAAGTATGACTTTCTCTGTATCTGTTACGATCCCGTGTTGTCCGGCCCGTGTTTTTCGTTTTCACTTATCACGTTCCGTGTCACGATCCCTTGTTGTCTGTACCGTGTTTTCTGTTTCACCCGTCACTAGTCACTTTCCATGTCACGCTCCCTTGTCGTCCGCCCGTGTTTTCTGTTTTACCGTCCGTTCACGCTCCCTGTCATGTCTTCCTTGTTGCACGCCCGTGTTTCACTGTCTCTGTGAAAACTACACTTCCCTTCCCGTTGTTTCCGGCCCTGTATGCCTGTGATTGTCCGCACCTGTCTGTCATTTTGTCATTACCGTGTCTCTTTATTTAAACCCCGCTGTTTTCCCTTCCCGCTGTCGTGCGTTAACGTTTCGTGTCTCATGGTGACGTTTCATGTTTGCGCTATTTCTGTGACCACTCTCTCTCGGTTTATGTTCCCTGCCTGTTGTTCCCTGTTCTTTGGAGGTTACCCTGCTCTTTGTATTCCCTGCCTGTTAACCCGTTCATGTTATCCCAGCCCTTCGTGGACGTTCTCCTACCTTCATCTGTGTGTTAGTTTAGTTTGTCCCATCGTGGACCTTTCTTTTGTTCCAGTGTTTGTTTACTTTATGTTCTCTTTAGTTTGTTTACTTTAGTCATGCTATTATCTAATCAGCCAATCATGTGGCAGCAGTGTAATGCATAAAATCAAGCAGTTATGGGTCAGGAGCTTCAGTTAATGTTCACATCAACCATCAGAATGGTGAAAAAAAGTGATCTCTGTGACTTAGACTGTGGCATGAATGTCTGTGCCAGACAGGATGGTTTGAATATTTTTGTAACTGCTGATCTCCTGGGATTTCACAACAGTCTTTAGAGTTTACTCAAAAACAAAAACATCCAGTTAATGGCAGTTCGGCGGACGGAAACACCTTGTTGATGTGAGGACAATGGAGAATGGCCAGACTTGTTTGAGCTGACTGAAAGGCTCAAACAATTCAGATAACCACTCAGTACAATTGTGGTAATCTGAATAGCATCTCAGAATGCACAACTTCGAGGTGGATGAGCAACAATAGCAGAAGACCATGTCGGACACTTTATTAGGACCATAATGTTCCTTATAAAGTGCGCAGTGAGTGTAAAACTGCACAGAATGACTGACAGGCAGAAAGCATCAAAGACCATCGCAAGCAGACACATTTTATTTGCCATTTACAGAGTCTAGTGCTGTGACCGAGACCAGTGAGATTTCTCAGGACTGTTATTTCATTAAAGCAATATTCCGGGTTCAATACAAGTTATGCTCAGTTGACAGCATAATGTATTACCACAAACATTTATTTTGACTCATCCCTCCTTTTCTTTATAAAAAGCTAAAATCAAGGTTACAGTGTGGCACTTCAGTGGATGCGAATGGGGCAAATTTTTCGAGGGTTTAAAGGCAAAAATGTGAAGCTCATAATTTTATAAAAGCACTTGAACTAATTGTTCTGTTAAAACTCATGTATTATTTGAGCTGTAAATCTGTTTAAATCATAACTTTTACAGTAATTTTAGGGTTTGTTGACATTACATTGTCATGGCAACGAAGTTGAAAAATACCTTTAAAATATAACTTTAAACAGAAAAGGTTAGTATTCGATTTTATCACACTAAAATCATGTTAACACGCATATTGTATATATCTTGTGGCTATACTTTTGAAAAAGTGTGTATTTTAAAGTTTACAGATTGGCCCCAATCACTTCCATTGTAAGTGCCTCACTGGAACCCCGATTTTTGCTGTTTATTTTTTTTTAAAGAAAAGGAGGGTTTAGTCAAAATTAACGTTTTTGGAAATCAATATTATGCCACAAATGCTGTCTTGCTGAGCTAACTTGTATTGAACCTGGCATTTTTATTTTAATATCTTTCAGAGAATAGGAACATTTTCTTCATACCTTTCCATGAAACAAAATCACTTACAGCACCTTTGTGAAAAATATTCTTTAAATATATTTGCATCTTAGATAATGGGTGTATTTCTTCATGGGTTGTGTGTAATCTTAAGGAGCACATTGAGGAAATGAGTAGCCTATCCAGAGCCCAGCTACACAGGGGTGATGACGATACAGATGGACTGTTTGCACGTCTGCGCAGGCAGCTGCAGGCTAAAGATGATGAGCTTAGGCAGGTGGTGAATAACATGGCACACTGGAAAGACAAAACCACTGCAAGACTTGCACGCAAATTTGAATTGGAGCTCACCGCAGAGCTGGAGAGGTGAGTCATACAGTTGGACTTGAACCCTTTTAGATTTTTGTTATGATTTTCCTTCTTGACATTTGCCTATATAAAACAGAAAGGCCCTAAAACCCAGAGCAGAACAGCAGAAGAGATTGGAGAGACTGGAGAATGAGATGAGACAGCTAACTAGGGTAAATGACTGTACAAATAATCAATATGAACAGCAAACATATTTTAAATGTGAGTATGAACTTAAACGAAATAAAGAACATCTTTCAAGAGGTGTAAAATTGTCTGTACCAATAAATTCCCTTTTAGAGATATGTTTTATGTAGATCATTAGTTGCAGCTAATTCAGAAAGCTCTATTCTTTGAGGGACATGATCTTACATGTGCTCACTTTCTTAAGTAAACTTACAGGGGAGTAAAATGTCCTGCTTTTTTGTCTCATTGCAGCAATGCGGAGACTATAGAGAATCCCAGTTAGCCTCCACTGCTCTTCAAAGTGACCCAGACTTCCAAAAGTCCCCAAGTACCCAGGACCTGACCTCATATAAACTACTGCGGCACCTACAGACTCGCATTCACCAGCTGCAGGCAGAGAGTCAGACCCACTGCACCAGCCTAGGCAAGTGGGGCAGGGAAGACAGGGACCTGGGAGGGTCTTATCTGGATACGGTACGTCAACCTGTATTCTTAATCTAACACAAGAACTAGATTCAGTTCAGTCTGATTACAATCATAGTTTAAAGTATTTTGATCTTACTATTTAGTTCATGATTTGACTTAATTTGTGAAAGTACATTTATATTGTTTAATATATATTATATAAA